>NC_030386.2:24831550-25442939 GCF_001625215.2 Daucus carota subsp. sativus | reverse complement strand
ATTCCTGATTACTACATGATTTGCTGGAGTCCATGTCTCTTGCTATTTCTTTCGTTGATGACTGATTCTTTTAATTAATAAAAAAGTCGAGTAAATGATTCCAAGGTATCGCAGTTTCCTACTGGAAACTTTTATAACCAAAGTATTGTCAGTCGATAAGCCCTTGTAGACTTGACATGTTGCATAACAAATTTTGACATATAGTTAGTAGATTTACAATCAATTTTTTTCATACAACGATTCCACGTGTTTATATTATTGAAACAAGGGAAATTCAGGGTAAAAGCTGAACTCTAATTTCAGATGGATGTGCAGTATTTTTTGACTATAACCTTAATATGGTATATGAGCACTGAGTTTGAGCACAGTCTGCAGCTAAACGGAAACACACCAGGGTCTGGGAAGAACCGAGTGCTTTGTGTAGTGAGACTGTGAGAGTAACAGTTAGGGAATATGGACATTTCTGTGCCATTTTGTATTACTTGGAAGGAGTGGTAAAGCCCATGGCCGCTGCTGAGCCATTATGTATTACTTGGAACCAGTGACAAAGCCAAATGGCCAATGGTGTGCGACGGTACACCTTGAAACTTTAAAATATATTTTTTGTATATGCTGTAAGTTTCAACAATCAAGGTTACCAAGTTGGTTTAAGGTGTCACATTTAAACCAACTTGTGTGTGTTCAAATCTCTCTGTCACTTTGTCACTCGGAATCTGACATCTGACCCTCCCTATATTGCCTATCATAATTTCATATAATGGTCCCCTAAGCTCTTAAACATAGATTTTAAAGGAATTTACACTTGTTGTAGACTTGTAGTAGTGGAGGAGAATAGATGGCCATTCCAGATTATATCTTCTTTTAGCAATAGCTGTTTTATTTTATAATTATTATTGATGCATTCAAATTACTTTTGTTTGTTTCAAAAAAGGCTTATACTGTTTTTTTTTAATAATAATTCCTCAAACTTTCACCTTGTTATAGGCTAAATCACATGAGATGAGCTCACCAACACACTGTTCCGTTTCACCTATGGACGAAGATGATGTTGAGAAGTTGGAAGAGCGTGCTTCTACCCTACGCAAGGTATCACTTAAATTTATTATATAGTTACTATACCATAGAGGAGTAATCTTGAATTTTTATTAACTTACATAAAGAGCAAATTTTCCTTTTCATATTGATATTTGCGGGGCTTATTTACCTTATTACTTGCTCATTAAATTTCCTCAAATTGCAGGAGCTTGCAAACAAGAACGAGTATCTCAAGGTTCTGATGGATCAGCTTCGAGAACTTATGAATGATGTATCAAGCTGGCAAAGTCAATGTTCTGAATGAAGGTTCGAGTGGAATAATTGATTGTCTGTAGAAGTTATAGGATTAACCACCTCCTCTGGATTCTCAGTTGGGGCTGTTGTTATCCCCCATTCAATTACGCTATTTACTGACGAAACCAGATCATATTCCTCTCTTCTTTTTTTTTTCGCTAATTGTAACCAGATCATATCTTCTTCGAATGCAATAGTAGTTTTCTTTTTAAATTATTATTGATGCATTCAAATTAATCTTCAATTGTTCTAAAAAAAAAGTGCTTACACCCTTCTTTGTAACAATATTATTCCTCAAACTTTTCACCTTGTGATAGGTTAAACTGCTAAACCATATGAGATGACCTCAACAACAAACAGTTGTGTATCACCTATGGACGAAGGTAATATTGAGAAATGCAAAGAGCATGCTTTTAGAAATCCATGGTGAAGCGATACATGCAATACGATGAAGTGCGTGCCACTCAATCATCCTTTTCCAGAAATTTTTCAAACAAGACACCTAAATTGTGCATCCTATCATTCTCAATTATCCTTTTCCAGAAATCTTTCAAACAAGACACCTAGATTGTGCATCCTATCATTGTAACACGCGAGTGACGATTACGTATCATCTGTTATGCAATAAATCAACACTGCCCACAGAAATTGTGGAGCAAATGAGAATAGCAGAAAGAGAAGAAGAGACTCAACACCAAAACAGAAGCAGACAACAAGCGGGAATGGAAGAGGAGGAGCAACTGGAGACAATTAAATTCTATCCAGGTCTTATCTACTGCTACTAATCAGATTTTGTTTTTTTTAAATAACTCAAACTGTATAACTTATACTGCACGATTCTTCTTCACTTAACCAAACAAAGGACTCCAATTTTAAAGTATGGTTTTCGAATGACAATATATCCAGGCTGCAAAACTGCCAATATCAAGTTTCAGTGCTCATCTTCAACATCTTATCAGGCATAGTTCTAAGTTCTAACCTAATTAACTTATAGCTTTTTGCCCAACGTACAAATATTATAGGAAAAAAATTGCAAACAGAAGTGCAGATTCGCCTCTAGCAAGGAAATATTCCTCACTTCCTCGATTTCTTTTTAGATGACTTGGAGGAAGGCTTTGATGGCTCTGGACCTGTAGACACCCCTTTGGAACTTGCTTGGCTAGATTTTGAGTTCGCATTTCCTGCTTCTTTAGCCACTGCACCCTGAGATCCTCTAATTTGGGCAATCCGCTTATCCTTTCTCTTTGGCCTGAAACTAGACCTCTCCCGTTTAGGTAACCACCTCTCCGGATCTGGCGGGGGACCAGGATTTGCAGGATCGAAACCTTTGGGGTACTTGGGTTTTCTTTTCCTCTTCTTCTTCGTTTTCTCTTTGTTATTGTCTTCATAAGAGGTAGCTGTATTCATATGAGATCCACCCTCAGCATGCTTTGCACCCGAGGTCCTCTCTAAACTATCCACATCAATAGCTTTTAAGTCAGGCAGTTGTTTAAGTTTCTTCTCATAAGCCTCTGCTTTCTCAACATCGACATGAGCAGCTGTCTGGATTAAACCTACCAAAGCCTCAATACTTCCATGACTTTTCACAATCTCCTCGTACAAACGAGCAGCCTCCTCTTTACGGCCATGCTTAAGCTTGAAAGCAGCAGCTTCTTGCATGATTACACTAAGCTTGTTTTCTTCAGTCATAGCATTTGACCACCATCGGATTGCCGAGTCAAAAACAGCATCTGCACCATCGATATCTCCAGCACGCTCTTTAAGAGCAACAAGGGTTGCCACTGTAGCAGGCATGTGTTGAATATCAGGTATTTTTTCTAGAGACGCAACTGCAATTTGTGGGTGACCACCAGCAGCAGCAATCTGGGCCCTTGCAAGGTGAAGTACTCTGCAATTATCTGGGAACTTATCTGCAGATTGCCCCAATATTTCTTCAGCCTTCCCAGCCTTATTTTCTTTGACCAAGACGGCAGCTTGAAGCAATACTGGCACCACACTACCCGGACACAAGTCTGGCAAGGCAGCAACAAGTTCTCGAGCCTGCAAAAAATATTCATTTAACTATATACAAGACATCACACAGTCATAAGCTAAGTTATTAACAATCTCAGAGGTCTTTGACATGCACCTTTATCAATATGGTAGCACCTCACAATATCTTACCTAATAATATACATATGCCATAGCCTAAAAACTGGCATATTTGCATTTGTAAGTTGGAGTGCAATTTCATACGCACTGTGAAAGTGTTTTCCCTATAATTACTTGGCTCATTACCAAGACTGTACCAATAACATAGATCTGACACACATCGACAGGTAGGAAAGACCTATACCATTAAGACGATATTACTCAATAGTGAATGATATGAGTATTAGCATATCGATGTTAAGAACAGCTCCAATGGGGAACTAAAATACCATAGCGGTTTTGCATCGTTTTATTGTAACACCCACTCCAACTAGACACTAAATTACACCATTTTGGTGTAAGTGAACATTGTTAACGAATTCACTGTAACACTACTCATTTGGTGTAATTTCCACACCATATATAACCTTTTTCAACATCCCAATGCACCCTTGTATTCATTAATTGAATTTGGTTTACACCTTTTGTTGATTTGGTGGGTTAAAGTTGGTTTCAGAGCTGGTGTAGCTTTTAGAACAAATTTGCACTACTTTGGTGTTATGCGCTAAAGATGTTCTAATGCAGGAAGACACATGATACCTGCTCCATTTTATTTGAATGAAGTAGCAGCAGCATTCGATTAATGTATAATGATTCTTTCTGCTTAGGTGAAAGCTTCAAGTCTAAACCACGAGCAAGCTGGAAGCTCCCAGGCCCCCCACTTTTCTCTACAAGCTTATCAAGCTTCTTCAAGCTATCTGAGATATCTTTGGGACCTTTCAAAGCAATAAGGTTGTTGGTGGCCACCGCCAGTGTTGCTTCATCTGCCAGATTTCGCTTAATTATTCCAGTATATGACTGAACAGCTTCCTTTGTATTACCCATGAGCTGAGAATTGAGCAATTATTAATGAAGCAAACAAATGATCATTACAGAAACATACAAGAATGCCTAAAACCAACATCCTACCTGCTGAACATATGCCAACTGGACAGATATTGGTGCCAGTTCAATTTCAATTTCGTCATCTGCCAAACTCTCATCCATTAGAGTTTCCTGTCCCATTCTGACAAGGCAATGATAAGACTTAATAAAAACTTCCACAAAGATACGACATAAAAATCTAAATAATAGGTGATGAAGCTTATGTAGTATGTACAGAGAGAGAGAGGTGTATATCCTAAACAGGTATGCAGAAAAGAATAAATTATAAATTATACTGGCAGTATGACGTACATAACACTAGAATCACACACGAGTTATATGCTTTTTTTTTTTGCCTATTCCAATTACAATAGCAGCAAAAACAACTCCCCGGCTGTAAACCTGTAGTATAATTATTCAGTGGAGCTAAATATACAACTTCCTATATACATTATCCTCCTGTAACAGGACGACATATGCAGACAGAAGAATGTTCGGGGTATAATTGAAATTGTCTGCATGTGTATAAAACTGTTTGACATTTTCAAATTGGGTTACCAAGTCATGATTAATGTTTTTGCTCTTAAAATAAAATCATTTACATTAAGAGATAATTCTTTAGATATATACACGTGACATATTTGCCATTTAGACACGCCCAAAGTTACATCACTTCCTTCCACAAGCAAAAAGATATTGCAAACATGAGATACATTCTCTACTGATGAACATATAATTAGTATTAGAGTTCAACAGCATGGTCTTTATCAGAACTAGCCGACACTCCAACTCTAAGTAGAACCACATTCAACTTAAATAAGCTTGTCAAAGTTTCAACAATTCCAACAGCCTCGGATAAGATATCTTATACAACATTAACATCTTTTTATGCACAACAATTAACCTAGGCCTTATTTGTTTCAGAGTTTTTGAAGTTATACCCGAAACTTAGAATTCCTCGGAAGTAGGTTGCATGCCTAGATTCCCGGGATTTTTATAAACACGTCTTTGGTTTATCATTGTGTAATTATAAGTTATATTTGTTTTTTAAATTATTAAACAACTTTTAATAAATTTCATTTTTAATGATAATAATAATTTTATAATACAAATACTTAATAAAGTAAATATAAACTAGTATTATAAATATATTTAAATAAAAAATAAAAAGGGAACTATATTTAAAACTTTTATTTACAATATTTAATATCTATGATAAAATATTATAAAAGTAATATATAAATTTATAAATTTAAAAGTAATTTACCAAAAAATATAAACATTTTTAGTTAACCATAAAAAAGAAAAAATATTTAACTGATAAAAAGACGGCGACTAATCATAAATATACAGTAAAACAGATTAAAACATTTGACACTATGTAACTCCAAAAAATCGTTGATAGACTATGTAACTGAGTTTCGTATTTTAAGAAATATAAGTTCCCACGTCTTGTATGAAAGTTACATAACCAAATAATGTAACTCATCCATATTTTAACGTCCAAGGAACCAAAAGTTACTTGGTTGGGTTACAGGCAACGAAACAAAGCCCTAAGAGCATGTTTCAACGTCCAAGGAACCAAAAGTTACTTAGCTTGGTTACATGCAGCGATACAAAGCCCTAAGAGCACCTAGGGGCGGCAAAATCTGACACGACCCGAAACCCGATACGAACCCGACTCGAAAAAGTACGAATTAAGGTTAGAAATTTTATACTTCGGGTCAAATAATTTTTTACCCGAAAAACTCGGGTCGGGTTCGGGTTGACCCAGTGTATTTGAACCCGACACTAAATATTTATATATATAATATAGTATGTTAATTATGTATATTTATATTACAAAATTACATACATTTATGATATCTTTCTATACTATTAAAAATATTTCTATTCACATATTATCTCATTAAATTAACATGTATTTTTAAAATTTATAATAAATATAACTTTTAATTCAAAATAATTAATTTTTAATACATTTCGGGTCAAAACGGGTCATTTCCGATCCGGGTTAATCGGGTACTAAACAGGTCGGCTTCGGATGAAATTTTCAACCCGTTTCGGGTCGGATCGTGTCGACCCAAAAACTAGACCACGTCGGACGACCCGACCGAACCCGACTCATTACCTGAAATTGTCACCCCTAAGAGCACCACCCTGTAAGACTACGATATGAACCATACAAACTACATATAAACATTGAAATATCTACAAGATATAGTAATGATCACGAAAACTACCAACTATAAAAGTTCACCTTCTAGATGAGAGCAGAAGTTGCTCTGCATCAGTGTACTTGTGTTCTTCAATAAGTGAACAGGCAGCATTATATGCCAACTCAAAGCTGCTTGTTGCTTTAACCCGGAGAGCATCCATCATTCCTTTAACTTCAGAACTTTTCCCAGCTGAGACCAAGCCAGCAACAACATTTATCTCTAGCGCGTCTATTTTCGAATTCTGGAGTTTCCGGTAGATATCAACAGAAGCATCCATTTTCCCCATGCGAAATAGAATCTGTGATTCTAAAAGCATAGTTGCAGAAGTTTCATCAAGGCCCTTCAGCGATTCCATAGCTTCTTTTAACTTATTTTGCCTGTATAAGCAATATGCCTATAATACGAAAACAAAACAAGAAATGACTCAATATTGCATTTGTAGCCACATAAGCAGACAAATATTCAGGAAAAGTCACCTTCATGTACGTGCCAAGTCACTATTCTTTATAATATATTTAATAATAGAAATATTAACACAATAAGAATGAGCATGTAAATCGCCTTGGTCTGCATCTGTGTCCCTTATAACCATAATCACTACTATTTCAATTTTGTAACAAATAGATCATTCAAGTGATCTATTTACCAAGTAAGAGCCCTTAATTAGTTAGAACTTCAAACCCAATGCCAAACCCATCATGCTTGAGTATATGTACTGATCTGGTGTTCCATGTTCATTGAAGTGCCATGAAAGAAGAAACTACCTTCTTTACACTGTTCATTATCTTCCAGTCCACTGCTTGTATTTCATTTCCTTGTCGAGTTTATTGTTCCTTCATTGCAGTTTATCATTTCTTCCAGCTTATTATCAATTTCAATTCACTTTTTAATCTGCATATCTCAATTAATTTCCTTATCAATTACGATTCTGATGCTGAGTGATCTTTCGACAAGTGTCAGTGTCTATGTTAACAAGTCGGTTACAAATTTTACTGTCCATATTTCTCGGACAGAAAGATAGATTACGTAATGTATCATGTATGTAGTATAATTCTAAACAATACAATGAACTACAAATCGGACTATATATGCACCAATACCAAAAAAGTGTTCATAAATAAACCTCTATATCCAAAATCAACCAAACTCTATAATCAATCAGACATTAACACAGAAAATAGTAAAGTACAAATACCTTGAAATAGCTAAAATCATTGGGAACCTTGCGAATAACCGAAAGCGCGTCATCGATCTTATCGCACTTAATCAACGCCGCAACTTTGCATCGTAACGCATCTTCATCACCAGGAGCTACAGATAACACTATCCAGACACAAGACAAAGTCTCAAGATCACATATAATAAATCAAAAACACAGACATAATTAAAACGAAAAATGACCTTGATCTGAGAGCTTGACGATTTGTTCGAACTCATCTTTGTCGACGTGGCGTTTAATGGAAGTGAAGAGATCTTCGATTGAGATCGACGGCGGTGGGGCTGCGGCGGCCGATTTGGGCTTTTCTTTTGATTTGGGAGGCATTTTGGTGCTCAAGAGAAGCTGTCAGACTGATAACCTATTGTGGCCAATGGGTCGGACTGTTACTACCCAATTTACTTTCTTTCTCGGCCTTTTTCTTCTTCTTTGGTTTCCTTTTTTTTTTTTTTTCTTTTGATAAATATTATATAATTAAATAAATATGTACCTTTGGTATTTAGGGTATATACAATCGCCAAAATTTAATTAAAATAATATCAGATAATGGTTTATTGTAAGAGCATCTCCAACCATCTAAAACCCTTGGCTAAAAGATGAGTTGGCATACTTAAAATAAAAAGATTTAGCCAACAGCTCTAAAAACTCAACTCCAACCATGATGAGCGGTTGTCGATAAATTTAGCCAACCTCCTATGGATGGCTAAATTTGTCGAACCTCTACAGGTCTGTAATAAAATCTGTAGGAAGATTGTATATCATTTATTACCATATTGAACTGTTATATTCTATTTTAACAATTTAAAATATTAATAACATACTATTTTTAAATTATAGTCAACCAATTAGCCAGTATCATTGTAGCAAAATGTCTTACAGGTTCAGCAAATTTTACATAATGTCTTACAGGTCCAATTTGTCGGCACATCTGTGTTATGACGGAGCTAATTATTGTTTTCTAGAATTTCAGTGATATACATTACGTGTGTGCCAACTTCTTGATGCCCATTTCTCTCAGTAGGGTGCAAAGAGGACTACGACAATTATATCTGATCATCTGATGACTTTCACCAGGGAAAATCAAACAGGGATCATCATATATAACAATGACAGACCTATCCATTAAATAACTCGAACTGTATAACTTATCCCGCACGATTCTTCTTCACTTGAACCAAACCAAGGACTCCAATTTTAAAGTATGGATTTCAAATGAAAATATATCCAGGATGCAAGTCAATATTCAGTTTCAGTGCTCATCTTCAACAGTATCTTTTTCAGGCATCGTTCTAACCTAATTAACTTATAGCTTTTTGCCCAAAGTACAAAATATTGCAGGAAAAAAAAAAAGGCAAGCAGAAGTGCAGATTCGCCTCTAGCTAAAAATATTTCTCACTTCCTTGATTTCTTTTTAGATGACTTGGAGGAAGGCTTTGATGGCTCTGGACCTGTAGACACCCCTTTGGAACTTGCTCGGCTAGATTTTGAGTTTGCATTTCCTGCTTCTTTAGCCACTGCACCCTGAGATCCTCTAATTTGGGCAATCCGCTTATCCTTTCTCTTTGGCCTGAAACTAGACCTCTCCCGTTTAGGTAACCACCTCTCCGGATCTGGCGGGGGACCAGGATTTGCAGGATCGAACCCTTTGGGGTACTTGGGCTTTCTTTTCCTCTTCTTCTTCTTCGTTTTCTCTTTATTATTGTCTTCATAAGAGGTAGCTGTATTCATATGAGATCCACCCTCAGCATGCTTTGCACCCGACGTCCTCTCTAAACTATCCACATCAATATCTTTTAAGTCAGGCATTTGTTTAAGTTTCTTCTCATAAGCCTCTGCTTTCTCAACATCGACATGAGCAGCTGTCTGGATTAAACCTACCAAAGCCTCAACACTTCCATGACTTTTCACAATCTCCTCGTACAAACGAGCAGCCTCCTCTTTACGGCCATGCTTAAGCTTGAAAGCAGCAGCTTCTTGCATGATTACACTAAGCTTGTTTTCTTCAGTCATAGCATTTGACCACCATCGGATTGCCGAGTCAAAAACAGCATCTGCACCATCAATATCTCCAGCACGCTCTTTAAGAGCAACAAGGGTTGCCACTGTAGCAGGCATGTGTTGAATATCAGGTATTTTTTCTAGAGATGCAACTGCAATTTGTGGGTGACCACCAGCAGCAGCAATCTGGGCCCTTGCAAGGTGAAGTACTCTGGAATTATCTGGGAACTTATCTGCAGATTGTCCCAATATTTCTTCAGCCTTTCCAGCCTTATTTTCTTTGACCAAGACGGCAGCTTGAAGCAATACTGGCACCACACTACCAGGACACAAGTCTGGCAAGGCAGCAACAAGTTCTCGAGCCTGTAAAAATTATTCAATTAACTATATGCAAGACATCACATGGTCATAAGCTAGTAAGTTATTAACAATCTCAGAGGTCTTTGACATGCACCGTTATCATCATGGTAGCACCTGACAATATCTTAGATAATAATATACATGTCATAGCCTAAACAATGGCATTTTTGCGTTTATAAGTTGGAGTGCAATTTCATACGAACTGTGAAATTGTTTTCCCTGTAATTACTTGGCTCATTACCTAGACTATACCGATAACATAGATCTGACACACATAGACAGGTAGGAAAGACCTATACCATTAAGACGATATCACTCAATAGTGAATGATATGTGTATTAGCATATCAATGTTAAGAACAGCTCCAATGCTGAACGAAAATACCAAAGTGGTTTTGCATCGTTTTATTGTAACACCCCCTCCAACTAGACACTAAATTACACCATTTTGGTCTAAATGAACATTGTTAACGAATTTACTGTAACACTACTCGTTTGGGGTAATTTCCACACCATATATAACTTTTTTCAACATACCAATGAACCCTTGTATTCATTAATCAAATTTAGTTTACACCACTTGTTGATTTGGTGGGTTTAAAGTTGGTTTCAGAGCTGTTGTAGCTTTTAGAACAAAGTTGCACTACTTTGGTGTTATGTGCTAAAGATGTTCTAATGCAGGCAGAAATATGATACCTGCTCCATTTTATTTGAATGAAGTAGCAGCAGCATTCGATTAATGTATAACGCTTCTTTCTGCTTAGGTGAAAGCTTCAAGTCTAAACCACGAGCAAGCTGGAAGCTCCCAGGCCCTCCAGTTTTCTTCACAAGCTTATCAAGCTTCTTCAAGCTATCTGAGATATCTTTGGGACCTTTTAAAGCAATAAGGTTGTTGGTGGCCACTGCCTGTGTTGCTTCACTTGCCAGATTTCGCTTAATTATTCGAGTATATGACTGAACAGCTTCCTTTGTATTACCCGTGAGCTGAGAATTGAGCAATTATTAATGAAGCAAACAAATGATCATTACAGCAACATACAAGAATGCCTAATAGCACCATCCTACCTGCTGAACATATGCCAACTGAACAGATATTCGTGCCAGTTTAGTTTCAATTTTGTCATCTGCCAAACCCTCATCCATTAGAGTTTCCTGTGCCATTCTGACAAGGCAACGATAAGACTTAATAAAACTTCCAGGAAGATAATAATTCATGACTTTTAAAATTATTTATAATTTATTTTTATTTTTGTAAAAAAATTCGGTTATTTCGGTCCGGTTTTGGACCGGACCGAACCGAACGAATGCTCACCCCTACATACAAACTATACATAAACATTAAAAAATCTACAGGATATAGTAATGATCACAAAAACTACCAATTAAAAAAGATCACCTTCTAGATAAGAGTAGAAGTTGCTCTGCATCAGTGTATTTGTGTTCTTCAATCAGTGAACAGGCAGCATTATATGCCAACCTAAAGCTGCTTGTTGCTTTAACCCGGAGAGCATCCATCATTCCTTTAACTTCAGAACTTTTCCCAGCTGAGACCAATCCAGCAACAACATTTATCTCTAGCGCGTCTATATTTGAATTCTGGAGTTTCCGGTAGATATCAACAGAAGCATCCATTTTTCCCATGCGAAACAGAATCTGGGATCCTAAAAGCATAGTTGCAAAATTTTCCTCAAGACCCTTCAGCGATTCCATAGCTTCTTTTAACTTTTTTTGCCTGTATAAGCAATATGCCTACAATAAGAAAACAAAACAAGAAACGAGTCAATATTGCATTTGTAGCCACATAAGCTGACAAATATTCAGGATAAAGTCACCTTCATGTACGTGCCAAGTCACAATTCTTTATAAAAGATAGGAATAGTAGAAATTTTAACACAATAAAAATGAGCATGCAAATCGCCTTCGTCTGCATCTGTGTCCCTTATAACCATAATCACGCCTACTTCAATTTTGTAACAAATAGATCATTCAAGTGAACATATGAGACTGTTTGCCAAGTAAGGGCCCTTAATTAGTTTAGAACTTCAAGCCCAACCCATCATGCTTGCCTATATGTACTGATCTGGTGTTCCATGTTCATTGAAGTGCAATGAAAGAAGAGACTACCGTCTTTACGCGGTTCATTACCTTCCAGTTCACTGCTTGTATTTGTCAAGTTTATTGTTCTTTAATTGCAGCTTATCATTTCTTCTAGCTTATTATCAATTCCAGTTTACTTGTTGTTATTCAGCATATCTCAAGTTATTTCCTTATCAATTACAATTCTTATGCTGAGCGATCTTTCGACAAGTGTCAGAGTCTATGTTAACAAGTCGGCTACAAATTTTACTGTCCATATTTCTCAAATAGAAAGATACATTACGTAATGTATGTGCTATGTTGTATATTTCATAAAAACAATGAAATTAAGTAATTAACTACAGATCGGACTATATATGCACCAATACCAAAAAAGTGTTCATAAATAAACCTCTATATCCAAAATCAACCAAACTCTATAATCAATCAGACATTAACACAGAAAATAGTAAAGTACAAATACCTTGAAATAGCTAAAATCATTGGGAACCTTGCGAATAACCGAAAGCGCGTCATCGATCTTATCGCACTTAATCAACGCCGCAACTTTGCATCGTAACGCATCTTCATCACCAGGAGCTACAGATAACACTATCCAGACACAAGACAAAGTCTCAAGATCACATATAATAAATCAAAAACACAGACATAATTAAAACGAAAAATGACCTTGATCTGAGAGCTTGACGATTTGTTCGAACTCATCTTTGTCGACGTGGCGTTTAATGGAAGTGAAGAGATCTTCGATTGAGATCGACGGCGGTGGGGCTGCGGCGGCCGATTTGGGCTTTTCTTTTGATTTGGGAGGCATGTTGGTGCTCAATGTGCTCTGTTTGTTTACTGCTTTGTTATTCTTTTTCTCCGGTTCTTATGGAGTATTTATACTTTTGCATGTCCTTTCTAATTAGAAGTCCTTTCTGATTAGAAGTCCAAACTCCAGAACACGTAGAGTTATGTTGCCTTTTTATATCATGACACAATTTAATAGAGTTTAAATTACAAACAAATATGCATACAAGATAAAAAATTGATCATTATTTTTTAAATATAATTATAATTAGTTAAAAAAATAAACCTAGTATCATTAAACATATATTAATATTATAATATAATCATCAATTACAATCATCAATCAATCAATATATCAATATAAATTTATAATTATAATTGTATAAATATATCCAATTTCGCAGATTTTAAATTTTCAATTATTTAGAATTATCTCTCTTTTCTTTTAAGGTTCCTATTTGCTAACTACTTAGAACTTTACAAATTTTAGCTATTATATTTATGTTAAAATTCTTATTTCGTAATTATTTAAAATTATATTTCTTTTATACTTACTTATTTTTAGCTATTTTATCTAATTTCTCACAAAATTTTAGAAAAATTAAACGAGGTGTTTGTAGAGGCGCCACCTAACTCGCCGTGTATCCTCATATTGATATATTGATGATGATTGATTGATATCACGTGAGATTCCAAACATGATCTTAAATGCATATTTGGTCTTGCTTAAAAAATCTAGTATATTTTGAAATAGAATTATCTCAATTTTAATTTTAACCAAACAACTTTTTGAATTCCAAGAATTTATCAACAGGATGTATTTTATTTCAATTCCACACAAAACCAATATTCACTACAATCCATTCAGAATTTTAAGGTATTATTAATTCATTTAAATTCAAATTAAATACACTAATAATTTATTTTTGTTGACGGGACCAGTTAAAATAAAATATACACCCACAAAATATCCATACCGGGTACGGCCGTTAGTCGTTACCGAGAACCGAAGATTCTGTTTCAGTTGGATATCACAATACACACGCGCCTGTATGTATACATTTACACCACTATATATATACACGTTTCACTTGTCACAAAATATTAACTACTCGCGATGGATATTTTGATAAATCGGCTTTCTGTGGTTGACAACGAATTTTTTCAACTTGAATACCAAAAACAAGCGCTCTTGAGAAGGATACGCATAGGATACAGGATTGTAGATATGGATGGTATGTTTCGTGAGTCGCAGTCTCGTATTACTCTTATTAGAGAGCAAATACAGGATTTGGAGCAGAGGCAAAGAAACCTAGCTGCAGAATATAAAAAGCTGATCATCCAATTTGCTGCACGCCAATTTGCTGCACGCCAGAGAAGGGGCGTATAATCTTGTGTTCTTTACTCATCATCTCTCTCTCGCCACTCTCTCTCTCTCTCTCTCCCTCTCTCTCTCTCTCCCCACTAGGCTTCTATTGTTAGATCATGTTTTTGCTTACCACTACTGCTGTAGATTACTGAATATTCTCTTCCAGTTCTTTCTTTTTTGTTTGGATCTCTGTTTCTACATGGCTTCATAATACACACTCTGTTCAATCTTGAGTCTTGCTACATCAAGATTCAAGATTCTTGGCCTACATTTAGAGAAATCATACATTCTTGAAACCACACAATTGCTTATTCGGGTAATTAGAGATTCTGATGATAAACTTTTTTTGCAGTTGAGAAGATTACGTTAGTTAAATGCATGGTGTGCAAAGAATAACATGCATGGGGATTCAAGATGTTAGTTTCCGAAAATTTCTGGAGTCCAAGATCAAGATTCAAGTGGCAGCGGGTAGCAGATGATGCTTTAGAAAGAGTTTGTGAATGTAGTTGATTTGTTACTTAGTTCTTTTGGTGTTAATGCTGTTCTCATGATGTGGGCTTGCTACAGCAAGATTCAAGATTCTTGGCCTACATCTAGATAAATCATGCGTTCTTGTAACAAGACTCACAGCTTATTCGGGTAAGAGATTCTGATAAACTTTTTTTGCATTCGAGAAGATTACGTTAGTTAAATGCATGGTGTGCAAAGAAGAACATGCATGGAGATTTCAGATGTTTGTTTCCGAGAATTTCTGGAGTTCCAAGATCAAGATTCAAGTACCAGCTAGTAGAACATGATGCTTTAGAAAGAGTTTGTGAATGTAGTTGATTACTTGATTTGTTACTTAGTTTTTTTGGTGTCAATGCTGTTCTGATGTAGGCTTCTATTATTACCTCATTTCATAGTAATTAATATTACTGAATATTCTTTGGGATCTCTTGCAGTTTTGTACCAAATCTAACTTGAGAAATTAATAAACAATTATAATCACAGATGTTTAATCCGTTTAATATAATGTGCAAGCACACATTAATCGTTAAATCCATAAAATCTATATACCAGCTTTATGACCCACGTATAATAAATGATTAATTCCTAAGGTTTGCTACAATGGATCCTTGTTTAGTTAGCCTTTAGTGTACAACTAGCTGTATATGGTGTGTGTTGTGTGATTTGCGAAGGTGGTTATGGAGTCATGATTCCGTCTGCAATTTAAATTGCTGGATACTATTGATAATTTAACAATTTTATATAAGTAGTACTTGTCAAGTCATATACTGTATCGCCTAACCAAAATAAGCTGTTTAGTAAAGGCGGCATAAGAATAAAGACAATTACACGAGGAAAATGCTTAATGCACATAATTGTATTACAAAATTTTGTACATAATGACATGCATGTGGTGAGTTTTAAGTGGAATGAGCCCTGTGTATTTCAAAAATAATAATTTATTTGCGACGGACGATATAATGAAATATATTATTCTAATATTATTTTTGGTTGAGATGAATGAAATGAAATGAGTGGCAAAAAAAAATACTCATAGAAAACGGAAAGAAACACTTAATAAAAATTCAACGGTTTAATACTATCAATGCAAACCTCGACAATCATGTTAAAACATGAGTTTCCTCTGCCACCCCGTTGCATCCACTAATGTTGTTGTGTTTGGTTGGGATGAATGAAATGGAATGAGTAAAATAAAAATAAATAATAGAATGTAGGAGGGAGGACATTGAAAAAAATGAGTAAGTGCAAATTTTATATGATAAGATTTGTATAAAAATAAGTATGATAAGGAATGGAGCATTTCCTCACAAAATGGAGGAATTGAGCTCTAGTTAAGATTAATAGAGTCAGACTGCTCGCGAGCTAGCCCGACTCGAACTCGTTTAACTGGGTTTGACTCTACTCGTTAAACGAGCCGAATTCGGACAAAGGTTCCGGCTCGTTTAATTAAACGAGCCGGCTCGACTCGACTCGTGAAAATAAACGAGCCGAGTTCTTGTAGAGACTTAGGCTCGATTAAGTGTAAAATTACACGAGCTGGCTCGCTCGACTCGTTAGCTAAACATGCCGGCTCGACTCGTGAAATTAAACGAGTCGAGTTCGGGCAGAGATTTAAGCTCGATTTGTTAAACGAGCCGGCTCGACTCGATTAAATTTGGCTCGAATTAGGCTCGGCTCGAAACTAGAAGCTTGTTTGTTTGAACTTAAAATGGTTCTAAAGTTGTTTACAACTTCAAACTTGAAAAATATCTGTTTTTGTAATAAGTCAGAGGTCGGTATGCCGTCAGGAATAAGTCAGAAATTGACCTAAAGTCAGAAGTTAGTTTGATGTATTTTTTTCAGTGACTTGATTTATTTTTTTTAAAAAAATTTCGATAAAAATAATAAAGAGTCATGAAAATACAAGAAAATTAATAATAAATTAAATTTATCTTGCATAAGTTTATAACGAAAATAAGTCACGAAAATTTTAATGTTCAACAAAAATAGATTTCAAAAAATATTTGAAGAAATTATCATATGCTGACTTACGACAGATTCGTCGTAAGTTATTGGACACAAAAAGTTTTGAAAAATTAAACGTATCACCAAAATATTTTGGAAAAAGTTGAATATACGTCTCGCTATCTTACAACAGAATCCGTCGCAAGTTAGAACATGATATAATTTTCTCTTACTTTTCGTTTTTTTTCTTTTGAAAATGAGAATAAATCTCATAAATATGAACCGGCAATTCACCGTGATAATTCTTTCATTCAAGAAAGCTTATTATCTAACCGTCGGACATGCAAGATGACTGGGAAAATTTAGACAATAAAACTTTAATGTCTGAAAAGAAAAACCCGTCTTCTTCCAAGAATCCTGAAAATAAAACATAGAAAACAAGAATAATATAAGTCAATATATAAAATTATATATATTATAAAAATAAAAAATATATATCCAATAATTAGTTATTAATAAAATCACGTGTATATGCATGTGGTGATCAAAATATTCACACAATTATGATAACTCATAATTGAGACAATTAAACTCTTAATTAAGGCACAATTAATAAAATATTAACGCTCTTAATTAAGACATAATTAACGCCCTCAAATAAGGCACAATATACGCCCTCAATTATGAGGCACAGTTTACGCCCTCAATTATGAGGCACAATTAACGGCATCAATTAACGCCTTCCTTTTTAAAACCGGATCCCACTGATCGTGCCGCAACCCTCAGCCACCACCGCTACCATCACCACTTCTGCACACGACCGCCAAGAAAACGGTGACCACTCGAAATATATCCATCTCCTAGTCAGTTGCGAAGGAAGCAAGAAGAAAAAAACAGTAAAAAGCATATACAATATATATATGTGTGTGTGTGTGTGTGTGTGTGGGATACTAATACAATTGAAAAATTGGAGTCCCTAAGATCCACCGTTAGATTTTAAAAATATCCTGTGGCTGAGATTTAATGATGAAAATACGGCTGACAGTTACTAAGCAATTTTGAACTCCAATTACGCGCACGTTTGTATCACGCATTCTCCAGTGATGGACCCAAGTACGATTGTGATAAAAAAAATCCCTTACTTCCGCTTTGTTCAACCCTAGGTCAAGCACCGTGTAGAACTAATTCAACGGTTTGCAGGACGCTTCAAATTTGGGCGAAAATGTATTCTGGTATGTCAACGATCTCATGATTCTGTCCTTTAATTGCTTTGCCTGTCGCTTTTCTGGCCATTCAATATCTTGATTTTATGAACTCCGGCGGCCCGATTCACTGGGTTGTCTTGCAGTTGCCGGCTCTATTTCATGGATGCCCTCTTTTTTTCTTGGGGCTTTGATACAAATAGAACTTTATGTGTGTTTTTACTAGACATTGCAAGAATATGTCAATTGATGTAGACATCTATGACTGGGCAATCCTTCTTGATTAATGACTGCTTTGGTGGAATTTGGATCTTGTTTTGTGTATTAGATGCTTAAACTTTTAAGTGCATTTTGTTGTCTTGTTCTGCACTTTGTTAAATTTGATCATGCAGTTGTGTTTTATTTGTTGTTGCATTTGGTATGTATTTTTGATGTGTCCTGCAGTTTTGTGATATGATAGACCGAATAAGATACCAGTGCTTACCAGTGCTTCACGTTTATTCACTGAACACTCGACATTTTAAGAATATGTCAATTGATGGAGACCTCTATGACTGGGAAATCCTTCTTGGCTATTGACTGATTTGGTGGAATTTGGCTCTTTTGTTGTGTATTAGAGCAACTCCAAGGCATTAGACCTCTTAGGTAAAAGTGTTTATGTGGCACCTACATGGCATCTATGTGGCACATTTTAGACAATAGGTAAAAATTCTACACTCCAACCATGACCCCTTAGCAAAAAAATATAAATAACTAAAATTGGGGTTGCTACATTTGTAAAACATCTAAAGCTATTATGTATAATTTTAGATAATATAATTATACATAATACCATTGGAGTGAAACTAGAACCTCTTAGCTATAATTTTAGATGATTATTTATATATCATATTATAGCTAACAAATATAAATAAGGCCCTTGGAGATGCTCTTAGATGCTTAAAAATTTTAAATGTTTTTTGTTGTCTAGTTCTGCACTTTATTACTAACTTGATAATGCAGTTGCATTTTATGTGATCCTGCATTTGTTATGTATTTTTGAAACGAATATTCCTACTTTTAAAGTGTCTTGGAGTTTTGTAATATGTTAGACCGAATAAAATACCCGTGCTTCACTTTCACTTAACGTGTAGTTAATGAACAAGCAGGTAGGATGCGTCGGAGCGTTTCTAACAAAGATGATGATGAGTTTGTGACTCATGTGGAGCGTTTTGATAGCTCGGGCAAGAAGACTGCAGGACAACCTGGTAGAAAGTCCGGATGTTCGAGCTTGGTTGAAAAATCTCTGGTTTGTACGTATGTTGCGCACGTCTATTTAGAAGTTCTGTATATCCGTATATGTAGGTGGAAACATATCCTGCATACTATACTCTACTACCATTACAAAGAGTGCAGGATTTACGCTAGCAACAAGCAGGTATGTGAAAGATTTAAATCGCAATTGATTGGAGTCCTGCAACTGTTTTTGAGTCGATGGGATGGAATGTCCCCTTTTTCGGTCTTTGTAAATCAAACATTCTCATTTGAACATTGCGTTGTACCCTTGATTTGTAGAATAGTGAAATCTTATGTTGCAATATGAAGAATCATTGTTATTGGTGAGAACATGATATTTTTAGCGAAGGCAAAGCGTATGATTTTTGTTTGGGTATTGGGTATTTTGTTTGTGACTAAATGTGCTAAATTCATTTGGTGATTTTGTTCAACAATTAATTTTGGGTTGTTAATATCGATTTAGATTTGCTGATTGGGTATTTGATCTTGGGTGTTATGCAGTGTAGGGTATTAAGTTTAGAGTTGATATTGTACCTCATGACATAGTAAAGACCATAATGGGTGAAGGATTCGAGTTTGTAGTACATTTCTTATAGTGTCTTGTTGTGTGAGGGGTCGTGTTTTGGAAAGAAATTGTGTTTCCTTGTGTGTTTTTGTGGATTTATAATAAACATTTACAAATGTTGTTTGCAGGATGAAGAAAAAGTAGTAGACTGATAAAAAGCCCGTGGTGTTGAAAGTAGGGTAATCAGGGGACAGTTAAGAGTCCGCAGGACACCGCCTAAACGAGACAAGACGAATAAGGTCAGGACTTAAGACGGTTACATCTAGAAGAAGTTTTCATCGTCGATATGACAAATGTCCTACTCAATCTGTTTGAGACTCAGTCTGAGTGGGTAAAAATGGCTAGATTTGTGCATCTTTTAGAATTCCGTATGCTTAGTTACCCACACAGACTGGGTTACAATGTTGTCGATGCCTTTTGTAGCAGGACGTGTGAACTGAAATTGAAAGCAGGGAGTGTTGTAATTACGGATACTCTCGTGCACAAAATTATTAGTCTTCCACTAGGTGAATGTGATATTGAACTGAAGTAAGGAGGAGTTGCAAGGGCTACAAGGGATGAATAGTATCCGAGCAATCCAAGCATGGTCAGCGCAAGATCCTACAATGCAAGACGGTTGATAAAAATTTTAGAATGAACTTTTACATCTTAGATGGGGAATGCGGCACCTAAAATCTTACATGGGTAATGCGTCCTCATGGAAGAGTGGCCTGTGTTGTGCGTTGGATAATCAAAAAAGTGTCCTCCAAAAGCTCAGAGTAATATATGCACACCCTAAGCGAACTTGGCCGGGGAACAAAAAAAGGTGGACTGTGCTACATAACATGGTGCAGTTTAAAAGGAAAAAATTGTGTGAAACGTAGTATTATTCTTTAAAGAGTCATGTTATTAGTTCCACTTCACTGGGTTTTTTAGAACAAGTTAATATATTATTGTTGGGATTGAATGGAATTGTTTTATTCATTTATGAACTTGTGTGCTTGTGACAATTTAAATCCATTTAATATTAAGTAGTAAAAGTTTGTTTTGTTGGTGAATTTTTGTGAAAACCTGCTGCTATTTTTTGGTGCTTTATCAGTAGTCCATCATTTTAAGGGCAAGAATAGTGAAAGAGCCGTGAACTTAAAATTGGTGTTATGTAGCTAGAAGGAAAAGCCATGCTTTTAGTAAAATAAAGGCTTGGTTTTGAAAAAATATGTTAAAACATTATAGCAGAGTATACATAGTTCTGGCGCTAAGTTGTATACTCATTACTCACAATTTGTAAACCAAATTTGGAATCCAGATTAGCACTCTAGCCAGGGTAGTGATAGGTACCAACGCTAAAACCGTATTTAGAGGACACAGACTAATATAAGCCAAAGTTCGTGACATTAGAGGAAACTGATCAGAAGAAATAATATACGCCAGAGTTCCACCAAGAAACAACAGTAAGCAACTACTAGTAATATGCCATGAACTATTGAAGTAAACATTGGTTCTGAATTCACTCCACGGTTCAAAAAATGAGAGAAAATATTTTAGTTGAGACTGCCATAACTAGAGATATGAAACTTATTAGCATCAATGGCTTCTGCAGACTTGAGCATATCCGATGTAGATATGTCAATAAATAAATATGCAAAACATTCCGATTAGACATAGACACTTGTTAGGAACAATAAGTAATGTGCTTCAGATGGAAAGATATTATTGATATTTCTGATCAAAGCACTAAATAGTGAAAAGAAAAGAAAAATCGATACACATATTGCAGGACAAAAATGCTTACTAAACTCCTGAAAACACTCATGCTGTTGTAACTGCCCCTATTGTAACTGCCGCATAATTCTAGTTGTTTCACGTACAGATATGACCAACAGCGCCTGTTTGTATTAAATAAACTTAAATTATATTTTTTATAAAAGAAATAAAATAAGATAGCAACCGTTGGATCAAAATGAAATGGAGGGCCATTATTTGGACTCCAAGGACTCCAATAATTATGGTACTCCAAATAACTTTCTTTTATATATATATATATATATATATATATATATATATATATATATATATATATATAGAGAAAAGTTATATGGAGTCCCTTAATTGTTGGAGTCCTTGGAGTCCCAATCTGGTCCCTCCATTCCATTTAGATCCAACAGCTATTGTTTTCATTAATTTATTTTATAATAAATGTATTTTCTTTTTTCCAAAGATGTCCTGTGGTGTTTGAACATATCTTTACGCGAATAACTCACATCGTGCGACAGTTACAAGCATATGAGTGTTCTCAGGAGTTTAATTTCCACTTTTGTTCTGCACCATTTGCTTAATTTTCTTCTTTGGATTTCTTTCATAGATCAACACCATATCTTCTTGATGATGTGCGTGTCTCTTTATTCTTGTTCTGCACTATTCTTGTCTTGCACTATTCGACAATTATCTCTTTTTTTTAGTTTATTCTTGTCCTGCACTATTCTCAAACAATTCTCTTTATTCTTTCGATTTCTTCCGTAGATTAACACCATCGGTAGTATCTCTTGATGATGAAAGTGTGTCACTATTCTTGTCCTGCACTATTCTTGTCCTGCACTATTCGACAGTTCTCTTCTTTTTTAAAATATTTATTCTTGTCCTGCACTATTCTCAAACAATTCGCTTTATTTTTCGATTTCTTCCATTGATCAACACCATAGCTTTCTTGGGGGGGGGGGGGGATACATCATCATATTGCCGAAATAATCGGTAGTATCTTCTTGATGATGTACGTAGATGGAATCATGCAGGACAAAACAATCCCCTTTTCTGCAAAAGAATCTTGTCTCAATTTCCATCTACGAAACTGAAAGCAAGATATCAGGAATTCTGTTTTTTGAAATTGTAATTAATGTTTTCTTGGGTGCGAGATAATAGGGTTGTAGTAGGAAACAGAACATATGTCATTGATTTTTTATTAATTTAACAATATAATATTTTTTTTTTGACAACTGCAGGATTAGATTGATCCAACGGTAGATAGATAGGACTCCAAGGACTCCAAAAAAATGGGGTTTCCAAGGAGCCCAACTCTCTCTCTATATATATATATATATATATATATATATATATATAGGGATAGGATCAAATAAAAACTTTTTTAAGTTACAAACTTACAAACTTTTTTTTATTCTCCTATCGTGTTAATCCTTAGTTATATAAAGTATCCATGTTGAAAATTTTTCAAAAAACATCACAATTTTTAAAAATAACGCATAAATAAATCGCGTTTTCAACACATTTATAACTGGGGTTCAACATCGGGTGTTGAACACTAATTATCATTGTGTTGAATATATCTAAAAATATGTTTAAACTATACCTCTAGGGTTTGGGTAGGGTCTAGAAACATAAATATTAGTTATATAACATGTTTACCTTAGTTCTTACATTTAAAAATTGATTTATGTACTTCTCCACCACTATTTTAGTCAATGTTCAACAAAAAATGTTGAAAAAATGTTGAACTCAAGTTATATATGCGTTGAACGAAAAAAGTTTGTAAGTTTGTAAGTTTGTACCAGAACCCTCCCCTATATATATATATATATATAAAGTCATACTCCAGTACAAACTCCTTATGGTACAAACATACAAACTAGTGATTATGACAATAATATTTAGTGATTTGCAGCTTTTAGTGTCACTAAACTCTAACAACTCCATCTCCACCTCCATCTTCACCAACCTCCATAACCATCTCTATTATTTCCATCACCACCAAATCCACTCCGACCTCCATCGTCCCCTCTAGCCTCACCTCCGTCGCCTGAAACCACAGACACATCTTGTTGTCACTGCCACCAGCATCTATTCTCTGCTCGCTGTTTCACCAATTTCGAAGTGATAATCATTAATTTATAAAGCACAAATCACTAATTTGCAAAGTGAAAATCACTAAAGTATATAGCAGCGGACTTATGGAGACACGATGGTAGGTGAATTCACCTCTGCCTCTACCACTACCCATTGCATCACCACCATTCACACCTCATCACCAACATCACCACTACCAAAACGTAACATCATCAAATACCAAAAGCACCGAAACTTCATCACTAAATTATATCTATATGTGTGTATCTATCTCAATGAGAACAAAATTCAGCTGTAGCAAACTACATTAATTTACAGCGCCGTGAGTTGAGAGAAAGACGGAGGTGAGAGAGACGAGGAGAGAGAAATCAGATCTGAGTAAGGAAAGAATGAATGACCACTGTGTATGAATTATGTTATTTTTATATATGGTTTGTAGTTTGTATTTTAATATTGGTTTGTATTTGAGCACTCCCTTATATATATATATATACATACATATATATATATATATAGGGGAGAGTTCTGGTACAAACTTACAAACTTACAAACTTTTTTTGTTCAACACATATATAACTTAAGTTCAACATTTTTTTTAACATATTTTGTTGAACATCGATTAAAATAGTGGTGGAGAAGTACATAAACCAATTTTTAAATGTAAGAACTAAGGTAAACATGTTATATAACTAATATTTATGTTTCTAGACCCTACCCAAACCCTACAGGTATAGTTTAAACATTTTTTTAGATATATTCAACACAATGATAATTAGTGTTCAACACCCGATGTTGAACCCCAGTTATAAATGTGTTGAAAACGCGATTTATTTATGCGTTATTTTTAAAAACTGTGATGTTTTTTGAAAAATTTTCAACATGGATACTTTATATAACTAAGGATTAACACAATGGGAGAATAAAAAAAAGTTTGTAAGTTTGTAACTTAAAAAAGTTTTTATTTGATCCTATTCCTATATATATATGAGTGAATGATATCTATGGAGTTCGTCCGATGATCCGGACACATCCAACACAAAAAGCCAAAAAATCACAAAATTTCTATAAACCCAGATGAGAATTCACACAAACAACATCAAAATGCCATCAAAACCACATCTGTTTCTTGATGCATTCTTGAATTTGAATTGAGAAAATCAATGATAGAGAAAAGGGGGCTTGAGGGGCTAGCCGGCTAGGGTTGGGTCTGTTGAGATGAGAAAATAGAATCATTAAACTTGTTTTGCACCGGTGGATGAAGATTCCGAAACAGACGGAGCCAGAGAGCAAAGCCGATGCAACACAACACATGATTGTTTCGTCGCTCCTGCACCGCTTGCAAAATCTGGGGCTGGCCCATCGTTGTTAACAGAGTCAGCTATGGAGTCGTCTCCATTAGAGCTAATGGAGACGGTGAAAAATAGACGTGACCATTTTTCCTTACCTTTCGTTTTTAAACAGCTATAATTATATAATTATTTGAACTTACGATGTTACGACTGAATCGGAAACCATCCCGAAAACTTTTATGAATCAGCAAACAGTACCCTGATCAAATAATAATTGACTGGAAAAATTATGGAATTAACAATAGTCGAAGACGCCCAACAACTATCTAAGGTCAAACTAAGAAAAGTGGTTAAAAGACTAACAGCTTTTTTTACAAAGAAAAAGCAAAATCAATTATATAGAGGAAGATCTTGTCTTTGTATCACATCTGTATACACAATTTTCATACAGTTCACTATGTTGGCATATTCTGAAACTTGAAGAAGCCCAACAACTATCTAAGGCCAAACTCGACCGAAGAAAAGTGGTTAAAATACTAACAGTTTTTTTACAAAGAAAAAGCAAAATATGGAGGAAGATCTTGTCTTTGTATCACATCTGTATACACACTTTTCATACAGTTGACTATGTCGTCATATTCTGAAACTGGAAGAATGATATATGGGTTGATATACAATAAGCACACAAAAATGAGCAATTGTTCATCCAGTCATCCTGCGCAACATCTTGGAGATGTTTGAATTATGCAACACACTTGGATAACTAGTTTCCAATAGCTTGGCTTTCCTGCTCCTAGCTAGTCACACCGATAATTTGACAATTATGCAATATATCAGTTTCCAGCTTTTCGCAAGAATGCAAAAAACCCTAACCCAGCAACCAACGCAGCCCCTGCCGCAACACCTTTGTATGCAGAAGCCCATGCGTCTGCCTGTGCATAATCCATATCTCCAGAATCAGAACCCCTCCTGCGACGAGGAGTTTCTGAATAATCTAGATGCAGTTTTAGTCCCTGTTTTAATTAATCAAATCAAGTCAGGTTTTGTTATTCACAATGCGGAGAATTGACCTACTTTTTAGTGTATACTGCGTGTCTATGATATGTACAATACGTGGCGGAGAACAGAACTGAAACTTTATCAGACTAAATCATAAGTAACTAATACAATGCTTCAGTCTGGAATCAAACCATAATTCTTTAAATTATATATACCTCTTTGTTTAGTAATATTGACCAACAGAGAGTAATTCAGGACGTATTTATGTACATAGAAACAACTATACAAGGGGATAAAAATAAAACATGGGCTAAAATAAGCATTTAGAGAAGTCACAGTAAAACATGCCTCTTAAATTAAGACCCATTTCTTTGACTTGCAAAACCACTATGGCAAAAATTATTAGTTCGTCCATCTTTCATCTGAAATTTTACAAATTATAGATGTAAACAATATAATTAGTAATAAAAAATAAAGTTTTTTACGAAGCATCATTACACACAGAACCTCTTGTTGTGCGTCGGAAGTCGAAGTACAAACGAGAAGATATAGCAATTTTTTGTGAATATGTAAAAGATAGGAGTTTGTACCAAATAAAAAATCTGGTGAAGCTTATATTATATATATCCAGGATATGATTATCTACCTAATGAATAGGTCTCTGCTCAATAATTTGCAAAAAACCCAGAAATAATCGTTTTGACAAGTAGAATTTAGGGACGGCATAAATAGACCCGACCCAACAACTCGACACAAATTCGACCCACAAACTAGGAATTCGAGTTGGAGTTCTTCGGGTTCAGGTCAGATTCGGGTTGACCTGAAATAATAGGGTTATTTATCATGTTAGCCAAAACTGACCCAAAATTACCCGAATTTATATATAATATGTTATATACACAATGATATATATTATAAAACTATCTATATGTTATATTATTTTTGTATTCTTGCTATTTAAAATTTATTAAAATATTATTCAAATTCATTTATAAGATATATTAAAATATTATTTATTATTGTAATATATATTTGATCAATATTTATTACTTCAGGTTACCCATGGGTAATCTGGGTCCGGATTAGGTTGAATCTTCAACCTGACCCAACACCCAAAATTGTCTGCCCTGGGATAGATATACCAGAGATCATTGGTGAAGAAATTAAAACTACACAATACATATACATTTAGTTTAACATCATGCGGTTAATCAGCCAACCCAACCTAAATGCAAGTAGAAGAGAGAAACTTTAACAATTGAATTACTTTTCAATTCTTCACTTGAGGAGATCTGAGTGGGAGATGTGTAGAAAAAGAAAGGGGACTTTCCTCTCCTGTATATGCTTAGTATCCTTGTATCTTACGAGGGACGATGTCCATCTATCAAGTTGCAAAAACAAAGGCATAGTGGACCGTCTAACAAAGTACAATTTTCATGTAAAATCGCTCCTTCATAGTTTGGTGAAAGGGTAGGCCATGTTACGTCATGTTACTTAATCAGCTAACCTCTACCAAACTATGTGACTGGCAATAATATATACAGAACATGATAAGCTTAAGTGCAAATACTCCTTTCATTTTATCAAAGATGGATACAGATAGTAAGAGTCCAATTGGAGGAAACATACCTTCCAACCTGCTGATTTTGCATGATCCACTGCAGCGACAAGATCACTATCTGATGCAAGTACGACTTTGTCATTGTCTTCATCTTCATACTGCAAAACAAGTTAGTCATAAGAGGCCACTTTGTACAAAGGAAATTGAACAATCCAAGTACAAGTTTTCGTTCCAGCATATACCAAAATCTGAGGCAGGTGGTCTCGGTCAATGTCATTCCCCATTCTCTGTATTATGGCAGTTAACAGTTCTGTCAAACTTCGAGTATCTAACACAGGAAAGAACATCCAGAATATTACTTCAATAAATCTGTATATTTATATTTCAACAAATTGAACATATCTTTTCTGAATGATGGAATTTTTTTTACAGAATAAACAAGTGAACATCTAGGTTTAGTTTCTGATGAATTTCTATTGAAACCCCAAATTGCAAGTCCATATATGTTCCAGGAATAGAGTTCCTAAGAATATTCATAAAGGACTTTGTTGGCCTGTTTTGCTTTTATTCACTTATTAATATCCAAAATAAATAATAGTGTAAGAAAATATAGGTATTATGAGGGTCACCGAACGTTTTGATGTAAACCCAGGTTGTATGGATGTGTTTCTGAAGATTTTGTTTGTATAGTTTTTTGGTAAATAAAATTACTATTTTCCAAACAAAAAAAAACAAATAATAAGTGCTGGAATGCTTCGGCTAAAAGATAACCTCCCCTGAAGACCTAAGGGGTGAAGTTTTAATAGCTCACATGAAATGTCCACTTACAGATGTCAGTGTCTGTGCCTAGACCTAGGAAGCACGGGTGCAGGTGTGCATAATTCAGGAATACGGGATTTCGGTAAATTCAAAATATGGGGATTCAGGTGCGGAGGGATATGGAAATAATATAACACTAAAAGACACACTCACACACATACAAGAGCTACTTTTTAAAATAAATCAAATAAATAATATATCAATTTTATAATTAAAAATATAATATAAACAGAAGGATTACAACATCAAAGAACAAAAACAACGGGGATTGCAGAGCTAACGTCAATCTCGAGGCCAAAGTGCCGCACCCATGTTTCCTTGGCCTAGTAATTGCTATTAGAAATATATGGTCCAAATATAAGCTGACTAACATATGTAAAGTACCTCAAAATCTCAAATTTACTAGTACAAACAAGTCGTCCGATGGAAAAGACAGTACAAGTGCATACCACAATTGAATCTATGCATCCGCCCTTTCCTATCTTGAATTTTAAAGGCAAAAGCTGTAGGCATGTTTGATGGAAATCTCCCTATGTCTGTTCCTGTTGCTTCGGAAAGCAATTTCAATGAATTTTCACTGCAGTGCCACCAAAACTTTGTAAGAAAGTAAAAAGAAATCAGAAGCATGTCGATATCATGATAGAAAAAATTATAACCTCCTCGTCTCATCGTCATCATCAACGGGGCTTAGAGCCATAGCAGAATCCCAGAATTTTTGCATCATGCTGCTTGCAGTCTCATTATTAACCCCAGCAGCATTTCCCACCTAGTTAATGCTTTAAATTAGTAATGCATGTCTACTACAGATATCAGAATTCCAGATTAGGCAGATAACATGGTCTTGCTATTACAAGTCACTATTCACACAAATAATTGCTTTTGTTTTCAGACAAACCTCTGAAGCATATATTAGTGCATGTATCCATTATAGTCATTTCTGAGTGAAATAATGCATAAATTTCTATAACCTGAAGCATATATATTAGTTTTTATATATATAAAATGTGAATTATTAGGAAATTACAATATTTTGGATGACGAGAAATAAAGTAAATAAAAGACTATTCTTGGTTTAGATTCAATGGATGATGACAAATGTCATTATAAGAATTGAATTATATTGTTTACTTGGTTAAAATAAAATAAAAAAGAGAAATAAGTTTATAGATGTTAAAGTCCATATTTTTAGTTTTTAAGATGTCACAAATCAATTTACGGTTAACAAAATTAACTACAGTGGATCAAAATACAATTAAATTGAATGATAATTAACAAATTAAATTAGATTATACATAATTAATTCGAATCTGGTTAAAGCGGATATCCGAATTCCGGACATCCAGTTAAACCAGAAGCGAAACCGAATAGTTTTATTATGATCCTGAAAAACTGGACATCTGGTTTGATTTTTAAACACCAGACCGGATATCCGATTTTGCTCACACCTAGATGGAACTTGGAAGTAATGCAAAATGAACTCTTAACTAATAAGAGATGTGCCTAAACAAACTTACAAACTTTCAACATCTAGGACATGGGCTTGGACACCCGTGTGGACACAATACATAACTACTAAAGAGTAACCAATTTGTGCATAAAATGAAAGAGAAAATTAAATACAAACATACAAGTAAAACAAGGTCTGTTCAATCCCATTGGAAATTGACATTTTATATTGATATATTATAAAATCGACATAAGAAGAAAATAATTTTACCAGAAAAGTAAAGAGAAGAATCCTGCAAAAAGTAGCTTTGACTACAATGAGACTTTAACTACACAAGAAACTTATATTGGAGAGAATTAAATTTACCGTGGCAACAGCAGCTTGAGTTATATGGAGTACATCAGTAACAGCGACAACAATTCCATCTACATAAAATTACCCAAGCACATGAGAAATCATGTCGATAATTTATGAAATCTTCCAGACAAACTTCAAGCCTGCATTAGACATGTACACACCTCTATCAACAATTGGAAGGTGTAAAAACTTCCCATCATGCATGATATGAAGAGCATCAACAATTGGTGTATCAACTGTTGCACATTGTGGATTTGGGGTCATCACCTACATGTTAATTCAAATGTAAAAGTCATCCTCCCCACGACAAAAGAAGCTTATGATTGCACTGCATAGACATAAACCATAACAGAACTTAATCCAGAAACGAAGTCATTAAATCATCCAAATGATTACCTTCTCAACATCAGTGGACTCAGGTGGAAGGTCTTGTGCAATCACTCGCATTAGTATATCCTTTGAACTGACAGAACAGAGGGCAAAAGTTATATATCAATTATAGAACATTTACTTTATATAGATTTTCGAAGCACAGATATATTTTATATATATATATATATATGTATGTATGTATGTATGTATATGAATATGCAATGCAGAACTTACGTCAGAATCCCCAGTGGTTTTCCATCAACTGCTACAACTGCAGAGCCTGTACGACATTCCAGCATCTGCTTTGTTGCCATGACTACTGTATCTGTTGGCGAGACCGTTATGATCCTGGAACTGCCAGAATCAGTTTAACAGTACAAAAACAATATATGCAATATGTATACTCAATTAGTCGAATATATGCTAATCAGGAATGAAGAGCAAAAGTAAAGATATTACCTACTTTGGATTCTCGTTAATGATCGTAGACAACGAGGGCCTGAACATCTTCTCTCGAAGTGTTTCAATAAATGTATTTGGACCTACACAGTAAACATTCACTAACAGGTTAACATAAGATAACTAAGTCCTAAAAAGTAACCTAATATACTTCAGGCTTTAAGCTTCAGGCAAAAGCTTAATTAGGTGTTTCAAGATGAGGAAAACACATTGTGATGTTGGTCACCAATCACGATGGTTTGCTAATTAAGTATTTTATATTTGTAATACAATTCAGCAAGACACCAACCAGATATAGGTGTCCCCCAGTGTTTCTCAACACCTTCAACAGCAGCCGCTATAGCCTTTCCCTTTTCAGCTGCCCGTTCCATGCGAGAAATAGCATCATGTAAACATTTTGCTATATCAAGTAAAGCAATAACCTCTCCTTTCTCCACGACAGGTAGATGCCTAAATTTTCCTGTGGAATATAGTAAGCAGTGAAATGTTTAGGCAAGAAATTTTCTGCAAACAATGTAGATACATAACCACAAATCAATACTAACCATGCACCATCTTTTGCAGGGCTTCAACAGCAAGGGTATCTGAAAGCACGAAAACCGGGTTCCTTGTCATAACCTTTGAAACTGGTGTATCTTCAAGACTAATCTCACGAGCAATAACTCTTGTAGCGATATCCTTCAATCACCATGTGAATCGTGGGTGAGATCACAAAATTTAAGAAAATGTACTCTGTGTGGTTTTAAAATACAAAACATTAGTAGAGGCACTAAAACCTTATCTGTAAGGATTCCACACAGTAATGCATTTGAATCGGTCAACAGTAAAGCATCAACTCTACGAGCTGCCATCCGACGACATGCTTCATGAACACTTGTGCTATCAGGTACTGTCAAGGCCTTTGAAAGACGCAATCTCTTAACTGTGCGCTCTCCGGTTAACTGGCCTCTGATTTAAAATAAGCGTACATGTAGCAAAAATCAAACATCAGTCAGCCAAATAAAGAAGTTCAAATCAACATTAGTACATACCCTCCATGATGTGGTAAATTCTAATAGTTTTTTTCTCATTAAGTTCACATCCATCAAGTTACTGAGTACCTTAAATCATGCGTACACAAGTTATATTTAGAATATCCATGACAAATAAATATTACCAAGTTTAATAGGATTAATAACACGGTTAGCATTCCGGTTCCTCTACAGCTGACAGCTAAAGAGAACCTTGACCAATAGGCCATAACCCCCGGTAAGCATTTTATAAATTTCTATATATAGCACAGCCAGGTATGTTTTATGGAATCAACTTATGTAGTACAAAATTAACCATCTACATTGACTTGCAACCAAAATAAGTAATAATCTACGATAAATGAAAATTTTAACAACTTAATAGGTGGCGAATCAAGCATACATGGAACGAGAAGCATTGAATCTTCTAGCGGAATCAGGTCCACCATTTTCCGAAGTTTTCTTCCTGCTCATAGGTGAGCTGCTGCTCAACGACATACTACTTTTTCTCGAAGAACCTCCTTGACTTCCCGCCATCTTCTCCTCCCCTCTACCTAAAACAAATTAAATCAAAAACACAAAACTCAGTGATTCTAGAGGACATTTTCAATATTTGTTTTATCCGTAATTTAAATTTCTGTAATCGTAAACATAATATCGAAATCACAAACGCTATTGAATTTCAAAACCTAACATAACAAAATACGGAAAAGTAAAATAGGATCAGAAAATTACCTGATCAACCAGAGGAAGTAAAACAGATAGAGGCTGGGAATTCTATAAACAGAATCTGTGAAGATCGGAGGGATGATATTTTCCGGGAAAATTGAGATGAATTTCCCGGGAAAATGCCCAGCCGAAAAACATAAAACGGAGTAACGAACAGAGATTTATTAATTAACGAAACGATTGAAATGAATTTTGTAAAGTGTTGATGTAATTATTGAGGAAGGAGATTGATTGCTGGAGAAAATGGGAAATAGCTGGTTAATTAATTCGACATTATTTGGCGAGGACGGTGGAGAAGAAGAGTCAAATGATAAACATATTTACAGACGTCCGATTTGTTATTCTTAAGCTAAAAAGAGGCACAGAATAATACGAGATGGAGGCCTGTCAGGAATCATATTTTTTATTCGTCGCAACTTGGAAGTCATAAGGTGGCGTGGCTTAAAAAAATATTATTTATCATTTATTTTAATTTATTTATAAATAAAAATTGATTAAGTTTTCCTCACTTTTTTTTGACAGGAAAATATAAAAGTAACTTAACAACTGTAAAGAAAACGATTTTATAATTTAATCTGGCACCTCATGTTCTTCAATTCCAGAAGCTGACAACTCAAATTTGAAAATAGCGAAATGCCTACATTAAAGCTCTGGACAGGAGCCCATCATATGCCAGTAGGCTATTCCAAGTCCAGTATCTTTTTGGGCTGGACTTCAACTATGCTAACAGTCCATCTCTGAGGCTCCTGTTAACGGAGGTTAAGATGTATTAATGTTCAGTTTCAAAAAAAAAGATGTATTTATGTTCAGTCTACTGACTCTACTGTGTATGCACCAAATAATTTTTCCAGAAAAAAAAAGTCTTACTGTGTATGCGCCAGATAATTTTTATAACAATTGTAAACAGAACTTCAAAATATACCCTCCTATTAATTGCTAATGCATTTTTTTTAAACGATGTTCGATATTTTTGTTAAATTATTTAACCTTTAAAAAGAATGCAAAGGCAATGGAGTAAACTTGCAATAAATGACATATATGGCTGGACATGAAAACTCACCTGCCCAAAATAAAATCTCGAAGGCCAACAAAATCTGAGCCGTTGAAACCAAACAATCAGGATCCCCATACCAAAACTCACGTGACACGATACGACCTCTCAATACCATGGGCAAGAGCCCCACACGTTCCGATGCATATTTTGTACGTATGACCTGTAATAAGTACATTACCTCCACACAAAACTCAAAAGCTGATAGATACTTGCAAACTAGAGTTGCTACATTCATATACATTGTACTATTAGCTATTTAGCTTGTCTGAAGATTTTATTGCGAGCTTAAATATATAGTACTTCATACGAATGGCGGACTGGGGCCCAGTGCTGGTGGCGGTGGTGCTGTTCGTGTTGCTAACTCCGGGTCTGATTTTTCAGTTACCGGGTCGGAACCGGGTCGTTGAGTTCGGAAACATGCATACTAGCGGTGCTTCTATTATAGTTCATGCGGTCATCTATTTTGGTCTTATCACCATCTTTCTCATTGCTATTGGCGTTCACATCACCACTGGCTAGTTTGATGGAGCCGTGGTTGTACGGGTCGGGTCCTATCTTATGATAAGCTTGTACTGTATCTATGTGACTGTGTTTACTGTTTATGTATTGAAGTTGTTATTGGATACTCTGTGACTGAGGAGATCAGTATTAAGTGAATGAATTATGAATCGTTTCTGCTTGATCTTGTAGCTGAAGGATATTTAAATTGACCCCTTCCTATTTGTTTATCCCCTTTGTTTAGTACACTCCATTTTTATGATTGCCTACTTACAGCGACTCTAACTCTGCAAAACTCCCAACTAAAAAATAATTTACATCGAGCCCATATGGGTAAATTTAAAAAATTGTGTTTTTTTTGCTTAAAATGAGAAAGTGGACTACAATTAAGAACTAAATTAAATTGTTTAAAGAAAAAGCTGAAATTCTCAGACAAAAGACAATATTTTCAGCTTTTTATGGTATTTTAATTTTAATTTTTTACACAAACGAATTAAGAAAAATAGAATTAAGAAAAATAGAAATAAACATTTTATCAAAAGAAAAATCAGAAGTGGCCATTTCCAAACATACACTTCTTTTGTTTGTAATCTTTTCAAAAACTGAAATTTCCACTCTACACTTCTTTTGTTTATAATATTAACCGAGTCTTTATAGAGACTATGACCCTGTTCGGGAATTAGCTGTTAGCGGATTGAATTAAATATTTTTGACTAGGGGATTGAAATAGGGGTTTTGACTAGCGGATTGAATTGATTGTTTCTCGTTAAATTGTTTGGTAAATAGCTGATTGATTAGCTTTTTCTGACACAAACCAAAACCTCTAACCCAAAAAACTCCTCAAAAGTAGCTTTTTCAAAATTAGTTTTCTGGGTTCAAACCTCTATTTCAATCCGCTAACTACCAATCACTTATATTAGCGGATTCTAGTGGTCAAACCTCTAAACCACCTTAAACCTCTAATTTTGCCCCCAAACCTTTAACTTCCAAACATGGTCTATATTTGTCTAGTAATCACATATCTGTAGCTAATATCATAACACCATATCAAATAATATATTTTACTTATTATAATATAAAATAATGATAATAAAGTTTTTTTAAAATATAAACAATTAATATAGCTGGTATCATCGCAAAAAAATGTCTTACAAATTTAATAAATTTTATATAATATCATACATGGTAAAAATCTCAGGATGTGTCTACGAAGGAATGTGTCATTAATTTTATATTCCATGTTACAACGCCATATCATCTACCATTATAAATGGAAGTTAAATATTATATAATCATTATATTGTAGTATTGTACATAACCAGATATTAAAAACACATATAATTGATTAAAAATTAAAAAGGATAGGTAAATTTTAAGCTAATTATTAAACTAGTATTGAAATATAACTTGTATTCTAAGTATTAATAAACATTTTCTGATATTATATAAATAATAAAGATAATAGTACATGGTCTCGAATTTGTCAAGATGCAAACATTTGAAAGGAAAGGACAAACCGGTCTATTAAGAAATAGGATTATAGCAGTGGGATTGGAAAATAGACTAAAAGCGCAATCTTTAACTTTTTGCAAGGAGATTGGTTAACATGGTGGGCCTGTTTCTTTCGGCCCGGCCCTTTCAATATTATTATTCTTTAACATATTGTACAAACTAACATCACGTCTTCTTTTGGCGACCCAATCAGCTTCGCCCGAGTAGGCCCACTACTAATCCAAATGATCTCACCAGATAATTTTGTTTATTACGACAAATATTTTTCAATTTTTTTAATGAAATAGAAAAACATATATATTAATTGTTTTTACATTAAACGTGTCCATCTCTGATCGAATTCACTAATTAATTTATCAAATCCTCCCTTCTATTTCATTTTAAAAGGACAGAGTACTGAAATCTATTAAAATCTAAGTTACAAGAATATTGAACGAAACAAAATGAAATATGAACCGAATGTTGTTCAAAGGTTTTTTGATCCTCTCTCAGATTCATTTTCCCTCTAATATTGATGTAACTTGTAAGGATCTGAATCAGCTCCCTGATCAAAAATGTTCTTCTCACCCATCTTATTCATACATTTAATCTATTTCATCTTGTCAACCAAATACTGCGCCCCAACATACACAGTGAATGAAATGCTGGACATTGTTTTAGCTAAATTATATTCTCTTCTCTTCTTTTCGTAATTTTTTCAACTATCCAACACATATTTTAAAATTTTTATAAAATATAATTTCATAATATATATTTAAAATTCAATTTTTATATAAAAATTTTAAAAGTTTATTTTGTTCAAAAAAGTTTAAAAATAATTTTTTAAAAAATTCTAAAATACATGCCGAGAACTCCGGGCATGAAGTATCTACACAGTCGGGGAGGGTAGAATAAGATAAATGCGGAGCATTACGGCATTGTTGGTATACGATATTTTTAATCAATTGAGTCACTGTTTTATTATTATTACGGATTAGCATTTGAGAAAACATTTATTCTAATATTCTAATGCTATATAAAACATACATAATACACAATGTTTCATCTCAGATCTTAAAAATATAAGCGAAGGAAAAAGATGAGCATTCCTGAATGATTTTAAACGTTAATCTCTCTTCATACACAGATCTCCAAAGTCCAATCTCAAGCGCTTCACAAGATAGAAAGATTATGTTCGCAATGATCTCACGGGAAAGCAGCACAGACAAAGGGTTGTAGAGGGAATATATACTACTACCGTAACGGGAGCATGCATAGTGGCATATTGTGCGCTTATCATGTAATAAATTATATGCAGCAGGTCCAGCAGTATGACGTGACACGTGTCACTCAAATGGTGGAAACAATATGAGAACCTAGTATTTATGCATTATTGTATTCAAGAGGAATATCATAGATTCAAACACCTTTTTTGATTTTTTTTAGTATAGTCCCAAGTAGTCCCATCCTATATTAAAAATGTCAACTCAATTGCACTACAGGTGTCAGCATATGATAGGTAACATAGGACGATGAGTGAGACTGTTTGATCTACGTGTCAATCTCTTATAGTGTAATCAGTAATGCTTGCAGTGAAGGGGTGAAGTTTGTAAATATAGGCTTAGAATCAGGGCTATTTGGAGTTTAATAGTAGAAGTGTTTCTGTAACTTATTTGGACTGTTGATTGACGATATTTTAGTCTCGAGACTATCTAACTGAGTTTTCTCACGTATGCAGCAGAATTCACTAATCTAGTAATATGATGCATGATCAACTCTGCTCAAAACCAGCAACCCAACAGGCAACAAGTAACAGGGCATGTGGCACGACATATTCCTCCAGTTAGCAACTTAGCATTCTATTGGAATTGATAGGTTATCAAGTGAGACGATATTAATTAAATATCAAAATTCGGAAATAATCCTCATATAAATACACCACTTCCACTGGAAAAAATATAAATCATATTTCTTTTCTAATATAATGAAAATATATGTAGTTGAAAAATGAAAAAAAAAAATATGAACTCAATATAGTGGAAAAGGATTTATCACAACCCCTAGTGAAATTTATAATTGATCAATATCATCGTTAATGAGACAAGGAGTTTCCTCGTGTCCACAATTTCTCGCAAAAGTGGGGACTTGGAAAATACTAGGTACTCCAAAAAGTATTTTTTTGAAGTCTGGTTAGCTGCATCCACTCCAACAATAATGAGACTTCTTTGTATATACGTCAATCATCAAATTATAATTTTCTACTTGTCTGCCACATTATGTGGTAAAGAATTTTGGAATTTTTTTTTGAGATACGTAGGATTGGCAGTTAGGGAGAAAAATTTGAAGTTGGTTAATTACCACTACAAATGCATAAATCCAGATAAGTGAAACATGAATACCTTATCGAAACGTCCCTAATTGACTTAGGTCAAAATTGGCAGTGAGGGAGAAAATTCAAAGTTGATTAATTACCACAAAAAATACACAAAGTCGAGATAAGCGAAACATGTAAACAAAAAGCAAGACATATATTCGAGACTGAGAGGGAGGCACTATGTAGTTGTATTTGTAGTATATCACAACAACTGCACTATGAATCTGTCATTTCATCCTGCAGTATAAAATTGGGGAAATGTAAGAGATATTTTGTGAAGAGTCATTATTGTCTGACTCGTAGTATTATTTATGCGAGACATTTAATTGCTGCAATATTTTTTATGTTGAAAAATATTTTTGTTCTAAGAAACTGCATCAGAGTTTACGTCAGTAGCGTCACTGATAACTTAATTTAAAACCGCCCCTCATGCTTAATGCTTTTGCATGGACGTCTTTAATCATTAATATAACAAGATAGGAGCATGCTACTTAAATACTTTAATTTATTCATTATCGTCCATCTTCTTTTGGGGACTAATATCTCTCTCTATATATGAGTGTCACTTGTTAAGTGGACTTCAAAGGCCCAGTAATACATCGTAACCACTAGTTAACCGAGAGAGAGGGGGAGAGAGAGAATCAGAGAGAGGGAGAGGGAGAGAGAGAGAGACACAGAGAGAGAGAGGGAGAGAGAGAGATGGGAAGAGGGAAAGTAGAGTTGAAGAGAATAGAGAATCCAACAAACAGGCAAGTGACTTTCTCAAAGAGAAGGAATGGTTTGCTGAAAAAAGCTTTCGAGCTCTCAATCCTTTGTGATGCTGAAGTTGCTCTCCTCATTTTTTCTCCCACCGGCAAAGCTTATCAGTTCTCCAGTCACGAGTACGTTACACACACACACACACACACTCTTTAATCATGTGATCTGTCGTCGATCATTAACTTCATGAAAATCAAACACATTAATTTGGATAACTACAGCTGATGAAATATAGCTAACCAGCTAGTGTGTGTGTGTGTCTCTATATATATATATATAATATACATAATTAAGGTACCTTGATGTTTGATCTATTGTGAACCAAGTGTTGGAATGGTATATAGGATGGACAGGACAATCGGAAGATACAGAAGTGAAGTTGGACTGTACCAGCCTAATAACGAAGGTTTTAGAACCATGGAGGTACTCAGATTTATATTATTTTAATTACTTATCTTAATTAGAGTGTATATATGATTATTAATATATTTTGGTCAAATTTAGAGTTTTAAGATGGGGACAATGGCATTAAGCAATATGTGATCTGATTTTGGCTGCAGATTTGGAGGAATGAAATTGATGAGTTGAAGAGAACAATTGACAACTTGGAAGCAACACACAGGTTCGTGTGATCAAATATAACAGTGTAACGCACACTGGCTTAAAAGCAACAAAATTTAATCGTGATTTGGTACCGTAGCATATGTTCTAATATATTTTACCTCGTGTAGGCATATTGCTGGAGAAGATCTAGGAATGTTGGGAATGAAAGAGCTGAAACAGTTGGAGCGGCAGCTGAGGGTCGGGGTTGAACGTGTCCGATCTAAGAAGGTACGGTTCAATTCCGAGCTAATTATACAGATGCATATATGTCATTGCTATGTGTAATCAGAGTTAGCTCATCTGACTCAAACTCCCTTCTGCATTTTGTTGCGAGTGCATATATTGTTATTTCATCTATTAATAATGCGCATCTGTAACAAGAATACATATGTTGTTTGTGCAAAGTGTAGAACACCTTTCTCTCTGCATCTATTTTTTTTTCTATGGGGTTTATAAATAATTAATCCCGGACACTAATAGTTATACAGATGTAAATGTTAAATCTGATGAGACAATTATGTTTTGATGAACAGAGACGTATCATATCCGAGCATATTAACATGATGAAGAGACGGGTAAGCTTCACACACAAAACAATATTTATATATGTACTCACTTATATATAGTAGTATTCATCTCATATATATAGTTACATGCATGCCCTGATTCGGATCCAAACTCAACTACAACAAGGTGGCCTGGTAGGATATACATTTCTTCATTTCAGGTAGATACAATCAATTAGTTATACAGTCAATAATCTATCCTCATCTTACCAATTAAGTAGAAGCGTATAGGACCGTTGATGTGAATTACAGATGGATTGTTTAGTTTAGATGGAATAAGATGAAGTGATTTACTAAAAATATCTTGGGATCAGTATTGGATCGATCTTATTGATCGATTTATATATAGAGGTACACTGGCACTCAGCACTGGGGGTACTAGAATAATGTTAAATCTTACTATTGATTTATAGAGTAATTTATTGGACATGCTTTCTCACAATTAATTTTCTGAATTTGTGTATGCAGCAGAAACAGCTGCAAGAAGAGAACACACGACTGCAGAAGAAAGTAAGTTCATATTGTAGTAACCGCTATATATGGGGTGCAATCTATTCATGTGCATTCCGAGTTTGGCTCAGGAGTTTATTATCGAGCTCAAGCTTTATATATCTATATTTAATTTACTTAACTAACATAACGCGTGTCGAATCTGTCAAATTTGAGCTTCTGTCAGGATCAAGCACAATAGTCAATAGAGTTTCCAGCCGAACTTAGGACTAATGGCTCGGTAGAAATTGAGCTCGAACACGAACTTCTTAGTCAAACTTGAGCTCAAGCCTACAGTATATATACTGTTTGGCTCTGCACCCTACACCCTACTTATAACATACTCCCTCCGTCCCCTGAGTAGTATACATTGGGGGACGGGGACGCGGCACGGACTTTAATACTCCTGCAAAGTGTAGTTGTGCAATCTATTTTTAAAATTTTTCTTTTCTGAATTAAAATTTGGATGTTATATTTTTATACAGAAAAAAAAATTTCAGAAATAAGTTACGGAACTATATTTTATAAGAGCATTGAAATGCGTGTCGAGCAGTTAAAAAGAAACGTATAGAATTAAATGGGACAGAGGGAGTAATAATTTCATCTATTTCAACACACACATTCAGCACATATATTTGCTGATACGAATGAATTAATGTACCTAGACGTTTATTAAGAAAATATTACTTATGATTTGAAGTTGCATGAACTTGAGGAAGTTGGCAGTGCAAACTCGAGAAGTGTACTCGGAGTGAATGCATGCGATTCATTTCAAAGGTAAACATTCAGTTTAATGCAAAATCAACACCCCTCTTTGATGATGAACCGTTACTCACTTGCTAAAATGCAGGTTTGTGGAGCAGGAAGGAGCTGAGCACTGAAGACTTACTGAAGCAAACAACATGCATAACATGTCAAGTTCTCTCCATATTGATCAAAAGCAGCTCGCTCTATATATATAAGCATGCATATATTTATAGTAATATTCCCAGAAACAATATATATAATGTATATAAGCTCGTTCTATATATTGAGTCTTTTCTCTATTCGTCAGAAGCCGCTAGCTCTAAAGATGCATATACGCATACAGAAGTGTTGTGATATAAGAAGATCCTTGTGTATATAATCCATGGCTGTCTGCAGGTTCAGGCAGGGTGGTCTATGTGAAATAGTAAGTACGTACTCTACCTTATTATGTTGTATACATATATATATATGCGGCTATTCAATATTGCCTAATGTATGTATTAATGGAAATGAATTGTATCTGAAGCAATATATATAATGTAGCAGCCTTTACAACAGATTGTTCTTTTGCACGACCTAGTATAAGTAGTATCTGCTAGGGTTTGAAATGAAATAAGACGACAAGTTGCTGTCACAAAAAAGTTTGAGAAAACGCTGAGCCTGACTTCAATTTGACGCAATTGTGTGAAAAATATGTGTATCAGTATTACTACGTACTTAATTGCTAAAAGTTTATAATCTCTAGTATATTTATAGTAATATTCCCAGAAACAAAGAATGACTACTTCTTAAGGGCATTTTTCGGGTTGTCCGGCTACACTGGAAGAGCGCAGAGAAAAACATTTAGAGAGTGTGTGCTGCATTAATGTATAGTTCAATGTCCAATTCGCCAGGCTTGCTTATCTCGCAGAGTGAATAATGTTTACAGTATTTTTGAAAGTTTTGGAATAAAGATATGGTGACTACGGTTTTTGCTGGGGATTTTGGAGAGGCGGAATGAACTGATTTGTACTTTGGAGTGACAAAAGCACGAGCTCCGGATCAATAGTGACTGAGGCTCCAAACTTAACTGAGAGGAAAATAACTTGGGAAAATACAAGGTTATAAACTTATGTTTGAAACAGATGCAAATCTATTAATTTATAAATTGAACTTGTGAAGTGATCGTGAATTACTGGATATATACTTCAGCTCTTGCTTAAAGGAGTTGCTCCTTTTAGCAAGTTAACAAACCACCTTGTGAATATACTGGTAACATACTAACCCAACAATCCACAAATACAGTTTACTTTATTATACAACTAAGCTTAAAAGCTAATCAGAAATAGGTACACAAACAAATGAATAAGATTCTTATCTGAATAGTAATTTACACTTTTTATATTTGTCCCATTTGTTTTATCTAATTAAACATCGCCCCGATAAAACATAACTAATATATGAATTTTATAAGAATAATAATTACAACAAAATATGTAATTCACAGTTTTTTTAATATTTATTTTCGTTAATGGTTAAAATACCTCTATGTTTTTTTTTTGACGAAAAGTTAAAATACCTCTATGGTAAGTGTTAACTATCGTCAAAATTAACAAATGTTTATTGAATCAGTGAATCAATGGATAATGAAGCGCGCTTGAAAGATGGGGATGCAAAGTGTATATATTATAAACTATAGACTGCAGTTTGAAATAAGGTAAAAGCGCATGGACACAAAGTGTAATTTGCTCGATGATTCGTCAGTTTACATATAAGCATGGAAAATGTTTCCTCCACAAAATCGAGTATAAATTTTTTTACAAAATAGAATGTTTTTGGTTTTGAATGGAATGATGTCTATATTCACATAATAGCACCAATTAAAACATACCATATCACCATATTATTTTGTACATAATTTTATATTCAATTTTGTACATATATCACTAGTGGCAGAATATTGACCACAACACAGTTCAACAGAACTTTGACAAGCAAACTAGGCAGAGAATCTTGTTGAGGCGGGAACAGAGCATTAACCAGCACAACTCTGAAAACGGAACTGCTAATTACAGACAGGGATGGAGTGTTAGACTTAGACATCACTAAATAAACACTGCTGTGTTAGTGTACACAACAATGGTAAAAACCTTGTTCGTTCAGATACTTGACCATATGAACTTCAATCCCCGCGCCATTTCTCCACTACAACATGATCCAGCCAATGTGACATTGGGAAAATTTTCCAGAAAAGGAGAGCTTGCAACCCTACTCGCTGCACCGAGTTAAGTAATACAGTAAAAGATAAAAGCATCAGAAAGTTATTTTCACCTGCCGGTGGCAGATCTACTGGTTAGGCCATCAGAACTTCCACCATCACAGGGATTCTTTAAGTCTATTCGTCATAGACATGTATAAGAGAAGGCAATGCCATATGGAAATGGAAGCAATTGCCAGTTTGATACCATTACCACCAATAAAAAGGCACTGCTGGTAATTTTTAAGAAACAGAAAAATTAACAAACTTCCATTCAAATTACAAACAAAAGAAGATAGTAGAGTTAGAACATATTATTTTTGATCAGTTCTCATAACTACAACCAATACTTTATGAATCCAAGCTTATTTTTCAATTTCAAAATAGGAGCAGAACAGTCTGTAACTGAACTTGTTTATTTTACTTACAGGTGGCAAAATGTGTGATTGGTTTGTTTTGGTTCTCATAAAATGGATTTAGTTTGGATAAATAAACCAAAACCATATAAGTAAACTAGTTATGGGCAAACCACTGTGTCGGATGTTTTATCTGTCATATTGTGATAGCTTATTTAAGGACGTTTACGACTTTCAGATGGATTGATTGTTTTCCTTGTGTTTGAAATTGATGGACTTCAAAGTAGGAGGAGAATCATATTGATATTATACTTATTTTTCAGATAGAGAACAAATCTTTAGAATTCAATTTCAATCAGGAAAGTTTATCTAGCTACATTGTTTGCCTGTTATGGATTCTCCTTGCAGTTCTAGTGAATAATTGAATCAAACTTTATGTGTACAAAGAAATAACTAAAAAAAAAAACTATATATCAATTAGCAAAAACAGACGTAACACAATACCTGATATCTGGTAGAAATTCATCCTCAAATGAACCTATAATTTCTATAGATTCTTCAATAGATTACAATAAAACTATTAAGCATTATCTTATAAAGTACTAGATATCCGAACATTTCTTCTGCCTAATAGTAACAGTTAAGGTAATCCGCAAATGGTTCGATATACCAACTTTTAGTTAGTAGGAAGAAAAAAGTAAGACAAGATTTGGACCCTTTTCAACTCAAGGCGGTATCAAAGCTCTGTCTCCAATAGGACTGCTGCTACTAATAATCCCAGTAAGCACTCGAGGGCAAACAAATGGCATAAGGTGCTTCTCCTGCATCTACTCTCCACTCACTCTGATGCAAAGGGAACATGAGATAAAAAAAGTGAAATTCCTTTAAGCTGATGAAAAGGCAGTAACTTAAGTAGAAAAACAAAACAAAAGAATTTGTAAATAGTGATTGTAAAGCTGCTTGAACTCATTTGTAATAGCATCCCTTTTAGTCCTTTAGTTGGTGTGTAAATAATTAGAATTGTTGATCCTAGCCTGTTAGCAAGTAATCTGCAAATTTAACATGTTAGTTGTGTGTTTGAGTTGGTCGTGAGACAAGTAAGTAGAAAATAATGTTTGGGTAATTTATATTTTAGGTGACTTTTGAGTTATTAAAAACACTACAATTGTGGTAGTATAGAAACACAGCCATTCTGGTGTCCCTTGTCAGAATACACAGCTCTGAGCATTCTCTCCGATTCCTCCAGATACAAAACTGTTGTGTTAATTGACATTATTTGATAAAAATAAAGAATAAAAAAATGTGTATTAATCAGATGAATTTGAAAATATATATGTTGCACGAAATTAATATATGAACTTATCGTGTATACATATTACTCCCCCGTCCCTCTCATTTCTTTACGGTGTTTTTTCACTCGACACGCATTTTAAGACTTTTGTAGAAAATAGTTCCGTAACTTATTTTTGAGATTTTTATTGTGTATAAAAATTCAAACATCAAATTTTATTCAAAAAAAATTAAAAAATAAGTTACGGAACTACGTTTTGTATGAGTATTAGAATGCGTGTAAAACTCTCGTACCCAAGCTAAACTAACTAGGGGACATAGGGAGTTTAAGTTACAAATCAAATCTTTATACACAATAAATATTTGGAGTTACAATATTGAATTTGGGTGTTACAATAATAAACAATGTGGGAGTTACATATTTTTTAATTATGTAACAATATTGAATTTGGGTGTTACAATAATAAACAATGTGGGAGTTACATATTGAATTAAGGGGTGGTTACATGTTGAATGGGGTGGAGATGACACGACAATGCCTATAAATAGTGAATGATATTTCAGTGCAAAAGCACACAAAGTTGCTTGTTCTTCTTATCATCGGTATACTTTTCTTTGTTCAACTTATTAGTAAGTATATAATATATATTTTAGTTTAGTTTAGTTTTTCCAACAGAAAAAGCATGGCACTTGCAACTCATCAAATACAAAAATTAACATGCATCAAAACTCTCGCAGCTCAATCATCTCATCTCAATGCAACTCTTCCTTCCAACTATATTCACCCTGTCAACCTAAATGACTCCATAGCTCATGCAGAGCTTGAGGACTCGATCCCCACTGTCGATTTCTCCAAACTCTGCTGATCCCGCGCAAAGATCCAAAGCTATCCATGATCTTTCTAAAGCATGTCAAGACTGGGGTTTCTTCCTGGTAAACTAATAGTTACACCATAATACTAATAGTATACTCTCTTCTACATAATATTTAACTTGTTGATCCATGTCTCTCAGGTAATAAACCATGGTGTATCAGAGAGTTTGATGGAAAATATTATGGAGGGTTGCTATGAATTTTTCAATCTAACAGATGAAGAAAAGAAAGCGTATGAAGGGAGTGATGTGCTGGATCCAATAAGGTGCGGAACTAGTTTTAACACAGCCAAGGAGACCATCTTCTTTTGGAGGGACTTTCTAAAGGTTCTTGTGCATCCAGATTTTCATTTTCCCGACAAACCAAAAGGGTTCAGGTACTCTGTTCATCAACTTGCACTATTTCTTGCTTGTTAATTAATTTTTACAATACTGAACTTCCATCAACAAGAATTAAAGATATTCGCCAAAACGTACAAGTTCCATCAACAAGGTCACAAATAAAACATATAAATTAATCACCAGAACTGGAATTATAAAATCTGTGTTGAGATAGTAAGCTTTAATGATGCAGATTGCAGAGTTTCTGTTCTGTAGTATAGTCTATATGTTGTGCACTTGTTGATTAGAAACGACAATAAAGCATGCATGAGTGATAATGCAAGGGGGGGAGTTTGGTAAAATGCAGTTGTCAAAAATGTACCTGTGTAAAGTTTGAAGCTTACATATGTGGTCACGTTCAACGCATCTGGAAGCCTTATCTACATGGGCTGCAAACAAGAACCACAGCCGCAATACATCTTATCAAGTTGGGAACAATTCTAGTTGTACTTCTCTACTGAGCCCGCAGTTTCCTCTGCACATGTGGATAATCTTAAGACGAGAAAGCGAGTTTTTTCTAATAATCATGAACTGGACATCAGGACAAAACTAAAAATGATTAATTACAAAATTAGCTGTATCTATTGGTAGATCCTAACTTAATATAGATTATGTTATGACTTATGACCTTATGCAGTGAGCTTGCGCTGGAGTATGTTGAAAGAATCCGAGAAATTTCAGGGGAATTGCTAAGAGGAATATCAGTAAGCCTAGGACTGGAAGCGTCCTACATACACGACGTTTTAAATTTAGAATCCGGCTTACAAGTGTTTGTTGCAAATCTCTACCCGCCCTGCCCTCAGCCTGAACTTGCACTAGGAATGCCGCCTCATTCTGATCACGGCCTCCTGAACATTCTCATAGAGAACGGTGTAGGGGGGTTGCAGCTGCTGCATAATGCAAAATGGGTCAATGTCAGAGCCCCTCCAAATTCATTTTTGGTCAATACTTGTGATCACCTCGAGGTATAAACAAAGTTTCCATAGCCTTCATTTTATACAACACTAATTCACAACAATTTCAAGTTAAATTTTGTCATAATTGTATTTGTTGTAGATACTGAGCAATGGGAGGTACAAGAGTGTAGTGCATCGAGCAGTTGTGAACAATGCGACTACAAGACTATCGCTAGCCGTAGCTAATGGACCGTCTCTCGACACGATTGTCAGGCCAGCACCTGGTCTAACCGATGGTGCAAACAACCCACCAGCCTACACTCCAATGAAATACAAGGAGTATCTGCAGCTGCAGCAAGGAAACAAGCTTGATCAGAAGTCTGTCTTGGATCGGATCAGGCTACAAAAGGAGTGACTGCTAGAGAAAATAAAATGTTACTGTAAAAAATAAAGGCACTTATCACTGAGCCTGATGTTTCTTTGCTATGTTTCTCCATAATTTGGATTACTGTGAAGTGTGTAGTAACACTCACTTCTGAGTTCTCATATGAAATTGATTGAATTTCAAGTGCTATTTTGAAATCGATAACGAACCCTCACTTGAATGAGCTATTGACCATTCAACCACTCGTTACATCTCAGTTCAAAAGCTGAACCAAGCATCACAGCCCCATATAATTACGCATTTGAATCTACAAGGCACATTCCTTGAGACTCCTATTGCATCTGCACCATAATTAAGTCTATAGAAATTTTCATAAATTCAAATTTGAGCAAGTTTTACCTAGTTAAAATCAGAATTTATGTAGCGCATTGCCCACAAGGACACAAACCCATAGGATAACATTTAACAAGTCAAGAACAAATAAAGGGAAATCATCTTGAGGTGGTTTTATAGTACTCTAAAACAAAAACTGCTAGCTTCCCTGCGAAGATGGAGTGTAGGACATGAGTAGATAAACACTGCTGTTGTAATGCAGGCAGCACCGGTGAGAACCTTCTTCAGATAGCTGACCATATGAACTTGAATCCCCGCGACATATTTCTCCAATACAGAATGATCCAGCCAATGGGACATCAGGAAAATTCTCCAAGAAAGGAGAGCTTCCTAATTTAGCTTTTCCAAGTGGCTTGCCACGCCTAGTGCAAGAAAATATAACGCCACCAAAGATTGTCATTTTTTCGCTATTAGCAGGTCTAATCCTCTGACCATCAGAATTCCCGACATCACAACTTATCTTCAAATCTCTAAATTTGTCGGAGACTTGTCTAAGAGAAGAAGATGTCATATGAGAATCTGCCTTAAAGAAACGGAAACAATCACCAGTTTCAATATCAGCACCACTATCAACAACCAGGTCCTCCTTGTCAACCCTAGGAAAACAAACAAATGATACACTTCAGTTCAAACACTTGCAAAAACTACAGGCCCGTCAACATAATATTCATGACATGGTAGACGTTGCTAGTAAAATATTGATAGAATTCAAGCATTTGTAATAATATTTGGAAGGGAATGACATTTAAGAAGTGATTGAACAGTTCAATGCCAACACAAGAAAACAACTCAGCACTTAACCCTTTCATTTTCATGTGCTTTGCGTAATTGAATGAGATGAACTGACGCTTACCTACTGGTCTAGCGTCTAAGAGCATATCCAAGAGCCTCTTTATTCAAGCTCTTAAGTGAAGCCATGCATAAATTAGAGCTCGAAGAGACTCTTCAAAACCTTAAGAGCCCATTCTCCCTCCTCTCTTTTAAAGCCACAACTTGGCTCTCAACTTATCTTCCCCCCACTCCGTTTTAAATTAGATGTCTATTTTCGAAATCACACACTTTAAAAAAAATGAATGTTTATAAATTAATTACATAAAATGATCATAATATGTGGAATGAGATTATCTGGGGTAGAATTGATTTTAAATTAGATGTCTATTTTCGAAATCACACACTTTAAAAAAAATGAATGTTTATAAATTAATTACATAAAATGATCATAATATGTGGAATGAGATTATCTGGGTTAGAATTGACTTTGTAAATATAATTTTACATTGAAACTTGAAGTGAAGTGGACAACTAAATTGAAACAAATTTTTTTCTTAAAAATGGACATGTAAATACGGAGGGAGTATTATTACTAAAACACCGCTCACTTATTTATTGTCCACGTGTCACTTTCTCATACCTTTGCCAATAAATGCTATACATGAGCAAAAAAATTCTATACATGCATCTAACTTATTCCATGTATCTTTAATTATTATATATACATCCATATTAGATTACAAAATAATAAATTTCTTAAAAATTTCTTTTCCATATATATCTTTAAAATGTGAATGTAATAATTGGATGAGACAGAGAAATAATAATTAGCATATTTAATAATAAAAATAGTTCTAAGAATATGGGAAAATATTATATTTGTATATTTTTTTCAAATTTTCTTCTAAAATATATTCAGTGGTAGCAAGAGGAGTTAAAACTGAACATACTACAACCTAGAAAGGGAAAAATATGTTGCACTTTTTGAACAATAAATAATTTTATGTTGAAAAAGAATATAATGAGAAATTTTGAATCTTATAAATATTTTTATAAAACGTAATATATATACACAATCTGATTATTAAATTCAACAAAATGAATTAGTACTATAATGTGTATAATACTATATATTTAAGTATTATCATATCTAAATTTTAATAATAATTATTTTGTAGTAAATATCCATTATATTTAAGTATAATCATATTAATTTCAGACATTTGATTTTTCATAAATTTAATATTTAAAATATTGATTATATTATATAGTTAACATCGAAATTAAATTATAAATCATAAAATTCAGATTGAATATATGGTCATACTTAATAACTGAATATATTTTATTTATACTGTTTATAATTCATATATGCAACGTGCAACATGATTCACTCCTGACTTTTCAAAATAGTCCTATTTCAATTAATCTAAGAAAATTAATGCATTGTCTCTAAAATTTAATGAACTCTACATTTTTAATATTTACATAATTTTTACTAATTTTAAAAATATTTAATATTTATTAAATAATTTATTCCGAATTTTAAATTGAATTTTGAATACCGAAAGATAATAGTTAAACAAAAATTTATCATATCAAGTTAAGTTATATATATATGTGTGTGTAATTAATTTAATTGGATTTTAATTTATGTAGCATACTATAGTGTTGTCTCCAATTATAATATAATTACTTGTGTTTTGTTTAGAAAATATTATATAATATATTAATATTTAATTTTAATATATAATTGACTCATACCTCGCTCTTTTCTCAATCGGCTAAATCAATTTACTTTCAAATTTTTAATAAAAATATTAATTCCATGAATATATAAGAAGACATTATTAATAAAAATGTTATAGATCATATGGTCACCAAAATATTTTAAACACGTAGAATTATAAAAACAGAGAAAGTTTAGATAATTACCCGTGGACTGCATGAAATATTTGGGATGATAACCATTTTACTTCTTCAAACCCAGCAATGTCCTTTCTTTTCTTCACAATCCCTATATAAGCATCAAATAGAAGTCGATTTCCAATCTGCCACAGAACCAGCAATCTTATAAAATATAGCATATAACCAAAAGACGAACTTGATAGGCTAGAAATATCCAAATGAGAAAGGTATAAATCATGTTTAATCTGAAGGAGAACTATAATAATCACCATTATAGACACGCAAAAGTTAGGTTCTGGATCCTAATTTTCCAAAAAGAGTATATCGGAGAAGTTCAATTCAAACTAAGATATTAAGTACTAACCCTAGACAAAAGCATCAACTATCTGAAAATATATAAAAAAAGTGAATTACAATGAAGCACTTCTAGATAAATATCTAGCAATGAGAATATTATTTAACATGCAAACCATATTGTCATAAAAATTAACTAACAAAATTACAGTATAATGGCTCTGAAATTATCATCAAGATAGAGATATACTCCGAAAATGTTCCGAACAGTTTGCTCATCAAGGTTCTGATCTGAATTTTCCCTTCTCGCAGTGAGTTTTGTCCAATAAACACTGCTTTCATTTACAGAAGTCACTTCATATTTGTGACCTACAGGTACTAAGCCAGCAGATAAAGCAGCATGCAGCTTAATATCACCTATGCCTGCTCAAGCCCAGAAAAAAGAGCACAATTTTAAAAACTAATGAGTAAACTAGAACAATAAATAGAACAACACTTTTAAATATATAGTCAATATAATATTCATACAAACTACAGACTGATGGTTCAGGGAGAAAAAAATTATAGTGTCATAGAAAACTGGAAACACCAATCACACATGGGTAATGTAATCACTACATTACAAAACAAAACCATTGTACTATTCTTGAACTTCCATTGGAATATATATGTACTATATACAAAGCTTTTATTGAGAGCAACTAAATGCTTAAAGGCAGAGTTCGATTGAGTGTTGTAAGTGTAAAAATCACGACAGAAACCAACAATTATGGTCTAAGTTGATATTTAAGAAAGTATCTTATTTGATTTATTCCTCGCAACTCTTACCAGCACTTCATGGATTATCAACCTAATATACCATTTCATTTTATAAGATGTGCAAAACAATCAGTAAATCAACTTAAGAAACAAACTGCACAAACATGATTACACGATGAAATTTTCAATCAGTCAATTATTGATGGACTAGAATTTCCTTATCAGGTACAAGTCTATGAATCCCTGAACTTCAACATATGTAAATATTTAACTGGTTGAAGTATTATATATAGGCTGTACCAGGAGGCTTATTCGGATCTTGCATGAATAGTAGGGCAACAGCAACCATAAAAAGAGGTTGCCTTTTTCTCTTAGATCTCTTGTTCATAACATCATTTCCACATAAAAACTCTCCACAGAGATCACCAACAATGACAGTCTCTGGAGGCATGGAATAATCTGCACAAATGCAAATATAACTCAAAAAGAAATATGAATAAAATTGTATGTCTAATTAACAGAATAAATAATTTTGTAAGGGTTTGTCAATGTGGAAAATGCTCGAGCAATAAATTTAAGCTGAGAGAGTCTAAAACAGTTAGAGTGGGGTGGGGGAATATAAATATTTGATAATATATAACTTATATATTATGATTTAATAGAAGGTGGATTTTGATAGGGAACAATAAAAACGAAACGGGAGAGTAACACAATTTAATAATCAGGTAATCTTAACTTAGTATAAAGGACAAGAAGATTTATCCAATCAACTGCTCACCGAAAACACATCTATTACGTCTCATTATATGTAATTACATTAAGTAAAAAGCCCTTAGCACATATGATAAAAAATAATTTAGAGCTGAAGTGAAGAAGAGAATAAACACCCAAAGAGGATGAATATAATATATCCCTAGTGTTGTATGATATGTTTAATGAATATAATTTCTTCCTTGGTTCCTGTTCCCTAGTAAGTATAAAAAAAAATCCGAAAATTAATTGAACTTGTCGATTCAAAGAGTATTAGAAGTAAACTAATGAACACTGTACACTTTCAACATCAGTATATATATATCTTAAGCAGATCAGATATGAACACACAAATATGGCACAATTGACATATCAAATGAAAAAAACTTCTGCAAACTAAAAATATTTAAAACTCACCCATTTTTCGCAGAAGATTATCTGAATCCATACTCTCATCCTATGACAACATTTTAGAAGTAAGAACATATATGTGTGTGACCTTCTAAGTAATTAATTACTAATGTCGAAGTATATCAACTTACTGTAAATAATATCATCCCAATTGGTGCCTTGCATCCTGAAACAGATGTAACGCATTCACTAATATCTTCCAAAAATTCATCCACAAATGGAACCTACAAATTAAATTTGCTAAAATTAATCTTCAAAACATTAACTTATACAACATACTTTCGATATTTAATCTATATAAGAATTATAATTCAGGTATTCCACCCAGTAACACAATTATTGGATGTTACAAGTTAGTCTTAGAAGAAGAAATGGAACAAACACAGAATTTAACCCCTTCTAATGAAATGCGGTGTTACCATCTTTGACTGAAAGAGTGGGACTGCTGCAACTTTCAATCCCGGTAAAAAACCAACAGTCAAACAAATGACTCGCCTCTGACGGACAGCACTGTCATCATCATCAAAACTGACCGAAGACGAATCATTTTGATCAACATATACTTGCCACTGAAGCTGAAACAAGGAGTACATGTAACATAAGAATACCAACAAAATTCAATAAAAAAACAATTTCGAAATTATATTAGACCTCTTTAAATTCATTCGTAATAGCATCCCTTCCAATTAGTCCAGTAGGTGCTGTGTAAATGATTGGAATGGTTGATCCTAACTTCTTAGTAATCTGCACAATAACAAGTTGTCCATTATCCAAGTACATAACGAATTATCATAAAGTCAACTATATGCAGCCTAGAAATAGCCATACCAACTGACGAGCCTCTTCTAAATCGGGAGAAGTGACGGTCACAATTGCAAAATGAGGTCGAATCAGCTCTGCAAATACCTTGTTGAACACCTCTTCAACTGCTTCCTAAACCAGTTTCAAAATAATAAAGTCATATCCGGTACAAACCATATAAAAAGGATCACCATATAATTACACACGAAAACGTCATTTGCTTAATCGCTAATTATGCATAAATTAGATAATATTAGAGAGAGAGAGAGAGAGGTACCTGGAGAGAAGGATTGCTAGAGAGAGCAGAGGAGAGTTTGGGAGTGCAGAGGACAGTGTCACAGAGATCATCACCTAAGGCATCGATGCTGCTGACATTCATTTTGCCCTCTTTCCTTGCCATCTTTGCTACACTGTTATTTTCTTGCTTACCGTAGTTCCGTTTTTATAGTAACGATTACGATTTGAAATTACTTCCTCCGTCCTGCAAAAATGATATTCATATGACTTGTTACATCCATGCAAGAATTAAGGAAAATGCTAGTCTAGACTCTAGAGTGCAACTCCGACTGTCAGCTAACTCCTTAATTCATCTAATAGATTACAACTTATTATTTCATTTAGCAAAAAAAGATTACCGTTTATTTCATGTAATTGTTTATTTTCTTTTTTTAATTGTTTATTATTCTGTTTAGTTCACTTCTTAATACCTGACCTGACGTCACATTATGTGTCTTTTGCTAAAGGACAACCGCACCTATTCAAAATGTTTAAGTAATTCACTACTTAAAGTAAGTTTGGTTAGAAAATGAAAATTTGAGTCATATTTTCAATATGTTCTTGATAAAATTTAAGAAATTGATAATTGGAAGCTGTTTATTGGTATAAGGACTTAAATTTTATGTTTGGGATTGGACATTTTCTTCATGAAATTCATAAATAAATTTAGTTGAAATGACCAGTCTGAAATGAGTTATGTGGCTGTTTGAGTTGTAAAAAACTCAAATACCACATCGATTTGATAATGATAGGTTGGTTGGTTTTATAGATATCACATGAAGTTTAGTGCACTGTTATGTGGATGTGCAAGATATTATCATGTGCCTCGTGTGGGCACACACGTGTGCCGCCGTCTCCTCCTCACAACGACTCGATCTAGGGGTGACCTAGATGAGAAATTTTATTATCTAATGGAATTAAACGAGAAATATTAATTATATTAATATGAATATTACAAAAATTGAAAAAATTAGCAGCCTATTTGGTAATCAACAGAAATGAGATTCGTAACAATTATATTAATGTGAATATTACAAAACTGAAAAAAAACAAGTAATTATATTCATGTGAATATTACAAAAATTAAAATACCTAGTACAAAAATTAAAATACCTAGCAGCCTATTTGGTATCTGGTGTTTGAGAGATTTGTGACAGTTTTGTGAAATTTGGTAATCAACAAAGATAAGGTTTGTGACTGAGAGATTTGTGAAATTTGGTAATCAATAAAGATAAGGTTTGTGACTGGAATCAAGATATGTGACTGTGATTTTGTTGTCAGAGTTACGTACCCTGTAATAATAGGGTTCAAGCCATACATAGTTCTTTCATGCCAAAAAACCTAAGTCGATTAGGAACAAGGTTCCTTGGATGAGCCCATAGCCAAGACGGTGGCCCATGGCCTGGACGAGTCTTCTACTAAGACGGCTCCGATATATTCGGACCACACCATCAAGGGCCTTGACATGAGACACAATACCTCGATCCTAATCTAAATACGTCACGAATTCAGCATTATCCTTAATTATTGGAGGTAACACCTACTGCTACTTTTTTTTTATCATGGAAGGAGGCGCATGGTGTAGCCGTGATCATTCCTTAATGTGTATGGACAAGTCCTTACCCCCGATGAAAATAACCTACCAAAGTGTAAGGCAAGGTCTCCCCCTAAATTACCGGGACATATGATCATCTCTTTCCCCCAATGAGGATAACCCACCACAACACATGATCAAGATATGCTGTCATTCTCCGGAGGGCCTTCAACTAGAATCGTGATCACCTCAAGCCCCCCCAACGAGAATAACCCGGCAGAATACATGGTGGAGTACTATTGTAGATCACGTCGGATGGGCTCCGGACGCCAATATCTTAATATTCCCCCAAGGGGTAAATGCTAGAATCTATATTTTTTTTTACGATATACATGATATTATTTAATTTAATTTATTATTTTTTAATAAAATAAACTAATACGACTTCATAAATATAATTGCTCATTAATTTGTGGGTCCTTTCTTTGACATCTATGTTATTAAAACTAGGGATAATTTCTCACGTCCCTCAACTATAGGCTGTTTATTATCTAGGTCCCTATCCTATTTTTTGTAATAATACAATCCTTAAACTTTCAAACTTTTCTGATTCGGATTCTTCCGTTAAAAGTCAACTAACATCCGTTAGTCAATGTTTACATGGCAAACACAAAAAATTAAAATTAAAACAATAATAGCTGACTCATCACAACAGAATTTTGTTTTCCCCAAATATGAACAGGCTAGGGCTAGGGATTTAAATTGAATCTGAGAATTCATATGTAATCAAAGTATTGATGAATTTCTGAAGTTAAGTTGTGTTGGAAAGAAGGGGAAGAGTGGGGCTGGTCGGAGCTCTCGTCGGTGACGACGGAGGCTCCCGGTGGTGTTAAATGGAGGAAGGTCAGGGAGGGAAGAAACGGTGAAAGGAGGGAGGCGAGGGAGCCACCGTCGACCGCGATGACGGGGTTCTCGCGGAGGAAGAAAGTGCCGAAGGAGGGGGGGAGTACAACAGGCGAGGAAGATGAGCTGTGTGTTGTGATTGTGATGAGGTTGTTGTGGCCCTTGTGGGTAATGGTGTCGAGGGTCGGTAAAACCGCCAACCATGGCGGAGTCTGGAGAGAGGGGGAGGGGGAGGGGGGCGAGAGAGCGGGAGGGGCGGCAGACCGCCAGAAAACTTTCCGGTTGGCAGCGGTGGTGAAGAATGAAGGAGGGGTGAGAGAGAGAGGAGAAATGGGGAAGAAGGGTGAGTTGGAGAGGATGAGGTGCTTACACGGAATAAATGTATTTTCGACTTATTTGTAAATTTGCCACATCAGCAAAACGTAACGGACGTTCATAAAAATTTAAAAGAAGGACTTTGATAGGAAAAATTCAAAAGTTCAATTACTTATCTATTTTTATTTATAGACCAGGGACCTAGAGAAAAAAGTGCCAAAAATTTAGGGACGTTAAAATTAATTTGCCCTTAAAACTAAGACAATCTTTTAATTTATTTTATAGATAACAAAGTGAACAACCACCTATTGTGTTTCTCATCTTGCTTAATATATGATATTTTCATTACTATAATTAATTAGTGTAAAATTTTCATTTCCGATAATAATATTTTAAAAACAAAATATTTAAAAATAAATGTGTATTTGAAACAAAACGTAAATTTAGTGAATATATCAAAGTTCTACTATGATAGTAAAATATCTTAAGTTCATCTAAATAATCCAGTCAAGCACTTAGACAATATTAAAATAGTGTGCTTTCTACAACAATACTATATCTAAAGTTTGGGGTTGACTTTAGGTGGAATTTGGTGTTGTATTTGGCATGGGTATTGGAATGGTGCTTCGAGGAAGGGGAATTATGCGTGTTTTTTGGTGTTGAACAAATTAGATTCTCTATAATTTTTATTATGGAAAAACAAATGACTCAATTCACAACAAGACAACTAGACACGACAATTTTTTACACGACACGAAAATTTAGTATTTGTGTTTGCATTTTGAGTACACAACACGGAAAATACACGAAGAACACGAAATACACGATCGAGATGTATTGTCAAATTTGTGTTTACCCCTCGAGAACACGACATGTCACGAGGTTCACGAAATAAATAAATAAATATTATAATATAATTCAAATTCAATTTTTATGACATATTTTATATAGAAAATATAATTTATTATATTCAAAATATAACCTCATAAATTGTGAGGTGTCTAAGTGTGAGTCTCGTGATAGTCAAACAAGTCAATTTACTTAACAATATACTAAAAAACACAGAAATACATGACAGATAGACCCGTCAATTTTTGACACAATACTAATGTACACGATATAAATATATTTATCTAAATAAATAAGCATATTTTCATGTAGAGAATATATATATATATATATATATATATATATATATATATATATATATATATATATATATATATATATATATATATTACGGAATCATATGCAAATATAAAGATTTAATATATATTTAATAACATAACACATAAAAATGTATTAAAATATACTTTAACTAAATTTTATTATTATACTTACATTAAATTATGTACACGAAAAATACAGAAAAAATACATGACACGTTTCGAAATAGATATGGGTTTGCGTTTGGTACACGAATTCTAAACGGGTTGGATATGAGATTCACTTTACACAGGACACGAAAATACACGACATGAAAGTAAATAACACGAACGATTTGTGAGGTCTAAAGACAAAAATCAATCAACTAAGCATATATATAATTGTAGATCTACAGAGATACACTATACAAGTCATTGCACATAGATAAATAAAATTTTATTTCATGAAATCGACGTATATACATAGTAAGATACAACCGGCTATACGTAGAAGGAAAGAATTAATTGCCTAAAAACATGAAGAAGGAAAGAAATACCACCTCAATTGATTGATGAAATCGAAGAAGGAACGGAAATGATGATGGATTGATCTTCGCCTATTATATCGCTCTTCACTCCTTAGTCCTCAAATGTGATGCCGCGATATGTTTCTAAATTTTTTAGGGTTTTTTTTGTTAAGAGATATATTCGACTAGTGGTTTAGCTTAAATGTTATTAAGTATTAATCCAATAAAATACTAATGTTAGTCCAATAAGGTAAGATAATATAATATATAGGAGCCCAGCCCATATTATATTACAGGTTCGGTTGGGCTGGACAAAAAATAATCAAAATCCCTAACCGACTTATTAGATTTGGGTTAGATGATTATTAACCCAATTTTTTTTTATGTTGGGTTATGAAACCATGGGCACCCCAATTACAATCTTCTCTAATTTTTAAAAACTAGCTTCATAGCCCGTGCGAGGCACGGGCATGCTCTAATTAATCATGGTTCAATTGTTTTATTTATTTTCATATAATTTTTATGTATTATGTGGATAATAAGAGAATAAAGTTTTAACTATGTTCTAGTTAACTTTATCTAGATATTGTTTCTATACAATAGAAAATCATTTTGTCATGTGTTGTTGATAGGGATCAGTAGTAGTGTGTATCCTGTTTGAGTTTAATCTTGACTTAACAGTGGGGAAAGTTATTATCAGTAGTATTATTTCAATTGTGTACTTGACTTTGTATCATCTAGTTCTTAGTAGCTACAGCTAGAACCTTTAATAAGTAGTTGGGAGCTGCACTATTATTTTTCCCAGCTGTTTGGGTTTGTAAACAGCCTATATATACCCCTGTATCAGCTTCTTATAAAGGCAGACTTTGACTATATATAAAACTCTTCTCTGAATATTGATAATGTATCAATTTGGGAATAGCTTGGGGTAGAGATTGTTCTGCAGTTCAATCTCCTGAGGGTTTATAATCACTGTTCTAATTGTGTTTATCATAATCTTTTTATTGTTATCTTATTCTTATAATTGTGTTGCGTCAAATTGGCATCAGAGCTAAAATTCTGGTTGTTATCATTATTAAAGGTCATCATACTGTTACTGTTCATCCGCTGTCATATACATCCTATTCATCCGCTGTTATATTCACCATGATTTCTATCCAAACCTGACCATTGCTACATAATCCACAGACCTACTTTCAGTCAGTGAATACTGTTCATCTTTACTAAAAATCAGTCACATAGCACCCTAGTGTCACCACCGTGGCACCACCAAATTCCACCACTTCAGGTGCTGCCCAGGAACCTACAAAACTGCACCTTTCTTATCTTTTAAAACCCTTTAAACACTCAGTTTCAGTTCTCACAACACCATATATACACTCACTAATTTGAAACAAGCGTCATACCCACGATTGCTCACCAAAGCAGAAAGGAGTATAGGTCTGGCAAAGGAAGAAATAGAGAGGGGCTGCAAGGATATAACAATCTGAGAAGATCATTGAGTCATCACTGTCGTCCTGCAACAGAACTTTATTGTGCTATGGCTGTTCATTTCACTGGACATCTACACGACACATTCTTCGTTGTGCTGAAACGAAACAAGGGAGGTAACCTATACCCTGTTTGGATATTCTAGTAGTCTTAATCAAATTTTTTCAACTTTCATGTTCTTGACATCACTATCAACCATTTCCTTTCCCAAAATCTAGCAATCCACTTTGTTTTTTTTCCTGTCCTTGCTAATTTAACCATGTTCATATTATGAGTTTTATCTAAATACCCACCACTGCATCTAATATCAGTTTGGTTGATTTAAAAAAAAAGATTTACATTTTAATTCTAGGACTTAATATTCATGTGTTAGGAATTTTAATTCATAGTTTGGTATTTAGCCTTCTTTTACATTTGCATGACTTTATTTGCTTAGTTTGCACAATATTCCATGTTAGTTGCATATACATGTCTTCTTTATTATATTTCCAGAACTAGTGATAGCATTAGTGGTCGACTATAATATAGTTGTTTACTTTAAATTTCTATCATATCTCAGCTGTGCATTTAGTCATATCATGGTCATCACTCGTAGCGGAACCGATAGCAACTCACAAGACCCACCTCATGAACCTCCAGAGCCAACTTTAGCTCAATTGTTACAGAGTATCCAAGTCCTCACAACGTCTATGAATGATAAGTTTGAAAGCTTAAGTAATCGAGTCGAGGCTTTAGAGATTGCAAACAACGCTAGGAATCTAAATGTTGAACCAAACATTGATGATGTCCATAGAGATATAGTTCCACCTCGACGTCAAAATGTTGAGGCTATTATTCCTTGACATATGGGAGGACATGGGGGAGGTAGAAATCAAAGGGAACCCCCTAGACATCATGACAACTATAGGAACGATCCACCTGAATATGACGATCATTATGATTATAATGAGTGTCGAGACGAGGGATACCGTAATTATAGAAATCATGATAGGTATGGGGAAAAGATGATGTGCTCAAAATTAAGATAGATGCCCCAGAGTTTGATGGGAGATTTGATCCCGATGTTTTCTCTGATTGGTTATCTTGTATGGATAAATTCTTTGATTGGCATATGATGAGTGACGAGCGTATGGTAAGATTCGCCAAAATGAAGCTTGTAAAGCAAGCTAACATCTTTTGGGGTAGTATTGAGAGAGACCTAGAGCGTACGAGACAGCCTCCGGTTAGGCATTGGGCTGAGATGAAGATGCGAGCTTAAAGAGAGTACTCGTATGAGCATTATTAAATTCAAAAATGGGTTACGACCTTAGCTCAAACGACAAATGATGAATACTCAAATCAACACTATTGATGATGTTTTTCAGGTCGCATTAGAGCATGAGTATCGACTCAAGGAATTCTCCCAACAGAGAGGGCTATCCTATTCAAGGCAGCCTATGAGTCGAGCTCTACCACAAAGTTAGACTATCCCCACATCTCAGGGAGCTAGTAGTAGTATGAGTGTTCCTACTAGAGACCCTGCGAGAGCTCAGACTCCAGGGTCATCCTCTCGATTTAAAAACACGGAGACATGTTTTACGTGTCACGAGCCCGAACATAAGTCTTTCGAGTGTCCAAAGAAAAGATTAAATCTTCTTGAGAATTATGGAGAGGATGATGAGTTGTTCGAGGGTGACCTAGAGAGAGCCCATAACACCGATGATGAGGACGCTTTGCGAGACCTAGAGGAGACAAAAAGACATGTAGGTGTTATGCAATGCTTGTTTACCAACTCGAAAGAGGATGATTAGAAGAGGACTTCCATATTTCACACCTTTAGTAGAGTTGACGGAGTAACGTCAAAGGTCATTATCGATGGGGGGAGTTGTTTAAATGTGGTTGCACAATCTGCAGTTGCTCGATCAAAGTTAAAAGGGGAGCCACATCCTCATCCTTATAGTGTAGCCTGGGTCAACAAGACATCTATTCATGTGACACACATGTGTCTTGTTCCGATACATCTCAAGGGCTATGAGGAGAGTATATGGTGCAATGTCCACCCCATGGATGTTTCTCATATTCTTTTAGGACGACCTTGGTTGTATGACCGTAATGTGACTCACTATGGTAGACATAACACATATGTGTTTACACACAATGGGAAGATCACATTGCTTCCTAGTTTCTAGAGAGGCGAGAGACATTCATGACATGGGTGGTATTGAGATTCCTAGTGATGTTCAACAAATTCTTGACGAATTTGTTAATATCATGCCCGTGAGCTGCCTGAGGGATTGCCACCTCTCAGAGATATCCACAATGCTATAGACTTTATCCCCGAATCCTCTTTACCTAACCTACCACACTATAGGATGAATCCTTCTGAGCATATTGAGATGAGGCGACAAGTAGATGAATTGATTAGGAAAGGATTTGTGCGAGAGAGCCTTGGCCGATGTGCAGTACCAGCCTTGTTCACATCTAAGGCAGATGGTAGTCTGAGGATGTGTTGCGACAGTCGAGCTATCAACAAGATCACTGTCAAGTATAGGTTTCCCATTCCTAGACTTGATGACATGTTAGACATGATTGTTGGAGCTCAGTATTTTACTAAGATCGACTTACGGAGTGGATATCATCAGATACGTGTTAGGGAAGGAGATGAATGGAAAACTGCCTTTAAGACGGCCGATGGACTTTATGAATGGTTAGTTCTGCCTTTTGGGCTATCCAATGCACCCTGCACATTCAAGAGAGTCATGAACCAAGTGCTTCGTCCGGTTATTGGCAAATTCGTTGTAGTGTATTTTGATGATATCCTCATCTACAGTCTCACACGGGAGGAGCACTTGTCACACTTGGATCAGGTTCTAACACTTCTCTTAAATGAGAAGTTGTATGTGAACTTGAAAAAGTGCTCTTTTGTGCAACATTCAGTCATATTCCTTGGATTTGTAGTCTCCAAGGATGGAGTTTCTACAGACCCAGAGAAGGTAAAGGCAATTCGAGAATGGCCAGAGCCTTCGACTATCCATGAGGTTCGTAGTTTTCATGGATTAGCTACATTCGATAGGCGGTTCATTAGGGGTTACGCTACCATCATGGCTCCCATCACTGATAGTATGAAGAAAGGGGAGTTTGTGTGGTCTAAATCGGCTGTGAAAGCCTTTGGTGAGATTAAGGAGAGGTTGACCCATGCTCCAGTTCTCGTTTTACCAGATTTTGGTAAGGTGTTTGAGGTCACATGTGATGCTTCGGGAGTGGGAATAGGTGGTGTGTTAAGTCAAGGTGGCCTTCCTATAGCTTTTTTCAGTGAAAAGCTTAACGAGGCCAAGAAGAAGTATACCACCTATGATAGGGAGTTTTATGCTGTAGTTCAAGCGCTTAGGTATTGGCGGCATTATCTGTTGCCCAAGGAGTTTGTTCTTTATTCTGATCACCAGGCACTTCAATATATCAACTCCCAGAAAAAGCTAAATCATAGACACGCCAAGTGGTTTGAGTTTGTTCAGGAGTACACCTTTGTACTCAGACATTGCAAAGTTACCGAGAATAAAGTTGCTGACGCACTTAGTAGAGTGACCCTTATTCTCAACACTATGTCGAGGTCGTAGGATTCACACATATGATTCGGGACTATCCTTCGTGTCACGACTTTGGACAGATTTATGCTAGCTTACAGGATCCTAGTTCACCACCTTCCATGGATTATTGTATTCACGATGGATACTTATTTCGCGGGATCCATTTGTGTCTTCCTAATACATCTTTGAGAGAGTATTTCGTGAGAGAGTTACATGCGGGAGGTTTAGCTGGTCACTTTGGTCGAGATAACACCATTGCTATTGTTGAGGATAGGTTCTTTTGGCCTAGTTTGAAGAGGATGTTGCTCGTATAGTCGCAGAGTGTCGTACTTGCCAAACGGCTAAGGGTAGGAAACAAAATACAGGTTTATACACTCCTCTTCCAGTTCCCCATGTTCCATGGGAAGATGTTAGCATGGACTTTGTTTTAGGATTGCCCAGGACTCGTAAGAGTCATGATTCGGTCTTTGTTGTAGTTGATCATTTCACTAAGATGGCTCATTTTATTCCGTGCAGCAAGACTGACAATGCTGCTCATATTGCCTCGATCTTCTTTAGTGAGATAGTGAGGATACATGGTGTTCCCTTGAGTATAGTATCTGACAGAGATGTTAAGTTTGTGAGTTATTTATGGAAATTACTCGGTACTAGTCTTAAGTTCTCTACAGCCTATCATCCCGAGACCAATGGACAGACTGAGATCGTTAATAGGAGTCTAGGTGATTTAATTAGGTGTCTTGTAGGTGAACATGTGTCTTCATGGGATAGGGTTTTACATACGGCCGAGTTTGCGTATAATAGCTCTGTTAATAGGTCTACAGGAGTCGGTCCTTTTCAGGCTTACATTGGTCGTCAGCCGAGGAAACCTATAGATTTGGTTCCCCTTCCCCCTGCATATAGGTCTAGCGAGTCTGCAGAGTCGATTGCACAATATTTTTAGGAAATATACATATTTTCAGGAATATACTTGTATAGTAATAGACCTTCTATTTAAAAATAAAAAAGGTCAAGCACAATAAATAATTTACCTTATTGAAAAATACTCCCTCTGTACCAGCAGGTTCTTTATGTTACTTTTTGGCACGCATTTGAGGTCCTATAAAGTATAGTTCCATAATATTTTTTTATTTTTTTCCCAAATTAAAGTTTGAGGTTTAAACTTTTATTCAAAAAAAATAATTAAAAAAATGTTATGAAACTATACTTTATAGGAGTCTTAAAATGTGTGCAAACAGTGAACATAAACAACATCCTGCGACGGAGGGAGTAAACAAATAATGTTTTATTTAATATTTATCGCTCACCTAATTAAATATTATAATATAAGTTATTATACTCCCTCCGTCCCCTTGAGTTGTATATGCAGGGGGAGCGTCCCGCATTTTAATGTTTTTCTAAAGTATAAATCTATAACTAGCATAAAAGCCCGTGCGAGGCACGGGGCTCTAGTTTTTGCTGTATTTTAAATAATATTCATATGTCATTATATTGTTCTTGTACGGACCTTGAGTTTGTATTATGTTTTAAATAATATCCGTGTGTCATCATATTGTTTCGAGCGTAACTATTACGTTTTACTTTTTGACAAAATATGTAAACATGAAAAATGTAATATATGCAAGCTAATAGCATTAATAGTAATAATAAGTACTATTCCCTCCATTCCATTTTATATGACCCTTATTTTTTTTTGATACATCTCTAAAATAATGAACTTACTATACTTACTATTTTTAAACACTACTTATCACTATTACACACACTACTTCTCTATTTTATACTCTTTTATATTAAATAAACACTATTACACTCACTACTTACCATCACTATCTCAAATCTATTATTAAATTTTGATATATTCCACCACTTTACCCACTTTCCAACTAAATTTCCTCTTTTTTACTACTTTTTTCTTAATCTCCGTGAAAGTCAAATAAGGTCACCTAAAATAGGACGAAGGGAGTATATTTTTAAAAAAAATTATAGATCAAAAACTACATTTGAACTGATATTTCTATATTCAAATTCGTTAGGATATAGAGACCATCATCATATTATCAATGTTCAAAATTATATTCGAAATTAATACTGAAATTTTAAATTTTAAATATATTATACCTCATTAAAAGAATCTGTAATTTATTGTTGAAATTATTAAATTATTTCAACTAATATACCATGATTTTGATAAAAACCTGTTTTTGATATGTGAATTACGATATCCTAAATCATGATTAAATGAAGATGTGTGGTCCGCGTTGCCCTACATTTATTTCTTCTTTTTTGAGCGTACGTTTGCATAATTATTAAAGTGATACATGATGGAGCAGATCATCAACACATTCTTTTTAGCATATGTTGCACACATTTTGTATAAATAAAAATTGAAACATGTGTTGTACGTAAAAAGACACGTACCTTATTTTATTATAAAAGTATCAATTGAACTACTAACCATATAATTGCATTTGCACCCCAAAAATTTCTGACACCTTTGATGTGTCTTATCCTTTTATTTTTCATATCAATTATATAGTACTTCAATGTATTATATTTTTATTGTTAATTTAAAAATATTTGATGAATATTACTTTGATACAGTATGTTATAACATTATCTCGTTATAAAATTTTAATTTTCTATAATTAGTTTTTTGAGCTTGTCTATTAAGACTTTTAATGATTTTTCATGTAATCGTTATAAAACAGATCTCAAACAAATGATTTTATGGAATTTCAAATAGCAAAAAGAGAGTAGATATGAGTTAGGCATCATGAAGTTCATAAAACCATAAAATATTTAGTTCAATTAGTCGTGTAGTTACTTTTTTAGCTTTGTGCAAACTCACATTTTTAATATTTTGATACTCGTATTTATTAGGAGTGATCAATGTGGTATATCATGTTCAATTGTTAAAGATCAAGTTATATATTCGATATTTTGAATCATGAAAAAACTATTCTTGTTCTAGTCCCGTTTAACCAGATATTAGTTTCACCGTATCGCATCAGATTATCCAGTTCAGAATTAATTATATTTTATTAGTTTAATTTGTAAATGATTAATTTAACTGTAGTTTGAATCATTTTATTTAACTGGTATGTTATATATTGGATGATGGCATATTAAAAATTATAATTTTAAGACTTTAATATATATAACTTAGGGTCGCGCTCAAGAGAGAACCACTCTTTAAAATAGAACCATAGAACCACTATGGTTCTGCTGCAGAACCCTAAATTTTAAATAAATTTTTAGGATCTAAATCTAAATACATGTTTTTTTCATGTTTTTTTATCGTTGTGTGTGTTCAAAAATAATTTAAAAATATAATACATAGATTTTGAAATTTTTTTTGTGAAGTTCTGCTGCAGAACTCGAACTAATACTTAAGTTCTGCTGTAGAACCCTTACCTAATAAGGTAAGGGTTCTATGGTTCTCTCTCTAATGGTTCTCTCTGGAACATGACCCATATAACTTATTTCTCTGTGTTATTTTATTTAACAAAGTAAAATTTATAACTCAAATCTTTTTAGTAGTTCTCGTAAACGCGTTTTATTATTATGTGGTTGACTTTTGATTAACAATATAAAATTTCCTTAAATTCACCTTCATATCACAAGTTATAGTATTTCAAATACATATATCATCAAAATTATATCATTTAGATATATTTTCCGACACCAAATTTGATGTATTGTCACTATCCTTATATCTATAATTTTTTTAAAAAAAGATTTAGTTACACATCAAATTCTGAATTCATAAGTTTAAAATAAAAAAATATTCTACATAGGAATATTCTTTCAGTCACCTTATTTCGTGTTCTCCAAAATAATGTAATCTCTTTGTAAATTGCCTTTTATAATAAAAGAAATTAATATGACATAGCCCATGTTGAAAGCCCATCAATTTTTCCTTTCAAAGATGCTCGCTTAAACCTCAGTTTTTGTACTTATTTCTCACATTCATGACTTAAAATTTCTATAATATTGTATCGGTGCTCGTTTAAACTATTAAGTTAGATTTGAATTCGAATACGAATTATATCTATTTTTTGAAATCCGAATCATGGCACGAACCCGATTATTCATTTTTTTTTAATTTTAAATTTATTTATGTAAATAATTAATTTATAGATATTAATCTATCATGTAAACAATATATGAGACTTAACTGAAATAATAACTCATCTCAAATAAATAAGATATTGAGACGAATATAAATACAAAAGTTTTAAAGTATGTGATTAATGCTTTTGAGTAATAAACTAATTGTTTGTGTAGCTCAAGTGGTTTGAGTGATGTATTTGTATTGGAGAGATCCCGAGTTCGAGCCTCATGAATAACATCTTTTTTAATATATATGAGAAGATGTTAGGTTCGGAGTTAGGCTCAGGTTCGGAGCTAGGTAATTTATTTGCTAAGGAGGGAGGCTTGACACGAACCTGTTGGGCTACTATATATATAAGTAGATTTTTTTAAACTATTTTTTTCCTGAAATAAAATTTAACTTTAGGAAAAGAAAATCTCAATAATAAGTTACAGAACCATATTTTATAGGAGAATCAAAGTGCGTGTCAAATAGTGAATGTATAGAACTGAATGGGACGGAGGGAGTATAACATATGTTATATTTTTTAAGTAAAGAAAACTTATATAGTAAAATATAATAATAAATAAATGTGATCACAAAGCAAATGGGAATTTTTTTTTAAAAAAAATAATAGGTTACATTTTTTGTAATGATATTTTTAATCCTTGACTCAGACTAAATAATAAAACAAAGAGATAAAGAAAATTTAGAAGATGTGATTTATATCCAAAATCTTAGTCCACTATGAAAATATTGGAACCTATTCTGAAAAAATAGAACCAGAACACGAAATTACTACTAATCAGAAGACAAGCTGAAAGTAAAAAAAGCAATAAAAACGTACTTTGTGTTTGCGAGCTAATAGCTTTCCCAACAATTTGTCTAGCAACTGAAATTCGTTGGCATATTGCACTGTCCACCGCTTTATAGCGGGCAGAAGTCTGAGAAGATAAAAAGTTAGTTAGACTTATGCGAGATGACTATTTAGAGATCATTAATGAACATTAGCACACATACATGAACCATCATAAGCCGACTCTAAGAGGTTAGGGTGGGCACAAATTTTCCGCCGCTGAATCATTAAGTTTTGAAGCCTCCCTTTAAAGCCATGTCATGCAAATTTTTATCTTAAGCATCAAATACTTTAAATATACTGTAAAGTAACTTTTGTAAGATATACAAGTGTAGTTAATCATAAAAGTGCCATTCTCCCAACATAATACAGTAGATGAAAATGAGAAGAATTGATTTGAACTCAACATAACCTAATCATATGAGCTCACCAGGACTGTCAAGTGAAGCTTTTACTTTCTTTAATTTCCACATTTTTATATTAGATATCCATATTTCCTAATCAAAGACATTAACTTTCTTATCAGTATCAACTGTCTTTAGCAGGTGTCCTGTTAACTAAATGTTCCTATAAGTTCTTTTGATACTCTGTCATTGTGGCATAGAAAGCTTTTTTTCAACATCCTTCATTCTTCGAAAGTGGAAAAGACGCAATACAACATGGAGTTTTGCCACCACCTGAAATCACCCTTAAGCAGTATAGTGAAATGGGCAAAACACAATTTCTAATATATATATATACTCCCTCCGTCCCTCTAGGTTGTTTACGTACACTGTTTGCATGTATTTTGAGGCTCCCATAAAGTATAGTTCCATAATCTTTTTTCAAAATTTTCTTTTTTTGAATAAAAGTTTATATATCAAATTTTTGTTTAGAGCAAAAAAAAATTAAAAATATATTATGAAACTATAATTTAAATGAGTGTTGAAAAACTTGCCAAAAAGTAACGTAAAGAAATGAGGGGGACAAAGGGAGTATGTATGTGTGTGTGTACATACATATATATATATATATATATATATATATATATATATATATATATATATAGGCTCATGATCAAATAGAAACCACTCTTAAAATAAAAACTAGAAACCAGTTTCCCTACCACTATTTATAACTACGGGTATCACTAATTTACACTGCACTAATCACTGTTTTTATACGGTATGTAAACAACGATTTATATTATCAAAATTGAGAAAATCTACTTATCTAAATTATTGATAATCGATTTTAAATGATTAATTTCATCTGTAGGAAGGTTCTTGATGGTAGGATGCCGCAAGAGAAGTTGTATGATGATGGTAAGTAGTCGTTAGTTTTGTAAGTTATGATGGAAAGTGTATGTGACTATTGGTGATGATAGACAATGGTGGCAAGTCATGAAAACGTTTGGTAATGGTGATAAGAGGTCCATTATTATGATTTGGGTGAAGATGATGGTCATATACGTTGCATATATGTGTGTGTATATATTTATATTCGCGAGATATGCTATATATAAATTAGTGATATGTTAGGTACAAATTAGTGATTTCTGTAGTTAAAAATAGTGATAAAAAACTGTTCAGAAACTGATTTTTAGTTTTTAGGCTAATTTGGTTTCTATTGCAGTAAGACTCTCTCTATATATATAGGCTCATGATCAAATAGAAACCACTCTTAAAATAAAAACTAGAAACCAGTTTCTCTACCACTATTTATAACTACGGGTATCACTAATTTATACTGCACTAATCACTGTTTTTATAGAGTATGTAAACAGCGATTTTTATTATCAAAATTGAGAAAATTTACTTATCTAAATTATTGATAATCGATTATAGATGATTAATTTCATCCGTAGAAAGGTTCTTGGTGGTAGGAAGCCGCAAGAGAAGTTGTATGATGATGGTAACTAGTCGTTAGTTTTGTAAGTTATGATGGAAAGTGTATGTGACTATTGGTGATGATAGACAATGGTGGCAAGTCATGAAAACGTTTGGTAATGGTGGTAAGAGGTCCATTATTACGATTTGGGTGAAGATGATGGTCATATACGTTGCATATATGTGTATATATATATATTTATATTCGCGAGATATGCTATATATAAATTAGTGATATGTTATGTACAAATTAGTGATTTCTGTAGTTAAAAATAGTGATAAAAAACTGTCGAGAAACTGGTTTTTAGTTTTTAGGCTAATTTGGTTTCTATTGGAGTAGGACTCTCTCTCTCTCTCTCTCTCTATATATATATATATATATATATATATATATTCCATATTAATGCAACTGTACTTGTGACTGTCGTTCTCCTTCAGTTCTTCCTACCCAACTTTATTGTTGCATTTCCCGAAGGATTAAAGGACATATTTTGCATTGTCGTTTCATGGGGGAAAAATCAATTTACATCTACCATTTATTCCAAGTTATAACGATAACAAAGTAAATAATACAACTCGAGCACATGCTATAATATACTCATGCATAAGGTAAAGAGAACTAATTAACAAAAAAAAAATCAGTGTGATTCCCACATCCCCATTTTGGCTTTTTAGTAATATCCTTCCCCAAGCCAGGGGTAGTAGAGATTTAAGGAACAACTTGTTAATACTCACTAGTAATTTTGATATCTACTCAAAGGCCCTACCATGGTGAAAGCTTCAATGTCCTTGTTCTGAACGAAAAGGTAAGAGAAATGTAGAAATTCCCACAAGATTCTATATATAGATGTTAAAAAAACTACATATTTTGCGTTTACTAAACCATCCTCGTCCAGTTTATCTAACTCAAGAACACATTTGTAACAGAAAAATGATATTACATAAATATGAGATTACCTAATAAAGTTCAACAATGACCAAAGGTGTGCCAAGTTGTTCTGCAGAGGTGTCCCAGTTGACACCCAGTTGACAGCAGCTTATTTTTAGCAGTCAAAAGGTTTAATTTTCTCAATATTTGCATTTAGAATTTTTGAGCATGTGTCCCAGCAATAAAAATGTGAGGTTACATTTACAGAAATTAATCATAAAAGAAAAAGATAAATATGAGGACAAAATAAAGAGATAAATTTACCTCGTCCACCACAATATATTTCCAACTATAATGTATCACTTTTAAAGCATGTCAAGACTGGGGTTTCTTCCTGGTAAACTAATAGTTACACCATCATACTAATAGTATACTCTCTTCTACATAATCTTTAACTTGTTGATCCATGTCTCTCAGGTAATAAACCATGGTGTATCAGAGAGTTTGATGAAAAATGTTATGGAGGGTTGCTATGAATTTTTCAATTTAACAGATGAAGAAAAGAAAGCGTATGAAGGGAGTGATGTGCTGGATCCAATAAGGTGCGGAACTAGTTTTAACACGGCCAAGGAGACGATCTTCTTTTGGAGGGACTTTCTAAAGGTTCTTGTGCATCCGGATTTTCATTTTCCTGACAAACCAAAAGGGTTCAGGTACTCTGTTCATCACCTTGCACTATTTCTTGCTTGTTAACTAATTTTTATAATACTCAACTTCCATCAACAAGAATTAGAGATATTCGCCAAAACGTACAAGTGATGCCTTCAACAAGGTCACAAATAGAACATATAAATTAATCATCAGAACTGGAATTATAAAATCTGTGTTGAGATAGTAAGCATTAATGATGCAGAGGTTCCTGTTCTGTAGTATAGTCTATATGTTCTGCACTTGTTGATCAGAAACGACAATAAAGCATGCATGAGTGATAATGCAAGGGGGGAAGTTTGGTAAAATGCAGTTGTCAAAAATGTGCCTGTGAAAAGTTTGAAGCTTACATATGTGGTCACGTTCAACGCATCTGGAAGCCTTATCTATATGGGCTGCAAACAAGAACCACAGCCGCAATACACTTATCAAGTTGGGAACAATTCTAGTTGTACTTCTCTACTGAGCCCGCAGTTTGCTCTGCACATGTGGATAACCTTAAGATGAGAAAGCGAGTTTTTTCTAATAATCAAGAACTGGACATCAGGACCAAACTAAAAACAAATTATTTATTAAATTAGATGTTCTATAGATAATTTTATGACGTTATGCAGTGAGCTTGCACTGGAGTATGTTGAAAGAATCCGAGAATAATTGCAGGGGAATTGCTAAGGGGAATATCAGTAAGCCTAGGACTGGAAGCGTCCTACATACATGACGTTTTAAATTTAGAATCCAGCTTACAAGTGTTTGTTGCAAATCTCTACCCGCCCTGCCCACAGCCTGAACTTGCATTAGGAATGCCGCCTCATTCTGATCACGGCCTCCTGAACATTCTCATAGAGAACGGCGTAGGGGGGTTGCAGCTGCTGCATAACGGAAAATGGGTCAATGTCAGAGCCCCTCCCAATTCATTTCTGGTCAATACTTGTGATCACCTCGAGGTATAAACAAAGTTTCCATAGCCTTCATTTTATACAACACTAATTCATGACAATTTCAAGTTACATATTGTCATCATTGTATTTGTGGTAGATACTGAGCAATGGGAGGTACAAGAGTGTAGTGCATCGAGCAGTGGTGAACAATGCGACTACAAGGCTATCGCTAGCCATAGCGAATGGTCCGTCTCTCGACACCATTGTGAGGCCAGCACCTGGTCTAACCGATGGTGCAAACAACCCACCAGCCTACACTCCAATGAAATACAAGGAGTATCTGCAGCTGCAGCAAGGAAACAAGCTTGATCAGAAGTCTGTCTTGGATCGGATCAGGCTACAAAAGGAGTGAATGCTGGAGAAAATAAAATGTTACTGTAAAAAATAAAGGCACTTATCACTGAGCCTGATGTTTCTTTGCTATGTTTCTCCATAATTTGGATTACTGTGAAGTGTGTAGGCACTAGCGGCTCAGCTGGCACTTCTAAATATGCTGTAATAATTTTTATAATAATTTTTCAATTTTTTTTAATAATTATTTTAGAAGAATACACACAAAAAGACAAACAGTCGCAGCGGCTAATTTTATTTTTCTGAGATGATACAGTACATGTGAACTTATATTTAAACTTCTGAGTTATGTGGGGATATATATATGTTGTAAAATTTGTAAAAAAACTATGATGCACAGTTAAAGTTTTTAATTCATGACAAATATTGTACATTGTCCCCCAAAATCTAACACGGACAGTAACATTACTGTCCAACACTCACTTCTGAGTTCTCATATGAAATTGATTGAATTTCAAGTGCTATTTTGAAATCGATAACGAACCCTCACTTGAATGAGCTATTGACCATTCAACCACTCGTTACATCTCAGTTCGAAAGCTGAACCAAGCATCACAGCCCCATATAATTACGCATTTGAATCTACAAGGCACATTCCTTGAGACTCCTATTGCATCTGCACCATAATTAAGTTTTTCATAAATTCAAATTTGCGCAAGTTTTACCTAGTTTAAATCAAAATTTATGTAGCGCATTGCCCACAAGGACACAAACCCATAGGATAACATTTAACAAGTCAAGAACAAATAAAGGGAAATCATCTTGAGGTGGTTTTATAGTACTCTAAAACAAAAACTGCTAGCTTCCCTGCGAAGATGGAGTGTAGGACATGAGTAGATAAACACTGCTGTTGTAATGCAGGCAGCACCGGTGAGAACCTTCTTCAGATAGCTGACCATATGAACTTGAATCCCCGCGACATATTTCTCCAATACAGAATGATCCAGCCAATGGGACATCAGGAAAATTCTCCAAGAAAGGAGAGCTTCCTAATTTAGCTTTTCCAAGTGGCTTGCCACGCCTGGTGCAAGAAAATATAATGCCACCAAAGATTGTCATTTTTTCGCTATTAGCAGGTCTAATCCTCTGACGATCAGAATTCCCGACATCACAACTTATCTTCAAATCTCTAAATTTGTCGGAGACTTGTCTAAGAGAAGAAGATGTCATATGAGAATCTGCCTTAAAGAAACGGAAACAATCACCAGTTTCAATATCAGCACCACTATCAACAACCAGGTCCTCCTTGTCAACCCTAGGAAAACAAACAAATGATACACTTCAGTTCAAACACTTGCAAAAACTACAGGCCCGTCAACATAATATCCATGACATGGTAGACGTTGCTAGTAAAATATTGATAGAATTCAAGCATTTGTAATAATATTTGGAAGGGAATGACATTTAAGAAGTGATTGAACAGTTCAATGCCAACACAAGAAAACAACTCAGCACTTAACCCTTTCATGTTCATGTGCTTTGCGTAATTAAATGAGATGAACTGACGCTTACCTACTGGTCTAGCGTCTAAGAGCATATCCAAGAGGCTCTTTATTCAAGCTCTTAAGTGAAGCCATGCATAAATTAGAGCTCGAAGAGACTCTTCAAAGAGCCCATTCTCCCTCCTCTCTTTTAAAGCCACAACTTGGCTCTTAACTTATCTTCCCACCACACCGTTTCAAATTAGATGTCTACTTTCGAAATCACACAGTTTAAAAAAAAATATGTTTATAAATTAATTACATTAAATGACCTTAATATGTGGAATGAGATTGATCTGAGAAATATAAATAAGAGACATGGGAAGTAGAATTGACTTTGTAAATATAATTTTACATTGAAACTTGAAGTGAAATGGATAACTAAATTGAAACAAATTTTTTTACATGTAAATTGAAACGGAGGGAGTATTATTACTAAAACACCTCTCACTTATTTATTGTCCACGTGTCACTTTCTCACACCTTTGCCAATAAATGCTATACATGAGCAAAAAAATTCTATACATGCATCTAACTTATTCCATGTATCTTTAATTATTATATATACATCCATATTTGATTACAAAATAATAAATTTCTTAAAAATTTCTTTTCCATATTTATCTTTAAAATGTGAATGTAATAATTGGATGAGACAGAGAAATAATAATTAGCATATTTAATAATAAAAATAGTTCTAAGAATATGGGAAAAATATTATATTTGTATATTTTTCTCAAATTTTCTTCTAAAATATATTCAGTGGTAGCAAGAGGAGTTAAAACTGAACATACTACAACCTAGAAATGGAAAAATATGTTGCACTTTTTGAACAATAAATAATTTTATGTTGAAAAAGAATATAATGAGAAATTTTGAATCTTATAAATATTTTTATAAAACGTAATATATATATATATACAATCTGATTATTAAATTCAACAAAATGAATTAAATTCAACAAAGTATAATCATATTAATTTCAGACATTTGATTTTTCATAAATTTAATATTTAAAATATTGATTATATTATATAGTTAACATCGAAATTAAATTATAAATCATAAAATTCAGATTGAATATATGGTCATACTTAATAACTGAATATATTGAATTTATACTGTTTATAATTCATATATGCAACGTGCAACATGATTCACTCCTAAGTTTTCAAAATAGTCCTATTTCAATTAATCTAAGAAAATTAATGCATTGTCTCTAAAATTTAATGAACTCTACATTTTTAATATTTACATAATTTTTACTAATTTTAAAAATATTTAATATTTATTAAATAATTTATTCCGAATTTTAAATTGAATTTTGAATACCGAAAGATAATAGTTAAATAAAAAATTATCATATCAAGTTAAATTATATATATATATATGTGTGTGTGTAATTAATTTAATTGGATTTTAATTTACGTAGCATACTACAGTGCTGTCTCCAATTATAATATAATTACTTGTGTTTTGTTTAGAAAATATTATATAATATATTAATATTTAATTTTAATATATAATTGACTCATACCTCGCTCTTTTCTCAATCGGCTAAATAAATTTACTTTCAAATTTTTAATAAAAATATTAATTTCATGAATATATAAGAAGACATTATTAATAAAAACGTTATAGATCATATGGTCACCAAAATATTTTAAACACGTAGAATTATAAAAACAGAGAAAGTTTAGAAAAATACCCGTGGACTGCATGAAATATTTGGGATGATAACCAATTTACTTCTTCAAACCCAGCAATGTCCTTTCTTTTCTTCACAATCCCTATATAAGCATCAAATAGAAGTCGATTTCCAATCTGCCACAGAACCAGCAATCTTATAAAATATAGCATATAACCAAAAGACGAACTTGATAGGCTAGAAATATCCAAATGAGAAAGGTATAAATCATGTTTAATCTGAAGGAGAACTATAATAATCACCATTATAGACACGCAAAAGTTAGGTTCTCGATCCTAATTTTCCAAAAAGAGTATATCGGAGAAGTTCAATTCAAACTAAGATATTAAGTACTAACCCTAGACAAAAGCATCAACTATCTGAAAATATATAAAAAAAGTGAATTACAATGAAGCACTTCTAGATAAATATCTAGCAATGAGAATATTATTTAACATGCAAACCATATTGTCATAAAAATTAACTAACAAAATTACAGTATAATGGCTCTGAAATTATCATCAAGAAAGAGATATACTCCGAAAATGTTCCGAACAGTTTGCTCATCAAGGTTCTGATCTGAATTTTCTCTTCTCGCAGTGAGTTTTGTCCAATAAACACTGCTTTCATTTACAGAAGTCACTTCATATTTGTGACCTACAGGTACTAAGCCAGCAGATAAAGCAGCATGCAGCTTAATATCACCTATGCCTGCTCAAGCCCAGAAAAAAGAGCACAATTTTAAAAACTAATGAGTAAACTAGAACAATAAATAGAACAACACTTTTAAATATATAGTCAATATAATATTCATACAAACTACAGACTGATAGTTCAGGGAGAAAAAAATTATAGTGTCATAGAAAACTGGAAACACAAATCACACATGGGTAATGTAATCACTACATCACTACATTACAAAACAAAACCATTGTACTATTCTTGAACTTCCATTGGAATATATATGTACTATATACAAAGCTTTTATTGAGAGCAACTAAATGCTTAAAGGCAGAGTTCGATTGAGTGTTGTAAGTGTAAAAATCACGACAGAAACCAACAATTATGGTCTAAGTTGATATTTAAGAAAGTATCTTATTTGATTTATTCCTCGCAACTCTTACCAGCACTTCATGGATTATCAACCTAATATACCATTTCATTTTATAAGATGTGCAAAACAATCAGTAAATCAACTTAAGAAACAAACTGCACAAACATGATTACACGATGAATTTTTCAATCAGTCAGTTATTGATGGACTAGAATTTCCTTATCAGGTACAAGTCTATGAATCCCTGAACTTCAACATATGTAAATATTTAACTGGTTGAAGTATTATATATAGGCTGTACCAGGAGGCTTATTCGGATCTTGCATGAATAGTAGGGCAACAGCAACCATAAAAAGAGGTTGCCTTTTTCTCTTAGATCTCTTGTTCATAGAATCATTTCCACATAAAAACTCTCCACAGCGATCACCAACAATGACAGTCTCTGGAGACATGGAATAATCTGCACAAATGCAAATATAACTCAAAAAGAAATATGAATAAAATTGTATGTCTAATTAACAGAATAAATAATTTTATATGGGTTTGTCAATGTGGAAAATGCTCGAGCAATAAATTTAAGCTGAGAGAGTCTAAAACAGTGAGAGTGGGGTGGGGGGAATATAAATATTTGATAATATATAACTTATTTATTATGATTTAATAGAAGGTGGATTTTGATAGGGAACAATAAAAACGAAACGGGAGAGTAACACAATTTAATAATCAGGTAATCTTAACTTAGTATAAAGGACAAGAAGCTTTATCCAATCAACTGCTCACCAAAAACACATCTATTACGTCTCATTATATGTAATTACATTAAAGTAAAAAACCCTTAGTACATATGATAAAAAAAAAATTTAGAGCTGAAGTGAAGAAGAGAATAAACACCCAAAGAGGATGAATATAAAATATCCCTAGTGTTGTATGATATGTTTAATGAATATAATTTCTTCCTTGGTTCCTGTTCCCTAGTAAGTATAAAAAAAAATCCGAAAATTAATTGAACTTGTCGATTCAAAGAGTATTAGAAGTAAACTAATGAACACTGTACACTTTCAACATCAGTATATATATATCTTAAGCAGATCAGATATGAACACACAAAAAAGGCACAAGTCTATAACATATCAAATGAAAAAAACTTCTGCAAACTAAAAATATTTAAAACTCACCCATTTTTCGCAGAAGATTATCTGAATCCATACTCTCATCCTATGACCACATTTTAGAAGTAAGAACATATATGTGTGTGACCTTTTAAGTAATTAATTACTAATGTCGAAGTATATCAACTTACTGTAAATAATATCATCCCAATTGGTGCCTTGCATCCTGAAACAGATGTAACGCATTCACTAATATCTTCCAAAAATTCATCCACAAATGGAACCTACAAATTAAACATGCTAAAATTAATCTTCAAAACATAAAGTTATACAACATACTTTCGATATTTAATCTATATAAAAATTATAATTCAGGTATTCCACCCAGTAACACAGTTATTGGATGTTACAAGTTAGTCTTAGAAGAAGAAATGGAACAAACACAGAATTTAACCCCTTCTAATGAAATGCGGTGTTACCATCTTTGACTGAAAGAGTGGGACTGCTGCAACTTTCAATCCCGGTAAAAAACCAACAGTCAAACAAATGACTCGCCTCTGACGGACAGCACTGTCATCATCATCAAAACTGACCGAATACGAATAATTTCGATCAAAATATACTTGCCACTGAAGCTGAAACAAGGAGTACATGTAACATAAGAATACCAACAAAATTCAATAAAAAACAATTTCGAAATTATATTAGACCTCTTTAAATTCATTCGTAACAGCATCCCTTCCAATTAGTCCAGTAGGTGCTGTGTAAATGATTGGAATGGTTGATCCTAACTTCTTAGTAATCTGCACAATAACAAGTTGTCCATCATCCAAGTACATAACGAATTATCGTAAAGTCAACTATATGCAGCCTAGAAATAGCCATACCAACTGACGAGCCTCTTCTAAATCGGGAGAAGTGACGGTTACAATTGCAAAATGAGGTCGAATCAGCTCTGCAAATACCTTGTTGAACACCTCTTCAACTGCTTCCTAAACCAGTTTCAAAATAATAAAGTCATATCCGGTACAAACCATATAAAAAGGATCACCATATAAATTACACACGAAAACGTCATTTGCTTAATCGCTAATTATGCAATTTAGATAATATATATTAGAGAGAGAGAGAGAGAGAGGTACCTGGAGAGAAGGATTGCTAGAGAGAGCAGAGGAGAGTTTGGGAGTGCAGAGGACAGTGTCACAGACATGATTCCAATAGCGGCTAACGCAGGCAGCAAATGCGAAAGAAGAGGAAGGTAATCTGCTGAGCACGTTTCGGAGAAGATCATCACCTAAGGCATCGATGCTGCTGACATTCATTTTGCCCTCTTTCCTTGCCATCTTTGCTACACTGTTACATCCAAGCAAGAATTAAGGAAAATGCTAATCTAGACTCTCGAGTGCCACTCCGACTATCAGCTAACTATTCATCTAATAGATTACAACTTATTATTTCATTTAGCAAAAAAAGATTACCGTTTATTTCATGTAATTGTTTATTTTCTTTTTTTAATTGTTTATTATTCTGTTTAGTTCACTTCTTAATACGTGACCTGACGTCAGATTATGTGTCTTTTGCTAAAGGACAACCGCACCTATTCAAAATGTTTAAGTAATTCACTACAATAAACTGTATTGAAGTAAGTTTGGTTAGAAAATGAAAATTTGAGTCATATTTTCAATATGTTCTTGATAAAATTTAAGAAATTAATAATTGGAAGCTGTTTATTGGTATAAGGACTTAAATTTTATGTTTGGGATTGGACATTTTCTTCATGAAATTCATAAATAAATTTAGTTGAAATGACCAGTCTGAAATGAAATGAGTTATGTGGCTGTTTGAGTTGTAAAAAACTCAAATACCACATCGATTTGATAATGATAGGTTGGTGGTTTTATAGATATCACATGAAGTTTAGTGCACTGTTATGTGGGTGTGCAAGATATTATCATGTGCCTCGTGCGGGCACACACGTGTGCCGCCGTCTCCTCCTCACAACGACTCGATCTAGGTCACCAATGAGAAATTTTATTATCTAATGGAATTAAACGAGAAATATTAATTATATTAATATGAATATTACAAAAATTGAAAAAATTAGCAGCCTATTTGGTAATCAACAGAAATGATATTCGTAACAATTATATTAATGTGAATATTACAAAACTGAAAAAAACAAGTAATTATATTCATGTGAATATTACAAAAATTAAAATACCTAGTACAAAAATTAAAATACCTAGCAGCCTATTTGGAATCTGGTGTTTGACAGTTTTGTGAAATTTGGTAATCAACAAAGATAAGGTTTGTGACTGAGAGATTTGTGAAATTTGGTAATCAACAAAGATAAGATTTGTGACTGGAATCAAGATATGTGACTCTGATTTTGTTGTCAGAGTCTGGTGATTGTGTGTTTATGGGTGGCCGAGATTAAAGGGATTGTAGGTTGATTCCTTGCTCTCAACTATCGATCTCTTCAATGTGCCTACGTACCCTGTAATAATAGGGTTCAAGCCATACATAGTTCTTTCATGCCAAAAAACCTAAGTCGATTAGGAACAAGGTTCCTTGGATGAGCCCATAGCCAAGACGGTGGCCCATGGCCTGGACGAGTCTTCTACTAAGACGGCTCCGATATATTCGGAGGGAGAGCCCACACCATCAAGGGCCTTGACATGAGACACAATACCTCGCTCCTAATCTAAATACGTCACGAATTCAGCATTATCCTTAATTATTGGAGGTAACACTTACTGCTACTTTTTTTTATCTTGGAAGGAGGCGCATGGTGTAGCCGTGATCATTCCTTAATGTGTATGGACAAGTCCTTACCCCCGATGAAAATAACCTACCAAAGTGTAAGGCAAGGTCTCCCCCTAAATTACCGGGACATATGATCATCTCTTTCCCCCAATGAGGATAACCCACCACAACACATGATCAAGATATGCTATCATTCTTCATACTACCCCGGAGGGCCTTCAACTAGAATCGTGATCACCTCAAGCCCCCCAACGAGAATAACCCGGCAGAATACATGATGGAGTATTGTAGATCACGTCGGATGGGCTCCGGACGCCAATATCTTAATATTCCCCCAAGGGGTAAATGCTAGAACCTATATTTTTTTTACGATATACATGATATTATTTAATTTAATTTATTATTTTTTAATAAAATAAACTAATACGAGTTCATAAATATAATTGCTCATTAATTTGTGGGTCCTTTCTTTGACATCTATGTTATTAAAACTAGGGATAATTTCTCACGTCCCTCAACTATAGGCTATTTATTATCTAGGTCCCTATCCTATTTTTTGTAATAATACAATCCTTAAACTTTCAAACTTTTCTGAATCGGATCCTTCCGTTAAAAGTCAACTAACATCTGTTAGTCAATGTTTACATGGCAAACACAAAAAATTAAAATTAAAACAATAATAGAGGGATAAATATCAAGTTGGTCACTCGTTTCGTCCAAATGTATCAATTGAGTCACTGATTCCCAAATTGACTCAAATGAGGCACTCATTAGAAAAATTTGTATCAAAAATATCACTTTATCGTTAGTCGAAATTTTGAAAGTATTATATATTGAGTTTCGCATATTTTTTATGAATGGTATTACATCCAAATGAAAGATTCTGAATTCTACTATTTTCGCTAATATTTTTAGATTTTTAAAATTTTATCAACAATTTATTATTATTTTTCTGATTGTTTTATTCGATTTAAATAAAAATAAATAGGAGATAAATTTTTAAAAATGTAAAAATATTATCTAAAATACTGGAACTCAGAATCTTTCATTTAGATGTAATACCATTCATAAAAAATGTGCGAAACTCAATATATAATACTTTCAAAATTTCGACTAACGATAGAGTGATATTTTTTATACAAATTTTTTTAATGAGTGCCTCATTTGAGTCAATTTGGGAATCAGTGACTCAATTGATACATTTGGACGAAATGAGTGACCTACTTGGTATTTATCCCCAATAATAGATGACTCGTCACAACAGAATTTTGTTTTCCCCAAATATGAACAGGCTAGGGCTAGGGATTTAAATTGAATCTGAGAATTCATATGTAATCAAAGTATTGATGAATTTGTGAAGTTAAGTTGTGTTGGAAAGAAGGGGAAGAGTGGAGCTGGTCGGAGCTCTCGTCGGTGACGACGGAGGCTCCCGGTGGTGTTAAACGGAGGAAGGTCAGGGAGGGAAGAAACGGTGAAAGGAGGGAGGCGAGGGAGCCACCGTCGACTGCGACGACGGGGTTCTCGCGGAGGAAGAAAGTGCCGAAGGAGGGGGGGGAGTACAACAGGCGAGGAAGATGAGCTGTGTGTTGTGATTGTGATGAGGTTGTTGTGGCCCTTGTGGGTAATGGTGTCGAGGGTCGGTAAAACCGCCAACCATGGCGGAGTCTGGAGAGAGGGGGAGGGGGAGGGGGAGGGGGAGAGAGAGCGGGAGGGGCGGCAGACCGCCGGAAAACTTTCCGGTTGGCAGCGGTGGTGAAGAATGAACGAGGAGTGAGAGAGAGGAGAAATGGGGAAGAAGGGTGAGTTTTGGAGAGCATGAGGGGGAGGGAAGAATAAATGTATTTTCGACTTATTTGTAAATTTGCCACATCAGCAAAACGTAACGGACGTTCATAAAAATTTAAAAGAAGGACTTTAATAGGAAAAATTCAAAAGTTCAATTACTTATCTATTTTTATTTATAGACCAGGGACCTAGAGAAAAAAGTGCCAAAACTTCAGGGACGTTAAAATTAATTTGCCCTTAAAACTAAGACAATCTTTTAATTTTTTTTATAGATAACAAAGTGAACAACCACCTATTGTGTTTGTCATCTTGCTTAATATATGATATTTTCATTACCATAATTAATTAGTGTAAAATTTTCATTTCCGATAATAATATTTTAAAAACAAAATATTTAAAAATAAATGTGTATTTGAAACAAAACGTAAAATTTAGTGAATATATCAAAGTTCTACTATGATAGTAAAATATCTTAAGTTCATCTAAATAATCCAGTCAAGCACTTAGACAATATTAAAATAGTGTGCTTTCTACAACAATACTATATCTAAAGTTTGGGGTTGACTTTAGGTGGAATTTGGTGTTGTATTTGGCATGGGTATTGGAATGGTGCTTCGAGGAAGGGGAATTATGTGTGTTTTTTGGTGTTGAACAAATTAGATTCTCTATAATTTTTATTGTGAAAAACAAATGACTCAATTCACAACAAGACAACTAGACACGACAATTTTTTACACGACACGAAAATTTAGTATTTGTGTTTGCATTTTGAGTACACAACACGTAAAATACACGAAGAACACGAAATACACGATCGAGATGTATTGTCAAATTTATGTTTACCCCTCGAGAACACGACACGTCACGAGGTTCACGAATAAATAAATAAATATTATAATATAATTCAAATTCAATTTTTATGACATATTTTATATAGAAAATATAATTTATTATATTCAAAATATAACCTCATAAATTGTGAGGTGTCTAAGTGTGAGTCTCGTGACAGTCAAACAAGTCAATTTACTTAACAATATACTAAAAAACACAGAAATACATGACAGATAGATCCGTCAATTTTTGACACAATACTAATGTACACGATATAAATATATATATCTAAATAAATAAGCATATTTTCATGTAGAATATATATATATATATATATATATATATATATATATTACGGAATCATATGCAAATATAAAGATTTAATATATATTTAATAACATAACACATAAAAATGTATTAAAATATACTTTAACTAAATTTTATTATTATACTTACATTAAATTATGTACACGAAAAATACAGAAAAAATACATGACGCGTTTCGAAATAGATATGGGTTTGCGTTTGGTACACGAATTCTAAACGGGTTGGATATGAGATTCACTTGACACAGGACACGAAAATACATGACATGAAAGTAAATAACACGAACGATTTGTGAGGTCTAAAGACAAAAATCAATCAACTAAGCATATATATAATTGTAGATCTACAGAGATACACTATACAAGTCATTGCACATAGATAAATAAAATTTTATTTCATGAAATCGACGTATATACATAGTAAGATACAACCGGCTATACGTAGAAGGAAAGAATTGATTGCCTAAAAACATGAAGAAGGAAAGAAATACCACCTCAATTGATTGATGAAATCGAAGAAGGAACGGAAATGATGATGGATTGATATTCGCCTATTATATCGCTCTTCACTCCTTAGTCCTCAAATGTGATGCCGCGATATGTTTCTAAATTTTTTTAGGGTTTTTTTCTGTTAAGAGATATATTTGTCTAGTGGTTTAGCTTAAATGTTATTAAGTATTAATCCAGTAAAATACTAATGTTAGTCCAGTAAGGTAAGATAATATAATATATAGGAGCCCAGCCCATATTATATTACAGGTTCGGTTGGGCTGGACAAAAGATAATCAAAATCCCTAACCGACTTATTAGATTTGGGTTAGATGATTATTAACCCAATTTTTTTTTTATGTTGGGTTATGAAACCATGGGCACCCCAATTACAATCTTCTCTAATTTTTAAAAACTAGCTTCATAGCCCGTGCGAGGCACGGACATGCTCTAATTAATCATGGTTCAATTGTTTTATTTATTTTCATATAATTTTTATGTATTATGTGGATAATAAGAGAGTAAAGTTTTAACTATGTTCTAGTTAACTTTATCTAGATATTGTTTCTATACAATAGAAAATCATTTTGTCATGTGTTGTTGATAGGGATCAGTAGTAGTGTGTATCCTGTTTGAGTTTAATCTTGACTTAACAGTGGGGAAAGTTATTATCAGTAGTATTATTTCAATTGTGTACTTGACTTTGTATCATCTAGTTCTTAGTAGCTACAGCTAGAACATTTAATAAGTAGTTGGGAGCTGTACTATTATTTTACCCAGCTGTTTGGGTTTGTAAACAGCCTATATATACCCCTGTATCAGCTTCTTATGAAGGCAGACTTTGACTATATATAAAACTCTTCTCTGAATATTGATAATGTATCAATTTGGGAATAGCTTGGGGTAGAGATTGTTCTGCGGTTCAATCTCCTGAGGGTTTATAATCACTGTTCTAATTGTGTTTATCATAATCTTTTTATTGTTATCTTATTCTTATAATTATGTTGCGTCAAATTGGCATTAGAGCTAAAATTCTGGTTGTTATCATTGTTAAAGGTCATCATACTGTTACTGTTCATCCGCTGTCATATACATTCTATTCATCCGCTGTTATATTCACCATGATTTCTATCCAAACCTGACCATTGCTACATAATCCACAGACCTACTTTCAGTCACTGAATACTGTTCGTCTTTACTAAAAATCAGTCACATAGCACCCTAGTGTCACCACCGTGGCACCACCAAATTCCACCACTTCAGGTGCTGCCCAGGAACCTACAAAACTGCACCTTTCTTATCTTTTAAAACCCTTTAAACACTCGGTTTCAGTTCTCACAGCACCATAAATACACTCACTAATTTGAAACAAGCGTCATACCCACGATTGCTCACCAAAGCAGAAAGGAGAATAGGTCTGGCAAAGGAAGAAATAGAGAGGGGCTGCAAGGATATAACAATCTGAGAAGATCATTGAGTCATCACTGCCGTCCTGCAACAGAACTTTATTGTGCTATGGCTGTTCATTTCACTGGACATCTACACGACACATTCTTCGTTGTGCTGAAACGAAACAAGGGAGGTAACCTATACCCTGTTTGGATATTCTAGTAGTCTTAATCATATTTGTTCGACTTTCATGTTCTTGACATCACTATCAACCATTTTCTTTCCCAAAATCCAGCAATCCACTTTGTTTTTTTTTCCTGTCCTTGCTAATTTAACCATGTTCATATTATGAGTTTTATCTAAATACCCACCACTGCATCTAATATCAGTTTGGTTGATTTAAAAAAAAAGATTTACATTTTAATTCTAGGACTTAATATTCATGTGTTAGGAATTTTAATTCATAGTTTGGTATTTAGCCTTCTTTTACATTTGCATGACTTTGTTTGCTTAGTTTGCACAATATTCCATGTTAGTTGCATATACATGTCTTCTTTATTATATTTCCAGAACTAGTGATAGCATTAGTGGTCGACTATAATATAGTTGTTTACTTTAAATTTCTATCGTATCTCAGCTGTGCATTTAGTCATATCATGGTCATCACTCGTAGCGGAACCGATAACAACTCACAAGACCCACCTCATGAACCTCCAGAGCCAACTTTAGCTCAATTGTTACAAAGTATCCAAGTCCTCACAACGTCTATGAATGATAAGTTTGATAGCTTAAGTAATCGAGTCGAGGCTTTAGAGATTGCAAACAACGCTAGGAATCTAAATGTTGAACCAAACATTGACGATGTCCATAGAGATATAGTTCCACCTCGACGTCAAAATGTTGAGGCTATTATTCCTTGACATATGGGAGGACATGGGGGAGGTAGAAATCAAAGGGGACCCCCTAGACATCATGACAATTATAGGAACGATCCACCTGAATATGACGATCATTATGATTATAATGAGTGTCGAGACGAAGGATACCGTAATTATAGAAATCATGATAGGTATGAGGGAAGAGATGATGTGCTCAAAATTAAGATAGATGCCCCAGAGTTTGATGGGAGATTTGATCCCAATGTTTTCTCTGATTGGTTATCCAGTATGGATAAATTCTTTGATTGGCATATGATGAGTGACGAGCGTATGGTAAGATTCGCCAAAATGAAGCTTGTAAAGCAAGCTAACATCTTTTGGGGTAGTATTGAGAGAGACCTAGAGCGTACGAGACAGCCTCCGGTTAGGCATTGGGCTGAGATGAAGATGCGAGCTTAAAGAGAGTACTCGTATGAGCATTATTAAATTCAAAAATGGGTTACGACCTCAGCTCAAACGACAAATGATGAATACTCAAATCAACACTATTGATGACATTTTTCAGGTCGCATTAGAGCATGAGTATCGACTCAAGGAATTCACCCAACAGAGAGGGCTATCCTATTCAAGGCAGCCTATGAGTCGAGCTCTACCACAGAGTTAGACTATCCCCACATCTCAGGGAGCTAGTAGTAGTACGAGTGTTCCTACTAGAGACCCTGCGAGAGCTCAGACTCCAGGGTCATCCTCTCGATTTAAAAACACGAAGACATGTTTTACGTGTCACGAGCCCGGACATAAGTCTTTCGAGTGTCCAAAGAAAAGATTAAATCTTCTTGAGAACTATGGAGAGGATGATGAGTTGTTCGAGAGTGACCTAGAGAGAGCCCATAACACCGATGATGAGGACGCTTTGCGAGACCTAGAGGAGACAGAAAGACATGTAGGTGTTATGCGATGCTTGTTTACCAACTCGAAAGAGGATGATTAGAAGAGGACTTCCATATTTCACACCTTTAGTAGAGTTGACGGAGTAACGTCAAAGGTCATTATCGATGGGGGGGAGTTGTTTAAATGTGGTTGCACAATCTGCAGTTGCTCGATCAAAGTTAAAAGTGGAGCCACATCCTCATCCTTATAGTGTAGCCTGGGTCAACAAGACATCTATTCATGTGACACACAAGTGTCTTGTTCCGATACATCTCGAGGGCTATGAGGAGAGTATATGGTGCAATGTCCACCCCATGGATGTTTCTCATATTCTTTTAGGACGACCTTGGTTGTATGACCGTAGTGTGACTCACTATGGTAGACATAACACATATGTGTTTACACACAATGGGAAGATCACATTGCTTCCTAGTAGACCACGTGAGACTGTTAAGAGTGATGCAAAGGCAAATAGCGCTCCTACACAACCGATTAAATCTCTCCATTTTTTGAAGAGGAAGGAATTCGAGACATGTGCTTTAGAGTCAAAGGTTGTGTACATGCTAGTTTCTAGAGAGGCGAGAGACATTCGTGACATGGGTGGTATTGAGATTCCTAGTGATGTTCAACAAATTCTTGACGAATTTGTTAATATCATGCCCAGTGAGCTGCCTGAGGGATTGCCACCTCTCATAGATATCCAGCATGCTATAGACTTTATCCCCGAATCCTCTTTACCTAACCTACCACACTATAGGATGAATCCTTTTGAGCAGATTGAGATGAGGCGACAAGTAGATGAATTGCTTAGGAAAGGATTTGTGCGAGAGAGTCTTGGCCGATGTGCAGTACCAGCCTTGTTCACACCTAAGGCAGATGGTAGTCTGAGGATGTGTTGCGACAGTCGAGCTATCAACAAGATCACTTTCAAGTATAGGTTTCCCATTCCTAGACTTGATGACATGTTAGACATGATTGTTGGAGCTCAGTATTTTACTAAGATCGACTTACGGAGTGGATATCATCAGATTCGTGTTAGGGAAGGAGAGGAATGGAAAACTGTCTTTAAGACGGCCGATGGACTTTATGAATGGTTAGTTCTGCCTTTTGGGCTATCCAATGCGCCCTGCACATTCAAGAGAGTCATGAACCAAGTGCTTCGTCCGGTTATTGGCAAATTCGTTGTAGTGTATTTTGATGATATCCTCGTCTACAGTCTCACACGGGAGGAGCACTTGTCACACTTGGATCAGGTTCTAACACTTCTCTTAAATGAGAAGTTGTATGTGAACTTGAAAAAGTGCTCTTTTGTGCAACATTCAGTCATATTCCTTGGATTTGTAGTCTCCAAGGATGGAGTTTCTACAGACCCAGAGAAGGTAAAGGCAATTCGAGAATGGCCAGAGCCTTCGACTATCCATGAGGTTCGTAGTTTTCATGGATTAGCTACATTCGATAGGCGTTTCATTAGGGGTTTCGCTACCATCATGACTCCCATCACTGATAGTATGAAGAAAGGGGAGTTTGTGTGGTCTAAATCGGCTGTGAAAGCCTTTGGTGAGATTAAGGAGAGGTTGACCCATGCTCCAGTTCTCGTTTTACCAGCTTTTGGTAAGGTGTTTGAGTTCACATGTGATGCTTCGGGATTGGGAATAGGTGGTGTGTTAAGTCAAGGTGGCCATCCTATAGCTTTTTTCAGTGAAAAGCTTAACGAGGCCAAGAAGAAGTATACCACCTATGATAGGGAGTTTTATGTTGTAGTTCAAGCGCTTAGGTATTGGCGGCATTATCTGTTGCCCAAGGAGTTTGTTCTTTATTCTGATCACCAGGCACTTCAATATATCAACTCCCAGAAAAAGCTAAATCATAGACACGCCAAGTGGTTTGAGTTTGTTCAGGAGTACACCTTTGTACTCAGACATTGCAAAGGTACCGAGAATAAAGTTGCTGACGCACTTAGTAGAGTGACCCTTATTCTCAACACTATGAGTGTCGAGGTCGTAGGATTCACACATATGATTCAGGACTATCCTTCGTGTCACGACTTTGGACATATTTATGCTAGCTTACAGGATCCTAGTTCACCATCTTCCATGGATTATTGTATTCACGATGGATACTTATTTCGCGGGATCCATTTGTGTCTTCCTAATACATCTTTGAGAGAGTATTTCGTGAGAGAGTTACATGCGGGAGGTTTAGCTGGTCACTTTGGTCGAGATAACACCATTGCTATTGTTGAGGATAGGTTCTTTTGGCCTAGTTTGAAGAGGATGTTGCTCGTATAGTCGTAGAGTGTCGTACTTGCCAAACGGCTAAGGGTAGGAAACAAAATACAGGTTTATACACTCCTCTTCCAGTTCCCCATGTTCCATGGGAAGATGTTAGCATGGACTTTGTTTTAGGATTGCCCAGGACTCGTAAGAGTCATGATTCGGTCTTTGTTGTAGTTGATCATTTCACTAAGATGGCTCATTTTATTCCGTGCAGCAAGACTGACAATGCTGCTCATATTGCCTCGATCTTCTTTAGTGAGATAGTGAGGATACATGGTGTTCCTTTGAGTATAGTATCTGACAGAGATGTTAAGTTTGTGAGTTATTTCTGGAGGACTCTATGGAAATTACTCGGTACTAGTCTTAAGTTCTCTACAGCCTATCATCCCCAGACCAATGGACAGACTGAGATCGTTAATAGGAGTCTAGGTGATTTAATTAGGTGTCTTGTAGGTGAACATGCGTCTTCATGGGATAGGGTTTTACCTACGGCCGAGTTTGCGTATAATAACTCTGTTAATAGGTCTACAGGAGTTGGTCCTTTTCAGGCTTACATTGGTCGTCAGCCGAGGAAACCTATAGATTTGGTTCCCCTTCCCCCTGCATATAGGTCTAGCGAGTCTACAGAGTCGATTGCACAATATTTTCAGGAAATATACATATTTTCAGGAATATACTTGTATAGTAATAGACCTTCTATTTAAAAATAAAAAAGGTCAAGCACAATAAATAATTTACCTTATTGAAAAATACTCCCTCTGTACCAGCAGGTTCTTTATGTTACTTTTTGGCACGCATTTTGAGGTCCTATAAAGTATAGTTCCATAATATTTTTTTATTTTTTTCCCAAATTAAAGTTTGAGGTTTAAACTTTCATTCAAAAAAAATAATTAAAAAAATATTTTGAAACTATACTTTATAGGAGTCTTAAAATGTGTGCAAACAGTGAACATAAACAACATCCTGCGACGGAGGGAGTAAACAAATAATGTTTTATTTAATATTTATCGCTCACCTAATTAAATATTATAATATAAGTTATTATACTCCCTCCGTCCCCTTGAGTTGTATACGCAGGGGGAGCGTCCCGCATTTTAATGTTTTTCTAAAGTACAAATCTATAATTTATTTTTAACTATTTTTTTCCTGAAATAAAATTTAACTTTAGGAAAAGAAAATCTCAAAAATAAGTTACAGAACCATATTTTATAGGAGAATCAAAGTGCGTGTCAAATAGTGAATGTATAGAATTGAATGGGATGGAGGGAGTATAACATATGTTATATTTTTTAAGTAAAGAAAACTTATATAGTAAAATATAATAATAAATAAATATGTGATCACAAAGCAAATGGGAATTTTTTTTTAAAAAAAATAATAGGTTACATTTTTTGTAATGATATTTTTAATCCTTGACTCAGACTAAATAATAAAACAAAGAGATAAAGAAAATTTAGAAGATGTGATTTATATCCAAAATCTTAGTCCACTATGAAAATATTGGAACCTATTCTGAAAAAATAGAACCAGAACACGAAATTACTACTAATCAGAAGACAAGCTGAAAGTAAAAAAAAGCAATAAAAACGTACTTTGTGTTTGCGAGCTAATAGCTTTCCCAACAATTTGTCTAGCAACTGAAATTCGTTGGAATATTGCACTGTCCACCGCTTTATAGCGGGCAGAAGTCTGAGAAGATAAAAAGTTAGTTAGACTTATGCGAGATGACTATTTAGAGATCATTAATGAACATTAGCACACATACATGAACCATCATAAGCCGACTCTAAGAGGTCAGGGTGGGCACAAATTTTCCGCCGTTGAATCATTAAGTTTTGAAGCCTCCCTTTAAAGCCATGTCATGCAAATTTTTATCTTAAGCATCAAATACTTTAAATATACTGTAAAGTAACTTTTGTAAGATATACAAGTGTAGTTAATCATAAAAGTGCCATTCTCCCAACATAATACAGTAGATGAAAATGAGAAGAATTCATTTGAACTCAACATAACCTAATCATATGAGCTCACTAGGACTGTCAAGTGAAGCTTTTACTTTCTTTAATTTCCACATTTTTATATTAGATATCCATATTTCCTAATCAAAGACATTAACTTTCTTACCAGTATCAACTGTCTTTAGCAGGTGTCCTGTTAACTAAATGTTCCTATAAGTTCTTTTGATACTCTGTCATAGTGGCATAGAAAGCTTTTTTTCAACATCCTTCATTCTTCGAAAGTGGAAAAGACGCAATACAACATGGAGTTTTGCCACCACCTGAAATCACCCTTAAGCAGTATAGTGAAATGGGCAAAACACAATTTCTAATATATATATACTCCCTCCGTCCCTCTAGGTTGTTTACGTTCACTGTTTGCATGTATTTTGAGGCTCCCATAAAGTATAGTTCCATAATCTTTTTTCAAAATTTTCTTTTTTTGAATAAAAGTTTATATATCAAATTTTTATTTAGAGCAAAAAAAAATTAAAAATATATTATGAAACTATAATTTAAATGAGTGTTGAAAAACTTGCCAAAAAGTAACGTAAAGAAATGAGGGGGACAAAGGGAGTATGTATGTATGTGTGTGTGTACATATATATATATATATATATATATATATATATATATATATTCCATATTAATGCAACTGTACTTGTGACTGTCGTTCTCCTTCAGTTCTTCCTACCCAACTTTATTGTTGCATTTCCCGAAGGATTAAAGGACATATTTTGCATTGTCGTTTCGTGGGGGAAAAATCAATTTACATCTACCATTTATTCCAAGTTATAACGATAACAAAGTACATAATACAACTCGAGCACATGCTATAATATACTCATGCATAAGGTAAAGAGAACTAACAAAAAAAAACATCAGTGTGATCCCCACATCCCCATTTTGGCTTTTTAGTAATATCCTTCCCCAAGCCAGGGGTAGTAGAGATTTAAGGAACAACTTGTTAATACTCACTAGTAATTTTGATATCTACTCAAAGGCCCTACCATGATGAAAGCTTCAATGTCCTTATTCTGAACGAAAAGGTAAGAGAAATGTAGAACTTCCCACGAGATTCTATATATAGATGTTAAAAAAACTACATATTTTGCGTTTACTAAACCATCCTTCTCCAGTTTATCTAACTCAAGAACACATTTGTAACAGAAAAATGATATTACATAAATATGAGATTACCTAATAAAGTTCAACAATGACCAAAGGTGTGCCAAGTTGTTCTGCAGAGGTGTCCCAGTTGACACCCAGTTGACAGCAGCTTATTTTTAGCAGTCAAAAGGTTTAATTTTCTCAATATTTGCATTTAGAATTTTTGAGCATGTGTCCCAGCAATAAAAATGTGAGGTTAGATTCACAGAAAATAACCATAAAAGAAAAAGATAAATATGAGGACAAAATAAAGAGATAAATTTACCTCGTCCACCACAATATATTTCCAACTATAATGTATCACTTTTCTGCATCATTCATTGCAACTTCATAAGAAGTAATTAGAATGAAAAATTTGGGGCCTATCGACCGGGGCATACTCTCCTTCCTGATCTTTCTAAAGCATGTCAAGACTGGGGTTTCTTCCTGGTAAACTAATAGTTACACCATCATACTAATAGTATACTCTCTTCTACATAATCTTTAACTTGTTGATCCATGTCTCTCAGGTAATAAACCATGGTGTATCAGAGAGTTTGATGAAAAATGTTATGGAGGGTTGCTATGAATTTTTCAATTTAACAGATGAAGAAAAGGAAGCGTATGAAGGGAGTGATGTGCTGGATCCAATAAGGTGCGGAACTAGTTTTAACACGGCCAAGGAGACGATCTTCTTTTGGAGGGACTTTCTAAAGGTTCTTGTGCATCCAGATTTTCATTTTCCTGACAAACCAAAAGGGTTCAGGTACTCTGTTCATCACCTTGCACTATTTCTTGCTTGTTAACTAATTTTTATAATACTCAACTTCCATCAACAAGAATTAGAGATATTCGCCAAAACGTACAAGTGCCATCAACAAGGTCACAAATAGAACATATAAATTAATCATCAGAACTGGAATTATAAAATCTGTGTTGAGATAGTAAGCCTTAAAGATGCGAGTTTCCTGTTCTGTAGTATAGTCTATATGTCCTGCACTTGTTGATCAGAAACGACAATAAAGCATGCATGAGTGATAATGCAAGGGGGGAAGTTTGGTAAAATGCAGTTGTCAAAAATGCACCTGTGAAAAGTTTGAAGCTTACATATGTGGTCACGTTCAACGCATCTGGAAGCCTTATCTACATGGGCTGCAAACAAGAACCACAGCCGCAATACATCTTATCAAGTTGGGAACAATTCTAATTGTACTTCTCTACTAAGCCCGCAGTTTGCTCTGCACATGTGGATAACCTTAAGATGAGAAAGAGAGTTTTTTTCTAATAATCATGAACTGGACATCAGGACAAAACTAAAAATGATTAATTATAAAATTAGCTGTTCTACTGGTAGATCCTACCTTAATATAGATTATGTTATGACTTATGACGTTATGCAGTGAGCTTGCACTGGAGTATGTTGAAAGAATCCAAGAAATTGCAGGGGAATTGCTAAGAGGAATTTCAGTAAGCCTAGGAATGGAAGCGTCCTACATACACGACGTTTTAAATTTGGAATCCGGCTTACAAGTGTTTGTTGCAAATCTCTACCCGCCTTGCCCCCAGCCTGAACTTGCACTAGGAATGCCGCCTCATTCTGATCACGGCCTCCTGAACATTCTCATAGAGAACGGTGTAGGGGGGTTGCAGCTGCTGCATAATGAAAAATGGGTCAATGTCAGAGCCCCTCCCAATTCATTTTTGGTCAATACTTGTGATCACCTCGAGGTATAAACAAATTTTCCATAGCCTTCATTTTATACAACACTAATTCACAACAATTTCAAGTTAAATTTTGTCATAATTGTATTTGTGGTAGATACTGAGCAATGGGAGGTACAAGAGTGTAGTGCATCGAGCAGTTGTGAACAATGCGACTACAAGACTATCGCTAGCCATAGCTAATGGTCCGTCTCTCGATACCATTGTCAGGCCAGCACCTGGTCTAACCGATGGTGCAAACAACCCACCAGCCTACACTCCAATGAAATACAAGGAGTATCTGCAGCTGCAGCAAGGAAACAAGCTTGATCAGAAGTCTGTCTTGGATCGGATCAGGCTACAAAAGGAGTGAATGCTAGAGAAAATAAAATGTTACTGTAAAAATAAAGGCACTTATCACTGAGCCTGATGTTTCTTTGCTATGTTTCTCCATAATTTGGATTACTGTGAAGTGTGTAGGCACTAGCGGCTCAGCTGGCACTTCTAAATATGCTGTAATAATTTTTATAATAATTTTTCAATTTTTTTTAAATAATTATTTTAGAAGAATACACACAAAAAGACAAACAGAGCGGCTAAATTTTTTTTCTGAGATGGTACAGTACATGTGAACTTGTATTCAAACTTCTGAGTTCTGTGGGGATATATATGTGTTGTAAAATTTGTGAAAAAACTATGATGCACAGTTAAAGCTTATTCATGACAAAAATTGTACATTGTCCCCCAAAATCTAACACAGACAGTAACATTACAAAAAAATTATTTGCGTCATAAAAACATAACAAAAATATAAATCATCCACTAAGTTATAATTTGTATCCAGTATTATGTATTATACTACTCATATTTAAAATTGATTGAATTTCAAGTCCTATTTTGAAATCAAATGAATCAATAACGAACCCTCACTTGAATGAGCTATTGACCATTTAACCACTCGTTACATCTCAGTTCAAAAGCTGAACCGAGCATCACAATTCACAGCCCCATATAATTAAGCATTTGAAAATACAAGGCACATTCGTTGAGACTCCTATTGCATCTGCACCATAATTAAGTCTAAAGAAATTTTCATAAATTCAAATTTGCGCAAGTTTTACCTAGTTAAAATCAGAATTTATGTAGCGCATTGCCCACAAGGACACAAACCCAGAGGATAACATTTAACAAGTCAAGAACAAATAAAGGGAAATCATCTTGAGGTGGTTTTATAGTACTCTAAAACAAAAACTGCTAGCTTCCCTGCGAAGATGGAGTGTAGGACATGAGTAGATAAACACTGCTGTTGTAATGCAGGCAGCACCGGTGAGAACCTTCTTCAGATAGCTGACCATATGAACTTGAATCCCCGCGACATATTTCTCCAACACAGAATGATCCAGCCAATGGGACATCAGGAAAATTCTCCAAGAAAGGAGAGCTTCCTAAATTAGCTTTTCCATGTGGCTTGCCACGACTGATGCAAGAAAATATAATGCCACCAAAGATTTTCATTTTTTCGCTATTAGCAGGTCTAATCCTCTGACGATCAGAATTCCCGACATCACAACTTATCTTCAAATCTCTAAATTTGTCGGAGACTTGTCTAAGAGAAGAAGATGTCATATGAGAATCTTCCTTAAAGAAACGGAAACAATCACCAGTTTTAATATCAGCACCACTATCAACAACCAGGTACTCCTTGTCATCCCTAGGAAAACAAACAAATGATACACTTCAGTTCAAACACTTGCAAAAACTACAGGCCCGTCAACATATAATCCATGACATGATAGGCGTTGCTAGTAAAATATTGATAGAATTCAAGCATTTGTAATAATATTTGGAAGGGAATGACATTTAAGAAGTGATTGAACAGTTCAATGCCAACGCAAGAAAACAACTCAGCACTTAACCCTTTCATGTTCATGTGCTTTGCGTAATTAAATGAGATGAACCGACGCTTACCTACTTTTTTTTAAATTGAAACGGAGGGAGTATTATTATTAAAACACCGCTCGTTCATTTATTGTCCATGTGTCACTTTCTCAAACCATTGACAATAAATGCTATACATGAGCAAAAAAATTCTATATATGCATCTAACTTATTCCATGTATATTTAATTATTATATATACATCCATATTTGATTACAAAATATTACATTTCTTAAAAATTTCTTTTCCATATATATCTTTAAAATGTGAATGTAAAAATTGGATAAGACAGAGAAATAATAATTAGATTATAATTAGCATATTTAATAATAAAAATAGTTCTAAGAATATGGGGAAATTATTAAATTTGTATATTCTTTTCAAATTTTCTTCTAAAATATATTCAGTGGTAGCAAGAGGAGTTAAAACTGAACATACTACAACCTAGAAATGGAAAAATATGTTGCATTTTTTGAACAATAAATAATTTTATGTTGAAAAAGAATATAATGAGAAATTTTGAATCTTATATTTTTATAAAACATAATATATATATATATATAATTTATTATTAAATTCAACAAAATGAATTAGTACTATAATAATGTATAATACTATATATTCATCATATAATTTAATATAAATTTTTTTGACAATTTTTAATCATTATTTGTCTTAATCTTATAAATTTATATTGTACCCAGTATATTATAAGAATCATTAATAAGATATATTTTGTATCATTTACGAAAATTTTAATAATAATCATTTTGTAGTAAATATCCATTATATTTAAGTATAATCATATTAATTTCAGACATTTGATTTTTCATAAATTTAATATTTAAAATATTGATTATATTATATAGTTAACATCAAAATTAAATTATAAATCATAGAATCTAGATACAATATATGATCATACTAATATATTGTATTTATACCATTTATTATTCATATATGCAACGTCGAACATGATGCCCCTCCTACCTTTTCAAAATAATCCTATTTCAATTTATTTAAGAAAATTAATTTATTGTCTCTAAATTTAATGAACTTTACATGTTTAATATTTACATAATTTTTACTAAATTTAAAAATATTTAATATTTATTAAACAATTTATTCCGAATTTTAAAATTATAAATTGAATTTTGAATACCGAAAGATAATAGTTAAACAAAAATTTATCATATCAAGTTGAATTTCTAAGTAAGTTATATATATATGTGTGTGTAATTAATTTAAATGGATTTTAATTTACGTAGCATACAATAGTGTTGTCTCCAATTATAATATAATTACTTGCGCTTTGTTTAGAAAATATTATATAATATATTAATATTTAATTTTAATATATAATAGACATCAATTTACTTTCAAATTTTAAATAAAAATATTAATTCCATAAATATATAAGAAGACATTATTACTAAAGAACAAAGTTCCATGTAGTCCACATATTTACTGTAGTACCGTAGACCACGTATGTTCTGCAACTATAGAATGGCATAAAAACATTGCAAAATGTGTTATTTTGCAAATCATGTTCCATAAACATCATTATTTTGTTAAAAATTTTGACAATCCTAAACATTCTACAAGTTAAATAGTGAAAAACACATTATTCTGCAAAACATGTTAAGTTTGCAGAACATATTTACATATTACAGAACATATGTGTTCTACTTGTCGAACATAAATGATTTTCAATATTTTTCATGAAATAGTGATATTTATAGAATGTATTTCACAAAATAACAAGTTTCATACATTTTGCAATGTTTTTATGTCATTCTATAGTTGCAGAACATACGTGGTCTACGGTACTACAGTAAATATGTGGACTACATAGAACTTAACTCTATTACTAAAAACGTTATGGATCATAGGTCACCAAAATATTTTAAACACGTAGAACTATAAAAACAGAGAAAGTTGAGATAATTACCCGTGGACTTCATGAAATATTTGGGATGATAACCAATTTACTTCTTCAAACCCAGCAATGCCCTTTCTTTTCTTCACAATCCCTATATAAGCACCAAATAGAGCTTGATTTCCAATCTGCCACAGAACCAGCAATCTTATAAAATATAGCATATAACCAAAAGCCGAACTTGATAGGCTGGAAATATCCAAATGAGAAAGGTATAAATCATGTTTATTCTGAAGGAGAACTACAATAATCACCATTATAGACACGCAAAAGTTAGGTTCTCGATCTTAATTTTCCAAAAAGAGTATATCGAAGAAGTTCAATTCAAACTAAGATATTAAGTACTAACCCTAGACAAAAGCATCAACTATCTGAAAATATATAAAAAAAAGTGAATTACCATGAAGCACTTCTAGATAAATATCTAGCAATGAGAATATTATTTAACTTGCAAACCATATTGTCATAAAAATTAACTAAAAAAATTACAGTATAATGGCTCTGAAATTATCATCAAGATAGAGATATACTCCGAAAATGTTCCGAAGAGTTTGCTCATCAAAGTTCTGATCTGAATTTTCGCTTCTCGCAGTGAGTTTTGTCCAATAAAAACTGCTTTCATTTACAGAAGTCACTTCATATGTGTGACCTACAGGTACTAAGCCAGCAGATAAAGCAACATGCAGCTTAATATCGCCTATGCCTGCTCAAGCCCAGAAAAAAGAGCACAATTTTAAAAACTAATTAGTAAACTAGAACAATAAATAGAACAATGCTTTTAAATATATAGTCAATATAATATTCATACAAACTACAGACTGATAGTTCACAGAGAAAAAAATTATAGTGTCATAGAAAACTGGAAACACAAATCACACATGGGTAATGTAATCACTACATCACTACATTACAAAACAAAACCATTGTACTATTCTTGAACTTTCATTGGAATATATATGTACTATATACAAAGCATTTATTGAGAGCAACTAAATGCTTAAAGGCAGAGTTCGATTGAGTGTTGTAAGTGTAAAAATCACGACAGAAACCAACAATTATGGTCTAAGTTGATATTTAAGAAAGTATCTTATTTGATTTATTCCTCGCAACTCTTACCAGCACTTCATGGATTATCAACCTAATATACCATTTCATTTTATAAGATGTGCAAAACAATCAGTAAATCAACTTAAGAAACAAACTGCACAAACATGATTACACGATGAAATTTTCAATCAGTCAGTTATTGATGGACTAGAATTTCCTTATCAGGTACAAGTCTATGAATCCCTGAACTTCAACATATGTAAATATTTAACTGGTTGAAGTATTATATATAGGCTGTACCAGGAGGCTTATTCGGATCTTGCATGAATAGTAGGGCAACAGCAACCATAAAAAGAGGTTGCCTTTTTCTCTTAGATCTCTTGTTCATAGAATCATTTCCACATAAAAACTCTCCACAGCGATCACCAACAATGACAGTCTCTGGAGACATGGAATAATCTGCACAAATGCAAATATAACTCAAAAAGAAATATGAATAAAATTGTATGTCTAATTAACAGAATAAATAATTTTATATGGGTTTGTCAATGTGGAAAATGCTCGAGCAATAAATTTAAGCTGAGAGAGTCTAAAACAGTGAGAGTGGGGTGGGGGGAATATAAATATTTGATAATATATAACTTATTTATTATGATTTAATAGAAGGTGGATTTTGATAGGGAACAATAAAAACGAAACGGGAGAGTAACACAATTTAATAATCAGGTAATCTTAACTTAGTATAAAGGACAAGAAGCTTTATCCAATCAACTGCTCACCGAAAACACATCTATTACGTCTCAATATATGTAATTACATTAAAGTAAAAAGCCCTTAGTACATATGATAAAAAAAAAATATAGAGCTGAAGTGAAGAAGAGAATAAACACCCAAAGAGGATGAATATAAAATATCCCTAGTGTTGTATGATATGTTTAATGAATATAATTTCTTCCTTGGTTCATGTTCCCTAGTAAGTATAAAAAAAAATCCGAAAATTAATTGAACTTGTCGATTCAAAGAGTATTAGAAGTGAACTAATGAACACTGTACACTTTCAACATCAGTATATATATATCTTAAGCAGATCAGATATGAACACACAAAAAAGGCACAAGTCTATAACATATCAAATGAAAAAAACTTCTGCAAACTAAAAATATTTAAAACTCACCCATTTTTCGCAGAAGATTATCTGAGTCCATACTTCCATCCTATGACCACATTTTAGAAGTAAGAACATATATGTGTGTGACCTTCTAAGTAATTAATTACTAATGTCGAAGTATATCAACTTACTGTAAATAATATCATCCCAATTGGTGCCATGCATCCTGAAACAGATGTAACGCATTCACTAATATCTTCCAAAAATTCATCCACAAATGGAACCTACAAATTAAACATGCTAAAATTAATCTTCAAAACATAAACTTATACAACATACTTTCGATATTTAATCTATATAAAAATTATAATTCAGGTATTCCACCCAGTAAGGCAGTAACACAATTATTGGATGTTACAAGTTAGTCTTAGAAGAAGAAATGGAACAAACACTAAATTTAACCCCTTCTAATGAAATGCGGTGTTACCATATATGACTGAAAGAGTGGGACTGCTGCAACTTTCAATCCCGGTAAAAAACCAACAGTCAAACAAATGACTCGCCTCTGACGGACAGCACTGTCATCATCATCAAAACTGACCGAATACGAATAATTTCGATCAAAATATACTTGCCACCTAATCTGAACCAAGGAGTACATGTAACATAAGAATACCAACAAAATTCAATAAAAAAACAATTTTGAAATTATATCAGACCTCTTTAAATTCATTTGTAATAGCATCCCTTCCAATTAGTCCAGTAGGTGCTGTGTAAATGATCGGAATGGTTGATCCTAACTTCTTAGTAATCTGCACAATAACAAGTTGTGCATTATCCAAGGACATAACGAATTATCGTAAAGTCAACTACATGCAGCCTAGAAATAGCCATACCAACTGACGAGCCTCTTCTAAATCGAGAGAAGTGACGGTTACAATTGCAAAATGAGGTCGAATCAGCTCTGCAAATACCTTGTTGAACACCTCTTCAACTGCTTCCTAAACCAGTTTCAAATAATAAAGTCATATCCGGTACAAACCATATAAAAAGGATCACCATATAATTACACACGAAAACGTCATTTGCTTAATTGCTAATTATACATAAATTAGATAATATATATTAGAAAGAAACGTAGAGAGAGAGAGAGAGAGAGAGAGAGAGAGAGAGTTGAGAGGTACCTGGAGAGAAGGATTGCTAGAGTGAGCAGAGGAGAGTTTGGGAGTGCAGAGGACAGTGTCACAGAGATGATTCCAATAGCGGCTAACGCAGGCAGCAGATGCGAAAGAAGAGGAAGGTAATCTCCTGAGCACGTTTCGGAGAAGATCATCACCTAAGGCATCGATGCTGCTGACATTCATTTTGCCCTCTTTCCTTGCCATCTTTGCAACGCTGTTATTTTCTTGCTTACCGTATTTCCGTTTTTATAGTAACGATTACGATTTGAAATTACTTCCTCCGTCCTGCAAAAATGATATTCATATGACTTGTTACATCCATGCAAGAATTAAGGAAAATGCTAATCTAGACTCTCGAGTGCCACTCCGACTATCAGCTAACTCCTTAATTTATCTAATAGATTACAACTTATTATTTCATTTAGCAAAAATAGATTACCGTTTATTTCATGTAATTGTTTATTTTCTTTTTTTAATTGTTTATTATTCTGTTTAGTTCACTTCTTAATACCTGACCTGACGTCAGATTATGTGTCTTTTGCTAAAGGACAACCGCACTTATTCAAAATGTTTAAGTAATTCACTACAATAAACTGTATTAAAGTAAGTTTGGTTAGAAAATGAAAATTTGAGTCATACTTTCAATATGTTCTTGATAAAATTTAAGAAATTAATAATTGGAAGCTGTTTATTGGTATAAGGACTTAAATTTTATGTTTGGAATTAGACATTTTCTTCATGAAATTCATAATACATTGAGTTGAAATGACCAGTCTGAAATGAGTTATGTGGCTGTTTGAGTTGTAAAAAACTCAAATACCACATCGATTTGATAATGATAGGTTGGTGGTTTTATAGATATCACATGAAGTTTAGTGCACTGTTATGTGGGTGTGCAAGATATTATCATGTGCTTCGTGCGGGCACACACGTGTGCCGCTGTCTCCTCCTCACAACGACTCGATTTAGGTGTGACCTAAATGAGAAATTTTATTATTTAATGGAATTAAAACGAGAAATTTTAATTATATTAATATGAATATTACAAAAATTGAAAAAATTAGCAGCCTATTTGGTAATCAACAGAAATGAGGTTCGTAACAATTATATTAATGTGAATATTACAAAAATGAAAAAAACAAGTAATTATATTCATGTGAATATTACAAAAATCAAAATACCTAGCAGCCTATTTGGTAATCAACAAAGATGAAGGGGCCGTTTGGGCAAGCTTAAAAGAAGTGACTTCTTGCTTAAACTAGAAAATTGGAGCAGAAGTTAGAAGTAAATAAGTTAATAAAGTGTTTGGAAAAGAAGCAGAAGTTGTGAGAGAGAAACTAACATTCTCAGCTTCTTAAAAGTGCTTCTAATTCTTTACTCAAACGGGTTAAGAGAAGCAGAAGCCGAGAAGCAGCTTCTGCTTCTCTTAAACAAACAGACCCGAAGTTCGTGGGCAGAATCAAGATCTGTGACGGTGGTTTTGTTGCCGGAGTATAGCGGTTGTGTGTTTATGGTGGTTGAGATTAAAGGGTGAATATTATAAAAATCAAAAAACCCTAGCCGCCTCTCCTTCTCTAGTGTTTGAGAGTTTTGTGAAATTTGGTAATCAACAAAGATAAGGTTTGTGACTGGAATCAAGATATGTGACTGTGATTTTGTTGTCAGAGTCTAGCGATTGTGTGTTTATGGGTGGCCGAGATTAAATGGATTGTAGGTTGATTCCTTGCTCTCAACTTTCGATCTCTTCAATGTGCCTACGTACCCTGTAATAATAGGGTTCAAGCCATACATAGTTCTTCCATGCCAAAAAACCTAAGTCGATTAGGAACAAGGTTCCTTGGATGAGTCATAGTCAAGACGGTGGCCCATGGCCTGGACGAGTCTTCTACTAAGACGGCTCCGATATATTCAGAGGGAGAGCCCACACCATCAAGGGCCTTGACATGAGACACAATACCTCGCTCCCAAATACGTCACGAATTCAGCATTATCCTTAATTATTGGAGGTAACACTAACCGCTACTTTTTGTATCTTGAAAGGAGGCGCATGGTGTAGCCGTGATCATTCCTTAATGTGTATGGACAAGTCCTTACCCCCGATGAGGATAACCTACCAAAGTGTAAGGCAAAGTCTCCTCCTAAATTACCGGGACATATGATCATCTCTTTCCCCCAATGAGGATAACCCACCACAACACATGATCAAGATATGATGTCATTCTTCATACTACCCCGGAGGGCCTTCAACAAGAATCGTGATCACCTCAAGCCCCCCAACGAGAATAACCGGCAGAATACATGATGGAGTATTGTAGATCACGTCGGATGGGCTCCGGACGCCAATATCTTAATATTCCCCGAAGGGGTAAATGCTAGAACCTATATTTTTTTTACGATATACATGATATTATTTAATTTAATTTATTATTATTTAATAAAATAAACTAATACGAGTTCATAAATATAATTGCTCATTAATTTGTGGGTCCTTTTTTTGACATATATGTTATTAAAACTAGGGATAATAAATTCTCACGTCCCTCAACTATAGGCTGTTTATTATCTAGGTCCATATCCTATTTTTTGTAATAATACAATCCTTAAACTTTCAAACTTTTCTGATTCGGATCCTTCCGTTAAAAGTCAACTAACATTCGTTAGTCAATGTTTACATGGCAAACACAAAAAATTAAAATTAAAATAATAATAGCTGACTCATCACAAACTCATTACAACAGAATTTTGTTTTCCCCAAATATGAACAGGCTAGGGCTAGGGATTTAAATTGAATCTGAGAATCATATGTAATCAAAGTATTGATGAATTTGTGAAGTTAAGTTGTGTTGGAAAGAAGGGAATGAGTGGGGTTGGTCGGAGCTCTCGCGTCCGTGACGACGGAGGCTCCCGGCGGTGTTAAACGGAGGAAGGTCAGGGAGGGAAGAAACGGTGAAAGGAGGGAGGCGAGGGAGCCACCGTCGACTGCGACGACGGGGTTCTCACGGAGGAAGAAAGTGCTGAAGGAGGGTGGGAATACAGCAGGCGAGGAAGATGAGTTGTGTGTTGTGATTGCGATGAGGTTGTTGTGGGTAATGGTATCGAGGGTCGGTAAAACCACCGCCCATTGCGGAGTCTGGAGAGAGGGAGAGGGAGAGGGGGAGGGGGGAGGGAAAGCGGGAGGAGCGGCAGACCGCCGAAAAACTTTCCGGTTGGCAGCAGTGGTAAAGAATGAAAGAGGAGTGAGAGAGAGATGAGAAATGGGGAAAAAGGGTGAGTTGGAGAGGATGAGGCTGCTTACACGGTATAAATGTATTTTTGACTTATTTTTAAATTTGCCACATCAGCAAAACATAATGGACGTTCATAAAAATTTAACGGAAGGACTTTGATAGGAAAAATTCAAAAGTTCAATTACTTATCTATTTTTATTTATAGATCAAGGACCTAGAAAAAAAAGTGTCAAAAATTCAGGGACGTTAAAATTAATTTGCCCTTAAAACTAAGACAATGTTTTAATTTTTTTTATATATAACAAAGTGAACAACCACCTATTGTGTTTGTCATCTTGCTTAATATATGATATTTTCATTACTAAAATTAATTAGTGTAAAATTTTCATTTCCGATAATAATATGATCTCAAATATTATTTATATAATTTTATTCAAATTTCTGGTATTGTAGTAACGGGTGCCCGCATGTTAGGTTGATTGGGTTAATAACAACTTAGTCACCCAATCCAATTACCTTAGTTTTATAAAACTCAAACCCGTTATTTTAAAAACAAAATATTTAAAAATAAATGTGCATTTGAAACAAAACGTAAAATTTAGTGAATATATCAAAGTTCTACTATGATAGTAAAATATCTTAAGTTCATCTAAATAATACAGTCAAGCACTTAGACAATATTAAAATAGTGTGTTTTCTACAAGAATACTATATCTAAAGTTTGGGGTTGACTTTAGGTGGAATTTGGTGTTGTATTTGGGATGGGTATTGGAATGGTCCTTCGAGGAAGGGGAATTATGTGTGTTTTTTGGTGTCGAACAAATTAGATTCTCTATAATTTTTATTATGGAAAAACAAATGACTCAATTCACAACAAGACAACTAGACACGACAATTTTTTACACGACACGAAAATTTAGTATTTGTGTTTGCATTTTGAGTACACGACACGGAAAATACATGAAGAACGCAAAATACACGATCGAGATGTATTGTCAACTTTGTGTTTACCCCTCGAGAACACGACAAGTCACGAGGTTCACGAAATAAAAAAATAAATATTATAATATTATTCAAATTCAATTTTTATGACATATTTTATATAGAAAATATAATTTATTATATTCAAAATATAACCTCATAAATCTTGTGACAGTCAAACAAGTCAATTTTCTTAACAATAGACTAAAAAACGCAAAAATACATGACAGATAGACCCGTCAATTTTTGACACAATACTAATGTACACGATATATATATATATATATATATATATATATATATATATTTAAATAAGTACGCATATTTTCATGTAGAAAATATATATATATATATATATATATATATATATTACGGAATTATATGCAAATATAAAGATAATATATATTTAATAACATAATACATAAAAATGTATTAAAATATACTTTAACTAAATTTTATTATTATACTTTTATTAAATTATGTACACGAAAAATACAGATACACGACACGTTTCGAAATATATATGGGTTTGCGATTGGGTATACGAATTCTAAACGGGTTGGATATGAGATTCACTTTACACAGGATACGAAAATACACGACATGAAAGTAAATAACACGAACGGTTTGTGAGGTCTAAAGACAAAAATCAATCAACTAAGCATATATATAATTGTAGATCTACAGAGATACACTATACAAGTCATTGAACATTGATAAATAAAATTTTATTTCATGAAATCGACGTATATACATAGTAAGATACAACCGGCTATACGTAGAAGGAAAGAATTGATTGACTAAAAATATGAAGAAGGAAAGAAATACCACCTCAATTGATTGATGAAATCGAAGAAGGAACGGAAATGATGATGGATTGATCTTCGCCTATTATATCGCCCTTCACTTCTTAGTCCTCAAATGTGATGCCGCGATATGTTTCTAAATTTTTTAGGGTTTATTTTGTTAAGAGATATATTCGACTAGTGGTTTAGCTTAAATGTTATTAAGTATTAATCCAGTAAAATACTAATGTTAGTCCAGTAAGGTAAGATAATATAATATTCAGGAGCCCAGCCCATATTATATTACAGGTTCGGTTGGGTTGGACAAAAAATAATCAAAATCCCTAACCGACTTATTAGATTTGGGTTAGATGATTATTAACCCAATTTTTTTTTATGTCGGGTTATGAAACCATGGGTATTCCAATTACAATCTTCTCTATTTTTAAAAAACTAGCTTTATAACCCGTGCGAGGCACGGGCATGCTCTAATTAATCATGGTTCAATTGTTTTATTTATTTTCATATAATTTTTATGTGTTATGTGGATAATAAGAGAATAAAGTTCTAACTATGTTCCGGTTAACTTTATCTAGATATTGTTTCTATACAATAGAAAATCATTTTGTCATGTGTTGTCTTGGAAGTGCAACCATTAATTTTGACGTTTAATAGGCAAATATTATATTATTTGATTGTTGAAATCTTCTTAAATGTTTGAAAAGAATTATGGCAATTCGAAAGGTTGAGCAACTGTTATAATAGTTATAGTTTTGCTCTAGTGGCGAGTAATCATCACGGAGAAAATGGTTTTTGTTAATTATTAGTTCTCGCATCTAATGAGAAACATGAAAGAAAGTTAATTTACCTCAATCTAAAGAAAAAAAATATAAATAATCACAAATATTGACATATTATGCATTTCAACATTAACAAAACAACTGGACTTGGAGAAAGTGTTTCTTGACAAATCCTTTGGATGGTAAGGAATCATATTATTTGTTCTTTTAGGATGAAGACATGGGTGATTCATTCAGAAACTCTAGGCTCTAGCGGAGGGGAGAGAAACAATCTGTGAGGGCTGAGATTATTTAAAATAATATTACATTTATTGACCAAAAAAGATAATGTTCAAGACTAAAGAGATTACATGTGATTGATACACTTCCCTTTAATATATAAGTCAAGTTATGCACTATTATATATATATATATATTTGTTATAATTGTCATGCATTGCCCTTTTGATCATAATGTTGCAAGAGGTATAAGGAGCATCAACACTTTGTCCTTTTTTGTCATATGAAAATTACAATTATATGCCAACGTAATTTACACTTCTCTTCCAAGCCTTCGTGCTTAAAAAGAAATCAAGCAAAAAAATTAATAACAATCATTAGGTAAAAAAAAAATCCCAAACCAGGCATAGTCTTATTGATGACAAAACAAATACATGGTTATAACCCCAAACTTGGTTTGCTAGTCCAATAACTCTAGTATATACTCTACATTTGAAGTTTGGGACTCTCATGGATCACTTTTTTCTAGTGTTTTCCTATAAGAAAGAATTGACTTGTTGTATATGAAACTATAGACATCTTATAACCAGACCGCGAACAATGCTATTTGGGTACAATAGACCATCAATCTCATGCATTTTTGTTCTAGTACAAAATCATGATATATGATACGTTTCCAAATCTTTCACTAATATAATTATAAAATGGTTATTTCTTAAAATTTAGCCTAAGTTTGATCTTTCTATACTCTTCTGCAAATTTCCCTTATATACTTAAATGGCCTTATCGGGGAGGTCATCACACTCATCATTCCTCTACCTTACAACACTCAAATATGTTACCACAAATTTTGCACAAAATACCGGTCGTAGACATCATCTTATCAAAATATAAATGTCTTTTGCAAACCACGTCTACAAGCAAACAGGATACATGATCACAAGATTTTGATATATCTTCTCACATAATTCTCATTCCCTCGTGAATGTTTCAGTTTAGACTTAAGCTTGTCTTCACATAAATATCTACACTCAAACTCTATAATTCTTAATTGTGCAAATATATAACTTCCTTATCAATAACAAAAACCTACATATATAGGCCCTCACAGTGGTACCCGACTAAGTTCAATTGCAACATCAGAAAAAACATTTGAGAATAATTGGCCTCCCATGTTTGTACTAAGACACACACACACACACACATATGTACATATAAGAAGGCGACAGGGTAAAAAGAAGTTACTTGGGATGATGACAAATTAAGCCAGCTTTGAACATGTCACATAAATATATAAGATGTATTATAATATTTTATTATATGTATCTTATAAAAAAGTATAATTTATTATGTAGCCATGTGTAAGAAATATTTATCCAAGTTTATATATTTAGAGAATATTTTTTTTACCTAGTATTATTATGGTTTAAAATAATTATGTACAAATTTTAATATAATTTTATATCATATTGTATTATATCTTTTGAGTGAATAAAAATTAACATTATTCTCAAATCATGTCATTTATATTTATTTTGAAATATACATATTTTCAGGAATATACTTGTATAGTAATAGACCTCCTATTTAAAAATAAAAAAGGTCAAGCACAATAAATAATTTATCTTATTGAAAAATACTCGCTCTGTACCAGCAGGTTCTTTACGTTACTTTTTAGCACGCATTTTGAGGCTCCTATAAAGTATAGTTCCATAATATTTTTTAATTTTTTTCCCTGAATTAAAGTTTGAGGTTTAAACTTTTATTCAAAAAAAATAATTAAAAAATGTTATGAAACTATACTTTATAGAAGTCTCAAAATGCGTGCAAACAGTGAACATAAACAACCTGCTGGGAGGGAGGGAGTAAACATATAATGTTTTATTTAATATTTATCACTCACCTAATTAAATATTATGATATAAGTTACTTTATACTCCCTCCGTCCCCTTGAGTTGTATACGCAGGGGAGCGTCCCGCATTTTAATGTTCTTCTAAAGTATAAATCTATAATTTATTTTTAAATATTTTTTTCTGAATAAAAATTTAACTATTAAATTTTTATTTAGGAAAAGAAAATCTCAAAAATAAGTTATAGAACCATATTTTATAGGAGCATCAAAGTGCGTGTCAAATAGTGAACGTATAGAATTGAATGGGACGGAGGGAGTATAACATGTGTTATATTTTTTAAGTAAAGAAAACTTATATAGTAAAATATAACATTAAATAAATATGTGATCACAAGCAAATGTGAATTTTTAAAAAAAAAAATAATAGGTTACATTTTTTGTAATGATATTTTTAATCCTTGACATACTAAATAATAATACAAAGAGATAAAGAAAAGTTAGAAGATGTGATTTATATCCAAAATCTTAGTCCACTATAAAAATATTGGAATCTATTGTGAAAAAATAGAACCACTACTAATCAAAATACAAGATGAAAGTAAAAAAAAGCAATAAAAACGTACTTTGTGTTTGCGAGCTAATAGCTTTCCCAACAATTTGTCTAGCAACTGAAATTTGTTGGCATATTGCACTGTCCACCGCTCTATAGCGGGCATTAGTCTGAGAAGATAAAAAGTTAGTTAGACTTATGTGAGATGACTATTTAGAGATCATTAATGAACATTAGATACAGGAACCATCATAAGCCGACTCTAAAAGGTCAGGGTGGGCACAATTTTTCCGCCGCTGAATCATTAAGTTTTGAAGCCTCCCTTTACCATGTCATGCAAATTTTTATCTTAAGCATCAAATACTTAAAATATACTGTAAAGTAACTTTTGTAAGATATACAAGTGTACAAGTTAATCATAAAAGTACCATTCTCCCAACATAATACAGTAGATGAAAATGAGAAGAATTCATTTGAACTCAACATAACCTAATCATATGAGCTCACCAGGACTGTCAAGTGAAGTTTTTTACTTTCTTTAATTTCCACGTTTTTATATTAGATATCCATATTTCCTAATCAAAGACATTAACTTTCTTATCAGTATCAACTGTCTTTAGCAGGTGTCCTGTTAACTAAATGTTCCTATAAGTTCTTTTGATACTCTGTCATAGTGGCATAGGAAGCTTTTTTTCAACATCCTTCATTCTTCGAAAGTGGAAAAGACGCAATACAACATGGAGTTTTGCCACCACCTAAAATCACCCTTAAGCAGTATAGTGAAATGGGCAAAACACAATTTCTTATATATATATATATATATATATATATATATAGGGTTGCACTCCAGAAAGAACACTTTAAAAAAAGAACAACAAAGAACACTATCATAACGCATCATTTTTTATAAAAAATGATTTGTTAAGATTATAATTACATGGTTAAACACCAATTAAACTTAATATATGAAATCTAACACCCAAACTCATCCAAATTATTACTATGAAATATTATAGAATCCAGAATAGAATCAAAAACAGAATCCAGAATAGAATCATATAGATATATCTTTTGCACGATTATTTTACATAGAATCATGTTATTTTTAATTTATATTTATTGTTAAACATGGTGGATACTGTTTTTATTCATAATAAAACATTAATCACCTTAAAATTTGAATTTAATCCAAGTTTTTGATGAGATTCTACATTTGATTCTAAAGTGTTCTGTGGTGTTCTTTTTTTAAGAGTGTTCTGTTTTGAGCAATGGCCTATATATATATATATATAGGGCATTGCTCAAAACAGAACACCCTTAAAAGAAGAACAAAGAAGAACACTTTGGAATCGAACATAGAATCTCATCTAAAACTTGAATTAAATTCTAACTTTAAGCTAATTAACCATTTATTATGAATAATAATAGTATCTAGCATGTTTAAAAACAATTATGGATTAAAAATAATATGATTCTATGTGATATTAATGATGTAAAGAATATATACATGATTCTATTCTGGATTCTGTTCTGGTTTCTATAATATTTCATATTAATAATTTGGATAGATTTGGATGTTAGATTTCATATATTAAGTTTAGCTAGTGCTTAACTATGTAAATATAATCATAACAAATCATTTTTTACGAAAGAAAAAGTGTTATGATAGTGTTCTTTGTTGTTCTTTTTTTAAAGTGTTCTTTCTGGAGTGCAACCCTATATATATATATATATATATATATATATATATATATATAGGGTTGCACTCCACACAGAACACTTTAAAAAAAGAACAACACAGAACACTATCATAACGCATCATTTTTTATAAAAAATGATTTGTTAAGATTATAATTACATGGTTAAACACCAATTAAACTTAATATATGAAATCTAACACCCAAACTCATCCAAATTATTACTATGAAATATTATAGAATCCAGAATAGAATCAAAAACAGAATCCAGAATAGAATCATATAGATATATCTTTTGCACGATTATTTTACATAGAATCATGTTATTTTTAATTTATATTTATTGTTAAACATAGTGGATACTGTTTTTATTCATAATAAAACATTAATCACCTTAAAATTTGAATTTAATCCAAGTTTTTGATGAGATTCTACATTTGATTCTAAAGTGTTCTGTGGTGTTCTTTTTTTAAGAGTGTTCTGATTTGAGCAATGGCCTATATATATATATATATATATATATATATATATATATATATTCAATATTAATGCAACTGTACTTGTGACTCGTTCTCCTTCAGTTCTTCCTACCCAACTTTATGGTTGCATTTCCCGAAGGATTAAAGAACATATTTTGCATTGTCGTTTCGTGAGGGAAAAATCAATTTACATCTACCATTTATTCCAAGTTATAACGATAACAAAGTACATAATACAACTCGAGCACAGGCTATGATATACTCATGCATGAGGTAAAGAGAACTAATTAACAAAGAAAAACATCAGTGTGATTCTCACATCCCCATTTTGGCTTTTTAGTAATATCCTTCCCCAGGCCAGGGGTAGTAGAGATTTATGGAACAACTTGTTAATACTCACTAGTAATTGTGATATCTACTCAAAGGCCCTGCCATGGTAAAAGCTTCAATGTCCTTGTTCTGAACGAAAAGGTAAAAGAAATGTAGAACTTCCCACAAGATTCTATATATAGATGTTAAAAAAAACTACATATTTTGCGGTTACTAAACCATCCTCATCCAGTATATCTAACTCAAGAACACATTTGTAACAGAAAAATGATATTTCATAAATATGGGATTACCTAATAAAGTTCAACAATGACCAAAAGTGTGCCAACTGCCAAGTTGTGCTGCAGAGGTGTCCCAGTTGACACCCAGTTGACAGCAGCTTATTTTCAGTAGTCAAAAGTTTTGATTTTCTCAATGTTTGCATTTAGAATTTTTGAGCATGTGTCCTAGCAATAAAAATGTGAGGTTACATTTACATAAAATAATCATAAAAGAAAAAGATAAATATGAGGACAAAATAAAGAGATAAATTTACCTCGTCCACCACAATATATCTCCAACTATAATGTATCAAATACTTTTCTGCATCATTCATTGTAACTTCATAAGAAGTAATTAGAATGGAAAATTTGGGGCCTATTGACCGGGGCATACTCTCCTTCCTGATAGTACATGAATTGACTCTGATGGATGCTCTGCTCCATTCATCTGGACAATAACTACCTGAAAGGCATTAATATTCACAAGCAAGGGGATCTTTTGTGGCCAATAAATAGTTTGTTATTACACTTAATATTTAATAGAACCTTGTATCCAGGAAGACTCTTCAATGGAGAAGAATAATCATATGGTTATTATAATTAGACTTGGCCTCTATCGGACTTTCTGCATAAGTACAGTTCTATATTTATTTACCAGGAAATAGAAACACCTGAAATGGAGATATGACAGCTACACTTCCTAGATAATCTAAATGAGTCAAATAGATGCTCAATATAGCACACACCATCAAAATTAATAATACTTTTAACACGTTTTGACGAAAAAGTCCCCAATCTTACTGTGTTCAGTGTAGCTTACATTAAATTCGGTGTCATGCCTAAGCACCAACGCTTCCACATAGTTTCCAAGTCCTGCAGCTGTTAAAGTGCATGTACAATTAAAGATCAGGAGTATAGTACAAAAAGATTACAATCGAAGCCACTATAACAACTGAAAATAACTACATATACTCCACTACTGGTTTGTATCATACAAAAGAATTTTAACATATTGTACTCAACCGTCTCAATGACATAATCATAAGCAGTTGGAGTAGGATCTTTCTGAAATCCAGGATGATGCGAAAGCAAACCAACCTGTATCAATAGGACCAGTAGTTGTCAATGTTAGTATGAGGGCGTCCTTCGTAATATCATCTTGCAAAGTTCTACCAACATCAAATGGATCTGGAGCGTAAACAACTTTAGTGGCACCTAAAGAAAATAACAGGAGAAGTACATAACATATCATCCACTTAAGCCTTTTATCTAATATGGCTTCAATTGACCCCCAGTCAGCAAGGGAACAAGTTCAGCCTGCTCCTTTTCAATAACTTCTTCCTTAATGAGGCTCAGATCTTTAGAAGCAGTGGTTTCTTCTGATATAGTGAGCATAGTTGTTACAGCTCTCTTAGCCTTCAACTGGAGGTTCAAGGATGTTAAAGCCGTAGATGATATCAAAATATCTAAAATATCCAATCACAGAGTCTTCTGTAAAGGGTAATAACACATATTGAAGAAAATAATGCACCGCAACTAATCACAACAAAGAAACAAGGGAATCATAACGAGGAAATCATTTGTTGGTTGTCAGGAAGGATTGTGAAAGAGCAGAGAGTTGTCTGGTGAAAGAGCAGAGAGTTGTCTGGATTAAAACAAAAACAAAATGCACTCCAAAGCATTTAGGTTAAGAAATCATATGCCATCATCTGTGATCTTTTCTAATTTTGATCACAAGCAGAGACCACAATAACCTTGTCGTAACTAAATTAATTGAACCACAATCCAGTACACACGTAAATTCAATCTATCAGAACAAATTAGTTCATTTAGAACATCAGTCAAACACATAGCGACATTAAACACTTGGTATACCCGATAGTTTGTCTGCATGGTAGATTGGCTCATGTGGAAGGCATCAACAGCAGCCTCGTTGTCTCCTTTCTGAATTGAACTCGATGCTTGACAAGTCTATTTGTTCGAGAGAGTTATATTAGATCAGTGATAGGTTAAGCCAGCAAACCTGGAATAGATAATGTAGAGTGACAATATTTAGCCCAAGCGGAGGAGTTAGAGCGAGGGAGAGATAGAAAGTCATGAAAATGTATATATATGTATAAACCATCTTACAAGTTACATGGCTTTACCTGGGCAATGTCGCAATGATGTGGAGCTGAACTGGAACTAAAATGGCTCACCAAACCCTCGTGTTGTGTCCATCTCCTTTTTATATCTCCATTTTAATTTTTAACTCATAACACTATATTTTAATTTAAATATAATTGAAAAAATTAATAAAAATTATATTATTAAAAAGTATATTTGATCTATTTTAATATATATAATTTGTGGAGTTTAAAAATAAATTTGATCAATTTAACTTATTCAAAACCAAAATGACATATAAAAAATAACAGAGAGAATATTATATATATATAATAGATCTTCAATATTGCAAATCAATGACCGGTCTTCAATCCCAAAATCATAATTATATGTCATCTTCTTCTTTTTTATAATAATATGTTACTAGCCGTGCGAAGCACGGGATCAAAAATTATTATTTATAGTTTAGATTTTAATATTATTTTTTTAGCATTTTAGTAAAATAATATAGATGTATAATATAGATGGAAAAATAATCATATATTCAAGATGGAAAATAGTATTTAATAAATTTATAAATCGCTCCTTTTGAAAAGTTTTTTTTTGCTCTTGACGGTTTTTTTTGTCTTTTAAAAAATATTTTAAAAATTTATATTATAATACTAATTAACTTTTTACAAATTAATCAGAAAATTATTTTCATTAATAATAATAGCTCTACAACATATTTACATATTTAAAATTTATAGATATTATTTTATCTCAACTTTATTTAATAATTATTTATGAGTGAGAATATATTTTGCCCAAGCATTAGTAAAATTATCTTTGGATTTACTTATTTTTAGTCATATTTTATATTCATCTAATATAGATGTATGTTTTAGTTCTGTTTTGAGTTTGGTTATATTATTTGTAAGCTAAAGGATGGGAGGACAGAGGCCAATAATTATTAATCAGAACATTTTACAAAATAAATATTAATAAAATATTATTTATCACAACATTGTATAAAATAATTTTAAAATTAATTATTAAAGTAACATAGCTTTTCCTATACTTACCAAACCCCAGAAAACTTTATTTCACCAGCCGTTACTACGTTTAGGACTTTTGTATTATAATTCGGCGAGAAAAACGTAGGGAATTGAAAATGTTACAAAATGATAAATTCTCATGCAACGAAACGGTTACAAGATGAAAGTTTGTCGTAAGCACGAAGGGCGATGAAAACATTGACAATGCACGTGGCACTGACACCTCCAGCTGCTGCCACGTCGAATATTATGACAGTCATCACAGTGTGCTGTTGCTGCAGATCTAGATGTCCCCCACTTTTTATTTTTTAGTATTAAATTATACTCGTAAAATTTATTTACTAAATACACTCAAAAACAAGCACCTATTCACCCTCCAGCTTTTATCTCTGCATACGTACAAACATCCCACCTTCGAAGCTCAAGCTTATCTCTTTGCAATGGGGGTGGTCTCTAGAAACATTTTTTTTTCTTATATGATCTGTATTTAATTATTTGATATGTTCTTCGATTGATTTTGTATGTTTTTTAATGATGTCGCAGGAAGAAAAGAAGGTGGAGGAACAAAAAGTAGAGGAAAAGAAGGTAGAAGAAAAGCCAAAGAAATTAGTAGATGAAGGGGAGAAGAAAGAAGAAGCAAAAGAGGAGAAAGAGAAATCTAACACAAATGAGGCAAAAGTTGAGGAAGCACCAAAAGAGCCACCGCCGCCTCCACCACCTCAAGAAATTGTGCTTAGAGTTTACATGCATTGTGAGGGATGTGCTCGAAAAGTTCGTAAATGTCTCAAGGGGTTTCAAGGTAACGATCATCCAATTTCTTAGTGATGCTTTACAATGGAATCATATTATGAATTCGAATGATTATATAATTTGTATCGAGATGAAAAGTTAGTGAGTACCTAGAAGATGCGAAGTTGGTCGTTTGTTGATCTAAATTTTGATTAATAAAAGAATGAAGTTGATTTGATAATTTGTACATGTAACAAAACATTAGAATGGTTTGATTTTGTGCAGGTGTTGAAGATGTGGTGACTGATTGTAAGACTCACAAGGTTGTGGTGAAAGGTGACAAGGCAGATCCACTCAAAGTTTTGGCTAGGGTTCAGTGTAAGAGTCACCGCCAAGTTGAGCTTCTTTCTCCGATTCCTCCACCGCCTGCAGAACCCAAAAAAGCCGAGGAAGAAGTCCCCAAACCGCCAGAGAAAAAAGAGGAGGTTATAAATTTTTTTAATTATAGTTTCTCTATTTTGTTGGTTCTTTCAATGTAGATGTAGGATATAAAATGATTGTTGTTGGGATTCCTTATGGGGTATACATATGTATTTGCAGCCTCAGGTCATAACAGTGGTTTTGAAAGTACACATGCATTGTGAAGCTTGTGCTCAGGAGATCAAGAAACGTATTGAACGAATGAAAGGTGATTATTATAAAATACTAATGATTCCTCTTGTGAGGTCTTAATAATTTTCTTTTCTTGAATCTTATATCATCTTATAAAGGGTTTCACCATTGCATATTCAATTACAAGTCCATTACAATCTGTATATTCTCTGACTTGGAATAAAAGGACCACTTCTTGATATTCCATTGATCTTTTTCTGTTTTTACTTTTTCCGGCCTATTAAGTCAATAATTGATCTTGATTGCTATCAATCATTGTCAGCTTACTGGTAATTAAGTTATTTATTCGATCTCTAGACTTGTTTAATACCATTTTACGTTGCCAACTCTCTATAATTGTTTTCGGTTAGTAAGTATATTTTGTGTGAGCTCTGCCATTCTACATTACCAATTACATTGTGAACTTAGTGTGTATATATATGATACCAGTGATTTTTCGATTAAATGGATTTTCTTTGGACTTCAATTCACAGGGGTTGAGATTGCAGACCCGGATCTAAAGGGCTCACAAGTGACAGTGAAAGGAGTATTTGACCCTCCAAACTTGGTTCAATATGTATACAAAAAAACCGGGAAGAATGCAGTTGTTATCAAGCAAGAACCAGAGGAAAAGAAAGAAGAGGTCAAGGGTGCTGAAGCTACAGAAGAGAAGAAAGATGGTGAGGGCGGTGACAAAGAAGGTAAGAAAGCCGAAGAGCCAGCTCAGGCAGCGCCAGAAGACGGCAAAGAGAAGAAAGAAGAAGGCGGGGAGAAAGAGGCAGCTAAGGCAGAGGAAGTGGCTGTGGCAGCAACAGGGGAAAATGAGAAGAAAAACGAAGTGATGGAGCTGGTCAAAAAGAACGAGTTTTTCTACTACTTCCCACCGCAGAATTACCAGAACAATCCTCCAAGGGTGGCGGACCCTTACCCTCCAGCACCGCAGATTTTCAGCGATGAGAACCCGAATGCATGCTCAGTTATGTGAGTTTGAAAGGTATAAAGAACAAATTTAGTAGATAATAGTAAAATAAAGAGTGAGCTTGTGAGTCTGTGAACATGGTCTGTAGTGTGGCCATGGAATGGTTAGCTCTACTTAAACATAAACTCTCTTTCTGATATCTCGTTATGCTCTACATGTGGCCCTGTCTTATAAATCTACAAACGGCTGTAGAATTTTTATGAGATTTGTACCTTTTTAAGTTACTATAATTGGTGTTGCATAGAATAATATATGATATACTGTTAGGTACTGGTACTTGGTTTTGGTTTTTGTTTTACTCTTGCAAGTAGCGATCTGCAAGGGTGTATATGCACGTTTACCTGCCATACCCGAGGTGGTTACTTTCATGCATTAAGGTAATTTCATGATTCTAGAAATTAAACAAGAACTTTGTTTTCTGAAACTATTTCCACAACGAAGTGCTATTAAGGTCTCATTCTGTCCTTAAAAACTGTTTGTTATTAAAAAATATCATTTTTTATAAAATAAATCGCCAAATCTATAATTTGATTTAGCTCAAAAGTTCTAGAGTTTTATATTTTACTCTATTTAGTATGACTCTATTGTTCCATATTTTACAGATCACATTCTTCCTGCCAAATACAACATACTTCCCAACCATTTCATTCATTGTGTATTTGGGGTGTACCAAAAACTAATTTACTGAAATGAATCGATCAAACTACGATCAAAGTATTTCATCCTTCCCGATCATATCATTTCCATCCTTCCCGACCATATCATTGTGTATTTATGGTGTACCAAAAACTAATTTTCGGGAATGAACCCATCTCTACCCCTTAGATTCTATCAGATTCTTCACATTCTGGTCATTCAATCGCTCATACATGTACTTAATATCCCGTAGTCAATTTTACCTCAATATTTTCGAGCACATGTCCTATTATCTAACAAAATTATGATTTCCGCGCATTTGCATTATCTATTGAATTTATAAATTAATACCTCATTAAATTGTATCAGAAGAGCTTCCTAAAATTTATTGAGAAGTGGACTGGCCTAGTCAATTAGAATTAGAAGATGACTCTCTGGGGCCATCCAGGGACCATGAATGGAGCTGCCTGGAAACCCAAACCATAGAAAGCCCGATAGTATATACATTCATAATAGTTTGTTTAAAATTGGTGGTATATCACGCAGTGGCGATGAGAACTTTTGGGGGGCCAAAGTGGCATGTTTTGGTACTTTAGTACACAATTGTATAACTGAATTAAGCAAGGAATCTTTCATATAATCTCCACTTGTTTTCTATATTACCTTTCTCGTAGATTTTTCACTTCTTAAAGTTTCTGAAAAGCCAAGAAGCACCAAACTCTCGTGTGTGTAAATACAATTTAAGAGTAATAAAACTGCTCTCTCTATCAAAAAGCATTCAAGAAAAAATCATTTGCAAAGTTAAGCCTAAAAAACATGGTAGGAACAAAATTGGCATGTCATATTTTGCGGGAAACAATGCTTGTGGTATGTATAATGGGAGTGGTTTCGAATGGGGCAAGTGTGGGAGTGAACTGGGGAACAATGACGAGCCATCAACTTCCACCGGCTCAGGTAGTTGAAATGTTGAAGGAGAATGGTATTGAGAAAGTTAAGCTTTTTGAGGCAGACCCGAAGATCATGGAAGCTTTGAGAGGCACACACATTCAAGTCATGTTGGCTCTTCCTAATTTCATGTTAATGCAGTTGAGTCAGGACTCCAGTGTTGCAGTTGCTTGGGTTGAAGAGAATGTCACAAATTATTTCTACCCAGGTGGAGTAGATATCAAGTTCAGTAACCAATTTTCCTTTTTTATTTTTTTCTTTCTTCATTTATAATGTTCGGTTCAAGAGAAAAAGTGTCTATACATTGCAAATATTTATCCGTTCTCTCTGCTTTGTGATTTTAGATTTTATGCATATTTCAATCCAAATTTTGCTTCTTCTTGAGCATATGTTATGTGCTCCATGTTTTGTTACCTTTTTAACACATGTAATGTAAGAAAGGTTGCCAGATATTTCATTAAGCTCTTGTACAAAAATCATATCCAGATGTTCTGTTGGTTGGTTTGGTACCCTTTTTAGCTAAATTATGCATTCATTGTTGATTTTTATGTAATCTATACATGGCTTGGCTTGTTATGCATCTTTATTGGTTTATCTTGCAGGTATGTCGCGGTTGGCAATGAACCTTTCCTTCAAACGTATAATGCAACATACCTACCATACACATTACCAGCCCTCAAGAATGTGCAGGAAGCCCTCAACCATGCCGGGTTTGGATCGCAGATAAAAGCAACAGTTCCCTTTAATGCTGACATCTATTACTCCCCGGAGTCAAATCCACTTCCTTCTGCTGGTGACTTCAGGCCAGAAATTCGTGATCTCACTATTGAAATAATCCAGTACTTATACGCGAATGATGCCCCTTTTACTGTTAATATATACCCATTTCTCAGTCTCTATGGCAACAATTATTTCCCCCTAGATTACGCCTTTTTTGATGGATTAAACAAGCCTGTCAGAGACGGGGAATATGTCTACAACAATGTGTTTGATGCCAATTTTGATACACTTGTCTGGTCTTTAAAGAAAGCTGGATATCCCGAGTTGAAGATCATAGTTGGAGAAGTGGGATGGCCAACTGATGGAGATAAGCACGCTAATGCAGACAGTGCAAAAAGATTCAACCAAGGATTGATCCAGCATGCCTTAAATGGAAATGGAACCCCTGCCCGAAAAGGTGTCATACATGTTTATCTCTTTAGCCTTGTCGATGAGGACACTAAGAGCATTGCTCCGGGCTTCTTTGAGAGGCATTGGGGCATATTTGAGTTTGATGGGAAGCCAAAATATGAATTAGACCTCTCGGGTGCTCAACAAAACAAAGGATTAGTACCCGTTGAAGGCGTTCGCTACATGCCTAAAAAATGGTGTGTTTTGAACCCTCGTGTCAAGGAACTGGATGATTTGGCTAGTAACGTTGATTATGCTTGTAGCCTCTCGGATTGCACTGCTCTGGGTTTTGGATCATCCTGCAATCATTTAAGCCGTAAACAGAACGCGTCTTATGCATTTAATATGTACTTCCAGTTTAAAAATCAGAATGGCTGGGACTGCGATTTTTCAGGATTGGCAACATTGACGGATGAAGATCCATCGGATGATAAGTGCAGGTTTCCGATAATGATTGCTCGTGGTTCATCGAAAATTTTGCTACACAGAAAGATATGGTACATACTATTAGCAATTCTTGAGGGAATTATAGTTTTTCTGCTGGTTGTATCCTAAGTGCCTACTTTAAGATGCCAAGGAACCTTCTTCATTGTGTAGTTTCTGTAGAACACTAACTTAAAACCCAGGATATAAATGGTAATTTTTATACGCTGATTTATACACGAATTATCCGGCACTTTTCCAATGCGGTCCCGGGGAGGGTACGTAGCTGCAAATTTTGAAGCTTTTAAGTGTACCATGCAATACCTGTAAAGCTGCGAAAAAACATATGCCCAATTATTAAGCACTTAAAGTAGTGTTCATTTTATCATTGCATATTTGTGTTGTACCAATTACCAAAGGTCCAAAACTGATTTACTGGAATGAAATACCCTGTCCAAGGCAAGACCAATGTTTTTCGGTGCAAACTTTCTATATTGCCGCGGGCCTCTGGCTCTTTGATTCTGTCATATTATTTACATTTGGTGTCGTTTAATCATTCATACATGTACATTTAGTGTCCCGGGTCAATTTTCACCTCGATATCTTCGAGCACTAGGGTCATTTTGTTTAAAAGATTAGGATCTCCGGACAATTATATTAATTTTTCAAAATTTTAAAAATTGTTCTCTCATTAAATTGTGTCACGATCATTATTCTTATTGGTTTCGATAAATAATAATACTTTTGCTAACATAAGAATGAAATCTCACAAGAATAAATTAAAATAATAATTGAAATATAAACCAGTACTCCCTCCGTCCCTCTCAATTCTTAACATTGGGGGACGGGGGCGTGGCACGCACTTTAATGCGCCTAAAAACATAATTCTATAATTTTTTTCTAAATTTTCTTTTTCTGAATAAAAATTTAATGTCTAAATTTTTATTCAGAAAAAGAAAATTTTAGAAAAAAGTTGCAGAACTATGTTTTATAAGCGCATTAAAATGCGTGTCAAGCAGTCAAAAAAAATGTTAAGAAATGAGAGGGACAGAGGGAGTATATTATACTCCTTCCGTCCCTCTCGGATGTATACGTTTGGATTGGACACTGAGATTAAGAAAAGTGTAGAAAGTAGTGTAAAGTAATGAGAAAGAGAAAGACTAAGTAAATGGAAGTAGTGGGTGGGTGAGATTTTTATATTATAAAAATTTACTATTTTAAGAAAGTTTTGAAATGTATAGAATTGAATAGAACATTATGAAAAAAAAAGTTTATAGAAATAGGAGGGATGGATAGAGTAGTTTTTTTCGTTTGCACACAAACATAATCCATGAGTAAAAGAAAGAATCGTGTAAGCCTGAGTGAGTTGGGCTTGCATCGCGTTAGTCGTTGCTAATGGAAGGTATATGTTGAGTACTTAAGCTAGGCCTATTTTGGTATAGAATAATGCAGCTGGACTTGCTCAGCATGGACTATCTTTGATTACTTTTTAACAATTAAATCAGGCTCTTTTTGATCAAGAGTTTATTAAAGAAAAGCCGGCTAATTCCCTGGCTGCTTTTTTTTCTTTTTCTAAAAAATATATTTTTAGCCAGGAAAAGAAGGGTGTGGGTGTGTTCCATTCGGGGAGGGAGGTGGAGTCAGCCACGCCTAAGTGATGAAATATGAATAACAAAGCTCTGCCTCCCTGGTTACCAGTTTTTGAAGAATTAGAGTCCAAAAAATTCAAAATGATGACTTAAAAAATGAAAATTTTAAGTTAGTTCGTATTTTAAATTTGGACGACTGCTGAAAAAATCTAGACAATAACCGGCCCAAATTTGGATAAGACCACCGTTGGATTTGCCATCATATCAGAGAGCTTCGTATAAATGATTGAGAAGTGAGCTAGCCTAGTCAATTACTGTAGAATTAGAAGATGGCTTTCTGGGGCTATCCAGTGACCAGGAGGGCGACTGCCCCCGGAAAGAATTATCTGGTATCTACGTAATATTTAGACACAATCAATATACTTATATAAAGGAGAAGCGAGGGGCGTGTATGTGGCGCCTCTCACATCGTTCCGTTCTATTTTTCTAATTTTATGAAATTTTTGGATGAAAAATATCAAAAATTAGAATTACCTTTTTTAATTTTGGATATATTAGAAGCAAGTTTCAGATTATTTATGGAATATAGTAGCTTGAAATTTTTTATCTGATTTTGTTTCCGATTATTTAATTATAGGAAAGAGTAGCACACAAATCTCTCTGCACCTATAAATATCCCTATAGATTATAGGGTTTTGGATTATATAAACACAACCTTCTCTCTCAATGCCACAACCCTACCTCTTTCTGGTGATAGTTCTCTTGCTCGATTTCTAACTAGATTCTTGCTCGATTTCTAACTAGATGGTGCCGTTCTTCTGTAACGATAGCTGAAAGCTGTTTATACAGTATTAGAAAAATAAAGGTTGTTGCAAGCAAAGGTAGTTATCGACCGCTACGTGGGAGTCGACAAATCCAAGCATGGGAAAAGAATATAATCTTGACATGATATTGATGGATGATATCAATAAATTAACTATTAGTGATGTATGTTTGTTGGTTATTCTTTTATGATATTTGTTTTGTTCATCGAACATGTTTGTTGTTGTTAATTTTTATATGAATTACTTTGTATACAGAAAAAATTATTCATCCATTATCTGTTTGCTCCGTTCAAACAACTTATAAGTGAAGGTTGATTAAAAAATAAAGGTGCTTACAAGCAAGGGTAGTTATAGACTATTATCTCGCGGATTTAAATTAGATGTTTTTGTGCACGATCAATTCAAAAAAATTGGAGGAAGGTGACGATGTAAGAATATGATTACTTTTCAAAAAAGCACAAATAAAATTAAGATTCGTCGTACTTTAAATTGTTAATTACGTGTGTAAATTTATTTTCATTTTTTCACCATAAATTATAGTCCAATTTTGCAATTTTATATATTATTATTGGTATTACATTAAGATTTTTACAATATAAAATCTATTTTATCATACAAATATTAATTTTGAATCATTAATATACTTTTTATAGACAGCCACAAAATTGTTTTATTCTAAAAAAATTAATATTAAATCATTAATATAATTTTTATAGGCCGCCGCAACGCGCGGCTTCTCAACTAGTATTTATATATATTGGATTGCGTAGATACCAGATAATTCTTTCCGGGTATCTACGCAATCCGATATATATAATATTTAGACATAATATTTTCATATATTTGTCAAATTTAAAAACTATTTTTAAAAATATGATCAAAAATTACATATGAGATTGTAATTTCCCAAGAACCCGACTTTCATTTTTATTGATCAATTTGTGTAAAAAATATTTGTAAAAAAGTTGAGAATTTTAGCTTTTTTTTCCGGAACTTCTGCTTATTTTTTAAACAGTTTACGGGGGTGTATTCGATTGGGATTTTAATGGATTGTTTTTTGTCTATGGATTTTAATGGATTGTATGATATTTTAATTTTGTGCGGATTCTTGATAAAATGTCGCAGAGTTGATAATATTTATGTACAATGCTTCAAAATCCCATTGATTTTGGTGGGATTTCAAAAAACTTAAAATACACTGAAGAATGCCACAAAATCCATCATTTTATGAAATGAAAAAAAAATCCATCAGCATTTGAATACCATCAGATTTTAATGGATTTTAAACAATCCCAATTGACTACCATCGGATTTTAAAGCATAATTTAAAATCCCAATCGAATACCACCAGATTTTGTAGCATAATTTGAAATCTCAATTGAATACCTCAAGATTTTAATGGATTTCAAACAATCCCAATCGAATACCCTCGGATTTCATGAATGCAAAAAAAAAAATGCTTTAAAATCTCAATTCAATACACCCCTCTTAATCACTTATAACTCTTAGAGGTTGTTTGATAAAACTGAATAAAAAATGATGAGTCATTAAATTTGCTGAATACACTGAATGAAGAATTAACCTGAATGAAAAATTTACTGAAAGAAATTTATTGTTTGATAACAATTATATTAAAATATCTGAATGACAATATATTTATCATTTTACCCTTATAATTCCAACATACATCATAAATCATCCAAAATTATAACAAATATAATTTTATTCAAAATTATAAAAAAAGTATAATCATATCCAAAATTATAAAAATTACAAAAATTTACTTATTACTTCTAATCCACTTTTTTACTTCAAAAAAAATGCTAGATATCCAAATAAGTGTTTTCAAATTTTTTTTCCTAATTTAATTGGTGATATAAAATCGGTTCTCTCGCACTAATAATAATGAGACCCCTTATGCACATTAATCAGCTAATTAAAAATGGTTATTTATCTGTCACTTAATTTGTAAAAAAGTTTGATGTACGGAACATCGCCTATAAGAAATGTTTTTAAAATTTATCAGAACGATCCATGGTTCAGAATAAAAAGAAAATGCAGGTGACTAGGTGAGGCATGTGGGGTACGAATGTATGACCGACTTTGTGCATCAAAATTCAAAAAACGCAAAGAAATGAACTACAGTATGAAGTCTAAAATAAAATAAAATTGTGACTTGTGCTTCGAGGAAAGCATAATTCAGAAGAACCCAATGTGTTCAATGGCCTTACTCCCTCCTGTTGAGTCACCAAAAAGAGTTATTTTCTTTTTAAACTCACCAAAATAACTTATTGTTAACGATGTGTATATAATAATTAATATTTTTTTCTAAATATCAAATTTTTATCATCTCCAATATGGTTCTTGCGATTAATAAAATCTATTATCTAAAATGAGAAAAATAAATATTGTTATGAATGTTCATAACACCCATCACAAGCTAATTTTTACTCAAATTAATTTTATTTCGTTTAATATTTTTCAAACAAATATATATTTAACATATAATTAATTATATTAGATATATATACGTGAAATAATTTGAGATAAATAAAATGAGAAATTTAAACGAAATGATTGACGATGATGGAATGTAAAACGCTATCTTCCTAGTAACATTTTAATATATAAAAAGAACTTCATAATAAAAAAATTAACAATAAACTATTTAACCTTTAATGGGGGTGCGTATTTCATAAAATGTGCCTCGGAAGCCCAAAACATATTAAAATGAAAAAACAAGAGGTCGGTCTCGCGCAGAAAGATTCACAATCTCGCTTCTTTGTCGGGCAAAACTCACATGCTATTCAAGTTATTTTTCATATGTTAAATATCTAAATTTATGTAAACTCTTTTTATATGTATTAAATACTTTTAAATATTTAATAATTTGTATTATAAAAAAAAAAAAAATCATAAAATGTTTCTTGAATTTCATATGATTCACGTTACCTTCAGATAGTTCATATTTTTATAACTTAATGAAAATGTCATAGATTTTAGTACATCTTCACCGAGTTGATCAAAAATGATGATCAGAGATCATATTTTACTTTCACCGTCAATCTAAGATATCTTTAAATCACTGAAATAATAAAATGTATTAAATAAATATCTTTAAATATGTGTTTGAAAAAAATAATCTTTTATAAAAATCTTATAAATTTGTATTAAAAGTTTGTGAATTTCTTATTTATTTATAGTTAAAATATAAAAACTAACCATAAAACTAAAATATCAAAATTGATTTAAAGGTTATTAACTATTAATCATAAACGATTCTGGCAAAAAAAATGAAATAAAATCATAAACGATTAATATCCGAAGAATGCGTTATCGTGAACGAGAGACAAAATTGTTTAAGATTGTAAAAGGGCTCCAGGTCCAGAAGAAAAAATAAAAAAGTAAATAAATAGGTCGGTACTCGGTAATGGTAAATTCAGAAAATATGTAGACCCCACGCACTGACACCACTTACACAAACTCATAGGAAGAAAGCAGTTCCAAAAAGGACAACATGGGGAGAGTAATTTAGGACAAGGGCGGTGATTAAGTCGACACGATTAAGGCCAGAATCTGATACTTTGGCTCCCGTCTTAAACTAACTCTGTTCACACTCTCTCTCTCTCGTGTCGTGTCCCTCTCCTCATATTTATTTATAAAGCAAGTACGAACCCCATTTTTCCAATACTACCACCCACTCTTTTTCACTTCATCTCATTTTCTTTGCACTTGCTCTACTCTATTCTACATAAATTTGTTTTTGTTTATCTCTTGTTCTTGTTCTCTTGACAAAGTAACAATGGAAGATCGTCTATGGACTTTCCTCACTTTCGTTCACACCCTAGCTGGCCCAGCCACCATGTTGTTGTATCCTCTGTAAGTGCTCTTCATCCTATAACCTAGTTTTCAATTTATTTTTTCGGATTTTCTGTTATGTTCATTAGGCATATTAATAACCGCTTTTTAGTTAGGTAATGAATTTATATTGACTCTAATCTCATTAATAATCTCGTTAATGACGATGATACTGTTAAAATAATTTATCGAAATAAAAAGTTGTTAGTGTGAGTCGACGCAAATCCAGAAGACCCTTATTTTTTTTATATAAATAATGACATGAAATTTGATGATTTTTTTTAGATATGCGTCGGTGATGGCAATAGAGAGCACCTCGAAGGTGGATGATGAGCAGTGGCTTGCATATTGGATCCTTTATTCCTTCCTCACTCTTGTTGAAATGCTCTTTCAACCCGTCTTGGACTGGTATGTGTATACATATCTTGCTAATTAACACACTCGCGCATCCGTTTTGTCTCTCTGTATGTGTATCTTATGTGTAAATGCTTGCTTATATTTTTTGAAATGAGAGATGTTATATGTCACAAATTGGATTTTGATTGAGCCACCGATTGCATATAAGAGGAGCCATTGAGCTCCTTCGGGATCCAGTTAGTCTGTAATTGAACTCGAGATGTGTTCTCAGTCAGTGAGCTCGTCGGATGTCTAATTTGTAGCTAACTGGATTGCAAATGGATTCCCTAATTTATGTGTCAGAGCAAATTGTAAATCTATTGTAGGAAATGCAGCATCCCTTTTAACTGAATTCTTCCTATTTCCACAAGCAAATTCAGCTACATTAAGTAGTTGTTTGGTTAACATTCAAATATGTAGGAAGTTGAAACTCTCCGGAAGATATTCGATGAAGTTACTTTGTTGACATTAATTTGGGAAATAAATTCCTGGAAGTTTGAATACCCAAAGTTAAAACCTATGTACCAACCAAACACATATTTTAACTTCCCATTGTTGACCTAACAAGCAAGAATTTTAATAACATGTAAGTACATATTTATGCTTCCATCTAGTTTTTGTAGTAAGAAATGTTACCTGTGTCACATATTGGATCCTGAATGAGCACCCAAATCTATTTTTGAGGAATAATTAAAGCTCATTTAAAATAGTATTTGTATATAATTGGATCCAAAAGAGTTTCCAAAAACTGTAGGAGTCGGCAAACTCTTTCATGAGATGATCCCATTTAAAAGATACTAGCATTGTAAAATCTGAATTTATTTGAACTTGCAATGTTAATGTGCTTTAAATACCACAGGTTCCCGCTATGGTATGATGTGAAACTAGCATTCGTGGCATGGCTAGTGTTGCCTCAGTTCCGAGGGGCTGCTTTCATTTACGAGAAGTTTGTGAGAGAGCAACTATTCAAGAAATATGCAGGGGGAGCACTCCGTCACAGCCAGTATCCTAACACCTCTAAGCTCAAGAATAAATTTGCTGATTTCTTGACTCCTAACAAAGTGAGTGCTTTGAATTTACATGTATGAGTTTTGATTCTTACACAGTCTCACAACTTTCTTAATTGTTTTGTGTAGGAGGACCATCATTCATGAAGGGCTAATTGAAGATATTCAAGGATAGCGAGTCAAGGGGGGATGTCATGTATCTTTCCTTTCTGAAAAATGTGATTCCTCTTGTTTTTCCCTTTATCTGTGGACCTCTAATGTAACACTGAATGCCTAGTTTGTGAATCTTCTGTTTTTAGTTGTAATCAAATCTAAGCAACTTAATTGACTCAACTCGCTCCCTCTATGACTAAACCAAAAATCTCTTTAGTCTGTTGTAATTTGCAAACACACGTATTGACGCATAGGTTTGCTTGTTGCTAATATGTACAGTTGGGTAACTAGTGTTAGTACTTGCTTGAATGGGGTTTGATTTTGGCTCTAAGAAAAGCAAAGAACTGCAAACGATCACACCTGCGGCCCCTGCTGCGTGCTGCCTATAACGAACTAACCGGTTTGTCTAGTGTGTGCCTGTTGACACATGCTAAGTGCGAAAATATTTGTATTTAAATCATTTTGATCGGTGTGGTACTGTGGTTGGTGTATTTGCAAGGGGTCCATCATTATTAAGAGGTATGAGCCAATCAAAATGATCTAAACACAAAAATTTCTCCGTTTAACATGTGCCCATGAATACACCATAGAAAAACCATTAACAAAAATAACTCTGATCAGTGACAAATGTTTTGCTTGTATTCGAGTCTGGATGAGTATGTGACTCAAGAACGTGCTGCAACCTAGAGGTTAGCAAAAGAGTTTCCTGAGAGACACGTATCCACGAAGGGGTGATGCAGTGCCTTCATCTCCTGCAACTGGAGAGGTATATCAATGGTTGAAAATCTTTGGCCAACTTTTATCTTCCTTTTTCCCCCTCGAGCAAAGCCATCTAGGATATTTGTTTGTCGGATACAAATATATTTAAAAAATATATTTATAATTAAGCCATCACAAATTTTTTGTTAAACAGCGAAATTTACTGCCGCGCCAAGTAAAATAAAAAAATCAACCTGTCAGTTTTAAGTACTCCATTTGTTAATTTAAAAGAAAAAAATACCCCATTTGTTATGTTTAGCCATGATCGTAGAAATTGAAAACTGGTGACTGAAATTAATCGGTTGACTCACCGATTATAATATAATACAGATATATTAACATTTTTTGATCTATTAATTGTTTTAATTAAATCAATATGTAATTAATGATGAAATATTATATTAAATTAATCAAAAATACTTTAATAAATCGGGATTTTATTTTAAAGACGGTATTAAGCTAACGAGAGAGCCAGTCCTCCAGAAATGTTTAATACCTCAAGTCTTTGAAGAGTCACAGGGTTGGTAATGAGTCTCATTTGTAGTTGTTAAAAAATGGGGGCTCGGCCCGTTTGAGGCCCGGCATGAGTAAACCCCATCCCCCTCATTTGTACATACACCCTTGTGGCCTTGCACATCAATAGTTAAATGCTCGATTTAAACTTATATGAAAAAAGGTATATAAATTATGTAGATATATGTTCGTTCTGATATCAAGCATCTCCTGTTAGTAAAGGTTTTCACTCCAATGGTGTTATCTATAATTACTATAAGCTAAAATTATACCTAATAGTTTTTTTGAATCAACAAATCTATTGAATGATATTTTGTTATCTATAATTTTTTTGTTAAATGGTGATGGTTGGAGTTCAACCTTTTTTACATATTATCTAAAAGGACCAACTAGATGACATATAGGATGACACATAAGATTTTTAGCTAACAGTCTCAACTCTTGGAGATGCTCTAACGAGTGATAATATCGTTTTTTTAATAAATTTATATTCTTATATAAAAAATTTGTTTGTTAAATAATTTAATTCAAAAATAAAATACACAATATAATAATTAAAAATATAAACATAATAAACCTAAAAAGTTACATGATAATAAATTACCACCTTGCAAATTCAGAATTCATAAACATAGTTAAATTTATAAAAAAATTACATGATAATAAATTACCAACTTGCAATTTGATTTGAGATATTGTGTTGATGAGTTGGAGTGAATTTTTGATATGGTGTAGTGTTCACGCCAAAATGATGTTAAAATTCTATCATTTTGATGTCAGAGATGGTCTAAGGTTGACTGGATATTTACATAACTTGTTTCTTAGATTTTGTTTTATAAATAAAATTTTATGTATTAAATAAATTATAAGAATAATTTATAATATTACGTATGACGTAACTAGATGGTAAATATATTCTAAATTGCTTGGGTAAAATCAACTAGCTTGTGAGGGAGTGAGCGAGTAACCATTTCCATGCAAATGAAGGCACAAATTCTTGATTAAAAATTGAAGTTGCATCAATATCTTTTCTTCCTGCCAATGACAATGAACGAATTACTTGTAAATTATCTTCTAAATCTCAAAAAGCTTCTAGGCATGTGTAGTAAAGACCTAACAAACAAATATAGTAGATAATAATTAATAGTTAATACCAACATATTCGACACCGTATGCATTGATGCACGGCTACGTATTGTTCTGTACGTCCACACAACGATATCTACTTTCATTTTATTACTACTATTTCTTTTGTGTAGCTAAAAAGTTATGTATTATTTATTATTTTTTGTTAAAAGTAGAAAAGATATATATTGTACAGCCCCATGTGAAAGTATGGAACACATCTTTTGAAACCCATGCTCACCTTGCTTAGATACAAGTAATATGCTAGTATGAGATTAATTAATTTAGAGCAGAGATTAGCTAGAGAATATTGCTGATCAACTTTGATTAGACGGTACTCTGAGACGAACAACTTGTACGAAGTTTCTTTCGAGACCCAAAAGCAAGATACTTGGATATGTTATGTAAGCTTTTTCCATTGTACAGCTAAAGTTTGTGAAGAAATTTGTAGTGTAAAGACTATGCGTTCCCCCTTGTGATTTTACAGTACCATGTGCACATCCACCACGTCCATCTAATCTCAGAATCAAAATCTCACAAGAATATTGAATTGTATTTGCTCGTGTTATTATAGCTTTTCTACGAATCCTTATCGAAAATTATCATAACTAACCTAATTGAGTTTCTGACTTTGTATTAGCCAAAAATAAATGCTACAATATTTAATTTTAGCTCAATATTTTAAACATTATTACTCGAGAATCGAGATGCTCACATCAGTGTGAATTGTGAGTGCGAAGAAGATTGTAAAATCCTGAGTAAAAAGTAAAACCTATGCTTGACATTGCTTGTCTTAAGAAAAGGAAAACAGAAGTTAGAAATCTCTGTTGGCGTGCAATATTCGTGCTCCAGAACTTTCACTTAAAAATTTACCACTGTTCAATCAATCATCTCTGTTTCCCTTGAGTTAATTGGTGCGAAAGGAATCTGAGAAATACACTATTAGCTTTACCAAAAGCAAGAACGCATCCTTTTACAAGTCTTTACTGGTAAAGAAAAACAATCAAGGTGGGCGGTTGTACATAGTGGTAACATAACAAATTATATCACAAGATATTTACAAAATCGGTGAAAGATATGCATAGCATGCTGAAATTTATCATAGCCAGCTTGGCCAAGCTTTTTTTTCAAGCTTCTAGCCAACTTTAAAACAAAATGCTATTTCCGTTCCAAAAAATAAGTCACTTCTTTTCCGCATATTTCAACGTGGTCTCTTCTTCGAAATAATAATTTTGTACCAGGGGCTATGAAAATATACCTTTCAAAACTAACAAAGCTAGCTGAATGACCGCACATGAAGTGCCTCCTTAACTTTAACAACGCTCGTATGTGCTAGCACAGTCGCACGCTACCATTAAAAGATTATTACAATATAAAAATATCCTTCGCTTTATAAGTTTATACCCTCTATTTTAATTCCAAGTTTGATTTTTTTAATAACAACCGTCATCAGAGTCTGTGTTCTGAGTCTCACTGTCTCTTCTTTGAGCTAATTATGCATATTAGGACAAACTGAAACCCAGATATCCGAGATGTACAAACATCTGAGCATGCTACGTAAAATTCATTATTCAGAAATTGGCTGCCACCATGATCTTAATGAGCAACTCCAATAACGGATGCCGACTGCCGAGGGGTGCCAAAACTACATGACATGACACCCTTGTCAGTATTCTAATTGTATATGTGGAATGTGGATGAATAGTAAAATGATGTGATAAAGAGCGTCAAAAGTTGGTTTTTCATGAAGTAGAGCGTCAATTTCATTTGTGGTCTCTGTCATGAATAAAAATTGACATCTAGAATGCCAATCAATTTAACGCATGTTAAAAATTGGATTTGAAAAATGACTTAAAGGTGAGAAAATATAAAAAATGATATTTTTCAAAGTTGGCACCAATCAAAAAATGCCGATCAACCATCGGAGTTGATCCCAGTGGCCTTTGCCCCAGCAACTCAAAAAGATCATTCAATACGATGAGACACGAACTTCAGAAAATAAAAAACCCTCCAGTGTCCCTTAGCCGGCTAGCCAGCAGTCCCCTTGCGACTTGATCATGCGTCTGCTATCAACTAAAAGAAACAAATCTTATATTCTGACAACTTAAAGAATTAGGTTGTGAAGGCCTTTTCTTCCTTCCCATCTTTTAGTTGCACTAGTTATTTGAATGATGGACAAGAGGAAGCAAAACCATATTGGTATGATCACTAGCACGCTAATTATTGTATTTGTTAATCTTCTTTTTTTACTCTAGTGCATCCTCTTTTACGGCAAACCATTGGCAAAAATGTAGAAAATCATTCAAACAAGCACGAGAAGTAATCTCCCAACATAGCTTTAACAAAAGCATCTGCCAATACACTATAAAGAAATCTAAAGCGGTTCCATTACCCAACTTTTCAACACATTATATAGCTCAGTGTTTCCGTTGCTCTATGTTCACTCACATTTTTACAAGGTGCTTAAACTACTTAGTATTAACTACAAAGTAAACACCTTAAAAACGCCTCAAGCCTCTCATCTCCAAACTAAATTCATTTCTTTTGGTAAGAATGGACTCACTGAGTACCATACACAAAATCCGAGCCGTCAAGTATAGGAAGCAACAATTTATGAGCAGTCTAGTTCTTTATACTTTGACAACAATGTCATGTAGCTTGTTAGTTTTTAGTCCTTTTTGGTATCCCCCTCTCCGCGCTACTGTCAATGTCTTTCTCTACGTGTCTTTCCCGAAGGTGCTTTCGCTCTTCTTGAGCGCCAAGGTCGTGTTCATCATAGGCAATCTCATTGTTGTTTTCCTTGTAGGAGAGTTTAAGATATATACAGTACCACATCCTTCTCAAGCACACGGAACGGAGGGCCAAATCCTAAGAAGTCCAGACAAAGAAAGGGGAAACCCTGTGATTCCACTGGAGGAGAAAGGAAAGAATGAGAAAATGAATCTTCACCATATTCAGTTAGCCAGAGAGACGGCACCAATAAAAGTTGATAGACGTGAACCACTAAATGGAGATTCCCGATACCTTGGGGCTCAAAGTTATCAGATGATCTCAGTTGCTTTGCAGCCGAAAAGTACAAACAGAGTCACTCTTAAACATGAAAAAACTTCAGTCCACAGAAAAGGATGTTCGGAACAAAAAGATCACAGGGAAGAGTTAATGTCAGGTGAGAAAGACCTGAACAAGATGGCAGATGATTTTATTGCAAGGGTTAATAAGCAGAGGAGGCTTGAAGCTGAGCTATATAAATATTAATTAGTAGATGTCAATATTACCCAAGGAGACTCTGTATCTGAGTGACCAGGGAAATAAATATAGAGATATGAAAGGTGAATTAGTAAAGAGTAGGGGCTTGTGCGTTCAGGTTTTGGCTTATTATGAGTTGAAATAAAAGCACATATGAAGTTAGTTACTACAATTCTTTGCTAAAAAGCTTGAGATTTTTTCTAAAGGAGATGAATAGCAGAGTTGTGGTCATATTTTCTGCCGGCAGATTGTGTTGATTACGTTCAAGTCCTCTAACCAACTAACACTGTTCAGATATCGGAAAAAGTGTAATGGTTTCCGTATCAAACTAACAACTAATGCAATGTGTATTGGTATTTAGATAGCGATTCTGCCTTAACCCTCAACAAGAGCTAGAGGTTTAAGAATAGTCAGCAGTTAACCTTCAGAATTACATCATAACATGGTTCCTCCTCGGAGCAGGGGTTAAGTTCCAAGTACATGCTGACTATCATACTACATGCATAACAGAAGTTGCATAAACATAACAAGAGCTAGTATGAATAAACAATAAACCTTCCGAAGTACATAACATGGTTTCTCCTCGGAGTAGGGGTAAAGTTCGAAATACATGTTACCCTCCTGAGACCTTAGCCCCGCATATCCTTGGATAAGGAAAAAGATCCAAATACATCATAAGTGCATGAATTATTATCCTCAAAATGCTTTCAGCCATATAGCATATTCATGTACATCTGCATCATCGATGCAGGGCTATTTATGCAGCCAAGAATATTTACTGCATATTCTCTCCCGCCTGGAATATACATTCAATATGCTGGTACTTTTGCTAATAAAGAACCCCACTGGTCAGTGTAAAGATTAAATTGACCAAATTATATGTTGAATATCGTCGGTTCCTGGACCTGATGTTAGTCAATTGTAACTTTCAAACATACTAATTAGAGTCTAGATTGGCTGGAGAATATGAATGGACTTTAAACGATACTTTCAGATGGACAACTTGTATGAAGTTTCTCCGAAGACAAGCTAGGGCTGTAATTCGAGCCGAGTCGGGCGAGTGTCGAGCCGAGCCTAATTCGAGCCAAGTTTATTCGAGTCGAGCCGAGCCGGCTCGATTAACTAATCGAGCCTAAATCTTTGCCCGAACTCGACTCGGTTAATTTCACGAGTCGAGTCGAGCCGGCTCGTTTAGCTAAACGAGCCGGTTTTAACGAGTCGAGTGAGCCAACTCGTATAATTTTACACTTAATCGAGCCCAATCTTCTACCCGAACTCGGCTCGTTTAATTTCACGAGTCGAGTCGAGCCGGCTCGTTTAATTAAACGAGCCGAAACCTTTGCCCGAACTCGGCTCGTTTAACGAGTCGAACCGAGCCGAGCCAACTTAAACGAGTTCGAGCCGGGCGAGCTCGCGAGCCGCCCGACTCGAATTACAGCTCTAAAGACAACCAAGCAATTCACTGAATCGTTGTATAACTTTTCTGAAGAAATTTGTAGTGTAAAGAGGGTACCTCCCCTTGTGGTTTTACAGTGGCATGTGCACATCCACGTTCTAGTTCAGGAACTAAAACCTAACAAATTTTTTGAATCATATTCCCATCTATTCACAACTTTTACTATTAATATGTATCTAGTATTCTACTATTCTCAATTGGCCGACAATTTTCATCCTTCAGAACTTTCACTTTTTGATTTACCAAAGTTCAATCAATCATCTCTCTTTATCTTATGGATTTCAGTTAATCTGTAATTATGTAGGGAAGGAATCCGAAATTTACGCATCCACGAATCAATAGAAAAGGCTTTTCCTTTTGTCAATCTTTATTGGCAAAGAGAAAAGTCAGGATTAATTCTAATGTTAGAGTGACTGAAGTAAACTAGTCCTCACCAACAACCAAAGTAAAACAAGTTAAACCCCTTGAAATTAAGAACTTGTGTAGGAGCTTGTTATTTATTACTGAACTAAAAGTGGTTACTATAAGCATAAAGGATTTAGGTAAGTGCAAGCACACTACTATAAAATGATTAAAGACATTTCTTCACCGTCTTTTGCCAGGTACATAATTTTTCACTGTATTTTCCTTGGTCTAAATTATTCATCTTTCGGAGCAAACTAATGAAGTTTCAAGACGCTAAGAGCGAAATGAGATTATCTGTGCAGGCCAGGTTGCAGGCATACTTATCATCTATACTTTAGATTTAGAACCAGCAACTGTTTAGTCTATTATAAGATGGACCGACACTATGGCTAGGAGTGGCATTCGCTCTGTACAACTCTTAAATCCTTCTTAATACGACAGATGAAGAGTTTTCAGAAAACAAAAGACCTAAGCTGGCCTGGTGGCCCCACCCTAGCCAGAAAACTTGATCCAGCCCTCTCATTCCTTAACCTTCCTTTCATCGCACTCTTAAGTTAGCATCCGCGAAAGATAAGATGTACGCAGACCTTACTGCTACCTTATTTTATAGAGACTATATATTTATGTGTGTGCTAGCTAGTAGCAAAAGTTTACATAAATGCTTTGTACCTGAAATGAGTTTCTGCTTGTTATGAGACTCACTTAATAATTAGGTTGTGGAACCCTTTCTTTAAGTTGCACTTACAATTGTATGATGCAGAAGAAGCAAGACTATATTGGTACAATCACTCAGAAGTTAATTATTATGACTTTTTCTTTTTTTACTCTAGTGCATCCACTTTTACGGCAAACCAATATAAACCATTAGCAAAAAGTAGAAAATTATTCAATTTAACACAAGAAGAAACCCCCTAGCGTTGCTTTAACAAAAAGCATCTGCCCATAGAATCTAAAAAAAATCTAAAGCATTTCCATTACCTAACTTTTCATACACTATATAAACCAGTGTTTGCAATGCTCTGTGTTCAGTCACATTGATATGTGTTCTCCACAAGGTAGTTAAACTAACAAGTAGAAACCTTAACTAAGCCTCTCTTCTCCAAACTAAATCCATTTCTTTTATTGAAATGGATTCTTCGAGTATACACAAGATCCATGCCATCAACAAGAATAGGAAGCAAGAATTAATGAGCAGTCTAGTTCTTTATACTTTGACTACAATGTCATGCAGCTTGTTAGTTTTTAGTCCTTTTTGGTATCCCCCGCTCTGCGCTACTGTCAATGTCTTTCTCTACGTGTCTCTTCCGAAAGTCGTTTCAGTTTTCTTCAGTGCCAAGTTTGTGTTCATTGTAGGTAACCTCATCATATTCTTCCTTGTAAGCGAGTTTCAAAAATCTAAAGTACCACACTCTTCAGAAGTGCATGGCGCTACGGGTCAAATCCTACAAAGTTCTAACAAAGAAAGGAAAACCCCAAAATTTACTTTAGAGGAGAAAGGGGAAAATATAAAAATGAAACTTAAGTGTCAACAACTAGCGAAAGGGACAACTCGAAGAATAGTTGAAAAATTTGAACCACAAAATGAAGCAGCCCAACATCTTGGGGTTCAAAATTGTCAGATGATATCAATTGCTTTGAAGCCAAAAGATATAAATAAAGTGACTCATACATATGAAGAAAGTTCAATGGTTAGAGAAGGATGTTGGGAGCAGAAAGAAAGTAACGGGAAAAATCCAGATGGTGAAGAGTTAAAGTCGCATGAAAAAGACTTGAATAAGATGGCAGATGATTTTATTGCAAGGGTTAATAAACAGAGGCGGCTTGAAGCCGAGTTATATAGTATTGTTGAGTAGAGGTCATTGTTACTCAGACATGTGTTGAGTCGACAGAAAAATAAAAAGAGAGAACAGAGGAACTGTAAAAGGTTTAAGGTCTGTGCTTCAGGTGTTGGCTCAGTAATCAGTTAAAATAAAATCCTATTGGCAGTTGCTTACATTTCCTTGAACTTATCTCTTAAGTCGATGATTCAGGTTGGTCATATATTTCTGCTGGTAGAAGTTGGTTTAGTCCAAGTTTTCTTACCAACACTAATTAGGTACCAGTGTAATAGATGTCGGCTTAAGAGCTGTGGCATGTTGAAATGGTAGTGTGAATAATTTCAAGATTCTACCTACTCTGCCTATAAATACTTCAGACATTACTCTTCTTGTTTAGTTATTTAACTTATTTGGTTAATGTATCACAGGACTGTGGCCTGCTATCCAACATAAAATACCCAAGGATATAAACAACATAACGCGACATGCATAACAAAAAAATCACAGAAGGCATAGCAACCATTATATTCAATACTCAGGTCTAAGCTATAAACCTTACTTGATTTGAACATGGATTTTAGGCGGAGAAACGCAGCAGTGTAACCGTAGATCAGCTGCAAATGAAACTTGGGTAATTAAGAGAGACATCGCATAACCAGATAATAAAGCGGAACAATTTGTGACATTCATATATTTTGCTAATTAACGTACACATGGTGAAAATTATGCTCATCTACAGAGAGATAAATACATCTGATTTCTCATACCTGGTGCACCCGCAGGCCGCAGCTTTACTTTGAACTTGCATCATAGCTTATAATGTAGCCTGAAAAAATATGCATCCCGATATTATCAAGTTTGAGATTTCATACTTTGTCATCATCCATTAATTAATCATTTGAAACCCTAGCCTTCTAGTCTATCACAAAATTGACACATACGAGTATACAACCGCTCTTATAAGCAATTTTGCCTTTTAGAATTTGCGCTCCGGCACGAAAAACTGTAAACGTTGTATTGGTCGCTAGTATTTCGTATAGATTCTCATCTTAATAAATTCTGTCAAAATAAAATATATATTTCCCCTTTTTTTTGCTAATATATTTCCCCTTTTTCTGTTTGATACAATTTTTATACTATTTTCATCCTCAACTATCATTAATTTACATAATTTTCAAAAGGGAAAACTAATTCTAACATCCTTAAACTATTGGCACTTTTTTTCCCAGGTCCCAGAACTATAAATTAAAATGGATAAGTAATTGAACTTTTGAATTTTTCCTATCATAGTCCTTCCGTTAAATTTTTGTAAACGGACATTATATTTTGCTGATATGGCGAGTTATAAAATAAATCGAAAATATATTTTTCCGTGTAAGCAGCCCACATGGATCCGAGGAAAAATTCTGACGGTTATTCATCGTGGCCCTCCTTCTTTGCTAGTCTCCTTCCTTCCCTTTCTCTATACCATTCATTTTATTTTTCTCTCTCTCGACCCTCTCTGCCATAAAACACCCACAACACTCAAAATGGAAAAAAGGCCCTAATTATCAAAAATAACAGAATTAATGCCCAAAATACACTTTTTTTCAGAAAAGGCCCTAAATAACCATTAAAGACGTATTTGAATTAGCGTCTCACCTTTGTAACAAAACGTGACATCGTTTTGCATTTTTTTGTTTTATATAACAATCAAACGCTACATACAGTAGCGTTTTAACATTTAGAGACTAAGTGTGGGATTCTGCTAGTATTACCACATACACAAGTGTGGTTGACCATACTTCAGCATCATTACGAAATTTTTGTCCAGCAGTAGGTTTCCCGTAGGCCTAGTTATGCAACAAACAAGTAAATTAAAAAAGCAAATTTAATTATGATAACAAAAAGTAAATTTAAACAAATAAATTAATAATCATTAATATTTAGGATTTGTATTTGGATTTTAGAAAAATTAATTTATATTTTAAATTAAATTGAGTGACGGTTAGGGTTTAGGATTGAGGGTTTAGGGCCCTAAACACTCGAGTCTAAACCCTAATTAATTAATTTACAATCGTTAATATTTAGGGTTTAAGTTTGGGTTGCAGAATGATTAATTCGTACTGTATATTAAATTGGCCGACGGTTAGGGTTTAGGATTGAGGGTGTAGGGCCGGTAGGCCCTACTCCCTCGAGCCTAAACCCTAATTAATGCGAGGCTGCAGGGCCGAAGGCCCTAAAGCCGAGAAACTGGCGGAATAAATTAATTTACAATCGTTAACATTTAGGGTTTAGGTTTGGATTATAGAATGATTAATTCATACTTTAAATTACCCTCGAGCCTAAACCCTAATTAATGCGAGGCTGCAGGGCCGAAGGCCCTAAAGCCGAGAAACCGGCGGAATAAATTAATTTACAATCGTTAACATTTAGGGTTTAGGTTTGGGTTATAGAATAATTAATTCATACTTTAAATTAAATTGACTAACGGTTAGGGTTTAGGACAAAAATTGTTTTTGGTATTTTAAATTTATAGGCTAGACACTACTGGGCTACCATTTGATGTTAAAACTAATATAAACGCAAGTTTAAGTAGCGTGTTTAGTTAAATGAGAAAAAAAGAAAGGCTGGACGCCATTGCATCTAGTGTCTTGCCTGTATACACTCCCTGCTAAACAAAAACCACAGTGACTAAACGCTTTTGAATGTAGCGTTTCTATTTTATTAATAAAAAACAAAACCTAAGACGCTACACGATGTAGCGTTTTGGATAAAAAAAAACCAAGACGCTACACCATGTGCGTCACTAATGGTTAGTGAGGGCCATTTATCGGGTATTTTGATATTTGAGGCATTATCACCTCAAATTTGGTTATTTGGGGCCGAAACCCCTCAAAATAGCTGTAGCCGCTCTTAATCCTCTCTATTCAAAATAGCTGTAGCCGCTCTTAATCCGCTCTATTTGCCGCCGCAAGTCACCATCGGCGAGCATCGCCGGGGGCGCTCCAACAGCCCGGTGGCGTAATTAAAACCTCCAATTATTTCCTCCGAGCCATTTAACAACTTCCAAGCCAATTATAGAATCCGGCACCGCAATTATAAAAACCCCAATCTTATACCAAGAACCCTAGTTTACTAAAAACCCTAATTTACTATTTCACATGTGTCATCCACGTGAGCTGCTTACACAGAAAAAACATATTTCCGAAGGACTATGATAGGAAAATTCAAAAGTTTAATTACTTATCCATTTTTATTTATAGTTTAGAGACCTAGAAAAAAAAGTGTCAATAGTTCAAGGATGTTAGAATTAATTTTCCCTTTTCAAAAAGTATTAAATAAAATTATTATTAAATTTTAGTAAAATTATCTCATAGAGTACAAGGATTACATATAAATTATATAAACATTACTTCAGGCACAACAAAATGACTAGATATAAAGGTTGGCTTCTCAGTTTACTTTATACAAGACCTCACTTAATCCGTCCAGAACATAAAGGTTGGCTTCTTCTCACTCAGTGACATTGAAAAACATTTTAGAGAAGTTAAGTTGTTTGGCAAATGTTGGGGCCGTTTGGGTTAGCTTAAAAGAAGTGACTTCTTGCTTATAGTAAAGAAGTGGAGTAGAAGTGAGAAGTAAATAAGTTAATAAAGTGTTTGGAAAAGAAGCAGAAGCTGTGAGACAGAAGCTAGCATTCTCAGCTTCTTAAAAGTGCTTCTACTTCTTTGCACAAACGGGTCAAGAGAAGCAGAAGCCAGAAAGTAGCTTCCGCTTCTCTTGGCCAAACAGGCCCGTTATCTGGGATCAAACTTGGCTTCTGAACTAGTTAGCACTACTTAAAAAGACAATCCAGATCTTAAAGCAACCCTTGATATCTAATGAATGTGGTTTCCTGATCAGCTATGAGCTACACATAGAATAGGATTATTGAATTGGAATTTTTGGTCAAGGAGATATGTTGATGGCATTAGATTGTTGAACAGATCGAGAGGGTCTTAATCTTCTAAGAAGACCCCAAGCATCAGACGCAGAACAACCCTGGTTCATTTCAATCGCAACCGGGAGAGGAGAGGCTTCACTTATCTGTATCACCATTGTTCCCTGGAAAACAAACAAAGGTTATTCAACAGCAAACAGACAAACTTCCTGAAGTGTCAGTCTGTCCTTGAATCCAAAAGCTGCTATTAGTAAACAAAAAAATGGCACTGAAAAATATGAGAACGGTACCTCAAAGTTAAATAAGAAATTTTGATACTGCATCAGAGTCTTCTTCATATCATCAACTATCTTCTGGTCTGGAGAAAGATAAGCAGCATTTACTTCTTCAGGAGGATGACCTATTGCTTGTAGCACAAGCTGAAGAGCAACATCACATAGTATTATATTGTAAGATCGCATATCTTCTGCATGTCAAATTGACAAATTCAGTATACTCACATCATGACTAATGAGGATTTCGGATATCAGGCTACCATCATCAACATAAGCATGAAGCTCGTATGTGGTCCTTTGCCTGAACTGGAAGCTCTTCACACTGGTCATGAAGCACTACATATTTGCAGCAGAATTACTTAATGACACAACAATATATCAGTAAGAATTATTTCCCCACAGCAAGATAACTATCACACCAAAAGAACTTATCATTGTCAGAAGTAAAAATAATCTAATGACCAAATAACTAACTATATAATATGCAGAAAAATAGTTTGCATATTTCCTCTGCAGGAGATGTAGTTCTGTAATGATGTCTTCTTCTTGTGTCATATTTCACATAAAGTAGAGTGATTTTGAACAAAAGCTATAATGCATGTCATCTTATAGCCACAAATTTGCATTAATCACCAAAAGTGATAGGGGTACAAGAGTTTAGAAGGATGTCGTAGGATTAATTAATTAGATACAGCGACGAGAGAGAAATTTTTTTAAAGAAGCAATCACTTTATTGGAAAGCAGTATTTACCATTCATAGTATCTGTCTTTCCAGCTTATAAATAATAAACCAGATGCGTGTCCAAGAAAACCTTCAAACAAAAACAAGAGGGATCTCAAACACACACTGCTTTTACATAAATGCATTGCAGGCTTGCCATAATATATTAACCATTAACTAATGGCGTTTAGACAATTACAAGCATCAATTTCTGGCATGAGATATTAGGCATAATATGGGAAGATGTTATTCACACTTGTATTCCAATTTGCATCACTGGGTGTAACCTTTGTCTTACCTGGATTCTGATAACACATTTGACAGCATTATTATAAAGTTAAACCATATAATGACACCAAACTTGTAAGTTACAAGAATGTTTTATACAAACCTTAATTTTTCCTTGAACATTAGGAATTTGACCGTTCATTGCTGCCCACTTTGTTAACAGACTAGCCAAGTAGGTGAAGGGGCTTTCTCCGTCTGCAGTTAGTACGGGTAGATGTTCCACATCAACCATTTGAATATCATCAAGACTTGAGAAAGCAGTTGATGACTTGTTTGCTTCATGGTCATGCTGCTGGAGGGGAATCGTAGACTCTTCTCCGGTTTGTCGATTAATAGACACGTTAGTAGATATGTTACCATCAACCACTTGGATATCGTCAAGACTTGAGAAAGTAGTAGATGAGCTGTTCGCTTCACGGACTTGCCGCTGAATTGGAAGAGTAGACTCTTCTCTACTTTGCTGATTGATAGACACGTTATTAGATGTGTTACTGTCAACCATTTGAATATCGTCAAGAGTTGAGAAAACAGTGGATGAGTCATTTGCTTCATGGTATTGCCGCTGGATTCGAACAGTTGACTCTTCTCTAGTTTGTTGATTGATAGACACGTTATTGGGTGTGTTTCCTGCAATAAAGAAGCATGTGTTACATATCCTAAACTTAATTGATCTTTTTGATCTATATTTTCTTCTAAATATCTTAAGAGCTATGTATTAGACCATCAGAATTGGACCACTGACATGATATTTCATAATGCTTATATACAGGTAAGAAATTGCAAAAGATATTATTTGCAGCCTTCAGTTAAATCACATAATATTGTCTTCACGTAAATTGGTATTGAAGGAAACCTATACTTTAAATTCAAAAATAGCTGAATGTTGGATTCGTATAATCTTGTACATAAGCTTGGAGAACTGTGTTCTTTTAAATGATCCTGCAGAACTAACTAATACCAACGATGACTTAATTTGATACCTGATCACTCAGCAGTCAGTAATAATTGTATCTCATCTTATTATGGTTCCACAAACCAAAAATACCTGGGACATCCGCCTGAAAAGGAGCTGCATTATGAGGTGCCGAATTATTAGTTTGTGTCTGAGCACCAAATCCATTAGGTCGCGGAGTTGCAATATGAGGCGCTGAAATATTAGTTTGTGTCTGAGCACCGAGTCCATTAGGTCGCGGAGTTGCATTATGAGGAGCTGAACTATTAGTTTGTGTCTCAGCACCGAGTCCATTAGGTCGCGGCCATGCAGCATAAGTAGCTCTAGTTTCCAAAGGCAGGACCACTCCAGATTTTGTTCTGCATAAATCAACAAGAGAAAAGTATAGCATAACTGAATACATGCTAACTATGATGAATAAATACTTGCCTATTTTCCGGAAAGAGGCCTTTTTTAACTGATTCTGTTGCAAAAACTTTCGAACAATAGTTGCCTAAATGCAGATACATGGATCTCTTAAACCCGCAATTAAGATTACAGTTAATCTTATTATAAAAATGTTGATAATGACAGTTATACTGCATTTCTGGCAAAAAGCATAAAATCACAGAATTATCATGTGTAGGAAGATCAACCTAAATCGTATGCTAAATGAAAGTATATTATCTCCAGCCAAATATCACTTTCAGACACAGGGACAAACGAAAGATGAGAGTGAGATTTAGTACTCATGGTCCTTCAACATGTGACACCAAAACATATTGCTGGTTCATACCAAATGATGGCCTTGTTACATACCATGTACTCAAACTAATGTTTACCTAGTAATACCTTTTTCCTCTTGCTGGCTTATTTACTTCCTGAACAAGCCTCTGACGTGCTGCTTCCAATTCCTCAACATGTCCTCCTAATACCTCAAGAACCTCAGGAACCAGCATTAAAATTCCATGTCTTACGTTTACATTACAAACAACCACCTACCAAATTGCAGCATTAACCTAGCTTTTAATTTTAGCTGAATTGGAATTAAAAAACCATGCATATGTACTATTTAACGTACAGCTAGAGAGCAAAAACAGAACAGTAAAGGAACCTTCATCCCAGCAGGAGCCAGAACTTCAAGATTTTTAATTGGCCTGTATTCCATGCCAAACACACGTTGAACACCATCCGTCATGCTCAACTTAAGACACCTTTTATGTCCGGAAGCCGCAGTCTGATATCTGCCTTTAAGCGGACGACTAATATTCACAATTTCATCCACCTACCAAAATCCACCCCCGTAAATTCAAGCTAGACAAACAATTAACATATACTCGTAATTTTAATCTCTACATCATCTAATAACATAACAAATCCTAAACTGCACATAATTAACTAAAATGTTTGCTAAACAAATATACAACACAAAGTCCCGCGATTCGTACCTGCAAGACAAACGGTCCAGCCAAATCGACAAGATGCATATCCACCACATTCCCCGGGAGCACACCAGCTCCCACATAATTCATATCCGAATACAAAACCTGCTCGAAACAAAGCTTAGCCTTCGCCACATCATCCAGCCTCGAAAACCCATTCACCGCACTCTCGAGACCACTTACACACGAATCAAGCCACTCTCTCCGTAATCTCACCCCCAAACCAGCTAAAAAGCCACTAATAGCACAATCACCCACCTCAATTGGAGGCGAATCATTTTGCTCAGGCGGAGATAAATTATCGGAGACATCAATGAATTCATCGTCATCGGAGATATCGAGAGGAATGGGCTGAGTATTAGGGTTTGTTGAATTGAGATTAACTGATTCGAAATTGATAGTGGATGTTTGTAAATCAATAGATATGTTGTTGTTGTTGTTGCCGAACTCTTCCTCTTGGTGGTGGGTCAGGGGTGGCGGCGGCGGCGGCTGGTCGTCTTCGTCGGAGGAGGATGAGACCATTCGGAGATTTCGTCTTCGTGGCGGCATCATTTTGGTGACTGTTTAAGCTGGAAACGATTTTTTCCCTCCATTTTATTTAATTTTCTATGGCGGGCCAGAGTTTTTGGGCTTTTTTTTTCATCAAATTGGGTTTGGCCCGGGATGATTGACTTAGGGTTGGATTTAATTATGTGAGGTCCGTTAAACAAGTTAAATTTGAAAATAAACACGTGTAACTTGGTTATCGAGCTCAAAATCTTCCATAAATTATTAAATTATTCAAACCTTCAATTAAATTTTTATGTTTTTTTATGGAAATTAAATTTTTATGTTAAAAATGAGACGGAAAAATAACGTGAAATTACATAACTACACATATTATTATTCCAATTTTTTCCCCTAGTATCGAAGTAGGACAAAAATACGTTAATATCCAAATGAAAAAAGATTATTTACTTGTTTCAAACCATAATTTTTAATCCTCAACATGACACTTAGATCATTTAAATAGCACAAAAACATTTCATGTCAAGTATACATAGGAGCCAGAAGGGGCCATATGCCCCCCTCATTATACTAGTGTATTTATATTATAAATTTAAAAAATTATCTTTATATTTATATAAATATAATATTTGGCCCCGTAAAGATTTTTTGACTCTTCTAAAAAAACTAGCACTTGTAAACTAATTTTTTTTAATTTAATAACTTTTTCTATAATTAAATTTAAAATTAAGACCATTTAAAAAACAAACATCATATATTTAAGCATACTTAAAAAATGTAGAGCTTTACTATAAATTTTATGCTAATATTTTTATGTATTTGTACATTAAATATTTAAATGTGTCGACGAATTTTTTTTTTTTGCCCTATATGAGCTGGCTTTGGAGTTCATAATGACGGCATTTATAGCTTGGCAAAACTAACAATAGATTTGCTCTACCCCAAATGCAACACTAAATAGAGTTATACCAAAAATGCACTATGTATATTTATATACCAATAATCTGAGGGAGCCCATAATGCTTTGCGAGGGTGTTGAACTCCTCAGCTTAGTACGTTTCTTGGTTTTATATTCAAAAAGTAAAATTTTGAAAGCTGAATTTTTAAGTGTATATTTTTTGGTAGAAAGAAAGCATTGATCTCAAAATTGTGATATATGATATGACCTGGGGACCACTGTAAATTATAGTAAAAGACTTCATGTAATGTATCAACATGTATGCATGCAGCCAGTGGCCAATACAGCTCCGAAAATAAGGGGGTCCCATATAATATTTTGTACTGATGATTAATCGGAATGAACACAGGAAAAAAAATAATATTCATATTATATAATTTTTTGCCGTTTAACAAAATAAATAAGTCATGTCCACTTTGATTTGAATGGTGGATACCAACATGATAACATAGAAAACAAAAAATTAATATTCAGATTATATAATTTTTTACCGTTTCACGACATTATCTAAAATTAAAAATAAAAATTTAAGAGGATCTCTTGCCCCTCTCAAGATCCGCCTCTATATGCAGCGGAAATATATATATAACATGCAACATTGTACGTAGATGATAAAAACAAAAAATTAATATTCAGATTATATAATTTTTTACCGTTGCACGACATTATCTAAAATTAAAAATAAAAATTTAAGAGGATCTCTTGCCCCTATCAAGATCCGCCTCTATATGCAGCGGAAATATATATATAACATGCAACATTGTACGTAGATGATAAAGTTGAGCATATTCTTGTATTCTGTAAACCTACTTTAGATAAGGTTAAAAAAGTTACTAAAGAAACTGCATCGGCATCAGTCGTATATTATTGAAATATAGATATGGTTATTAGAAGAAGTTGTTTAGATGGCTGACCTACATATTACACAACTTATAATATTATATACTGTATATAATAATATTGATTATAAGCTAGGAGGATTGGAAGTGTCAACAGGTTTGTTGTCAACTGGAGGATGAGGGTCTAGGTGTAGTGCTGATGGTGGCTGATCTGCCGGAGGAGACATTACTGGCTCCTCCAGCTGGACGGATGACTTGTTTGAAGGCTGATCATCCGCAGGAGACATTGCTAGCGGGAGCTTAGAGGACTTCCTTGGAGCTGGCTTGCTTACCACATTCCCTCCATGAATCCTATTTGATTCAAAATCCAGGATTATAGAAACAATTATCATTGTTGTCTTTCTCATCTTTTCCAACTTCATCACAAGCACAACTTTATTAATCTTTTTACAACACGTACAATTTATAGCACAACGTGTTTGCTGTTTTCAGATACACGACAACTCGTTTATATATATATATAGTAGTATTTAATTTATTATATGGGTAGGAAATGAAGAGGCCCCAAATCAGGTCAATTTCTCACATAAATTTGTTACTACTTTTTCTTTTTCTTTTTTGTTTTGGGGGCACCAGCTACTTTTATTCACATTTTTTTCTCTCAACCACACAATTTATTTTTGTTTGCTGTTTTCAAATGCACGACAACTCATTTATATATAGTAGTATTTAATTTATTATATGGGTAGGAAATGAAGATGCCCAAATCAGATCAATTTCCCACATAAATCTGTTACTACTTTCTCTTTTTCTTTTTTGTTTTGGGGGCACTAGCTACTTTTATTCACAATTTATTTCTCTTAACCGCACAATTTATTTTTGTTGCCACCAATTATAATCGAGCATTCAGACTCGCTCACCTACCTTAATTAAATTCACTGATGTAACAATTACGAGTAAGAGCAAGTCCAACAGTGTCTTAGTGAAAGCCCTATATATATAATAAAATATAATGTCCTAGTGATTTAGGACACTATACACATACATCTATTCCAACAATATGCCTTATCTTCATGTCTTAATATTAAAATATTAATATATTTGAATACAACTATATATAAGCCAAGTATGAAAATGTGTGAAAAGAGAGAAAGTGAATATTTTATGGATTAAAATGATTTAGGACAACAATGTCCTAAATTGGTGTCCTAAATTAAAATTTAAGGCATTTGATTAAATGTGCCTTAAACCACTAGGACATCCAACAACCAACAAGTGCCTCATTTTTTAGGCACTACTGAGCATGTCATAAACCAATTTTCACAATAAAATATTAACTTCCCACCATTTCAATGAATCTCTCTTCTCTTACTTTTTCACTCCCCTCCAATACTAATTCAAATAAATTATTAGTTTAATAATAAGGCACAATTATAGGGCATATTGTTGGAGTTCATGTATCAAAAAGATGTCCTAAATCACTAGTACACTATTTTTTATAATATTTTTAAGGCATAATCTAGGACATTGTTGGACTTGCTATAAATAAGGCACATGTAGTGTGTCCTAGTGTTTTAAGGCACCACTAGGACACTGTTGGATTACATTTTTATCTAAAATGCCTTAAATTTTAACTTAGCACACTATTATGGGGCACTGTTGGACTTGCTCTAACTCACCATTTACTAACTTTTTTTCTGGTTCTCTAGCAACTACTTAAATTAAACTAATAAATTAACTTTCTTTAGAGAAATTGATAATTATTTTAAAAATTTTCTAAACAAATTGGTCAAAAACAATTTAAATAAATTATTAGTTAGAAGAAACTTTTATTATGTATCTAAAATTTTAATAATCTTTAATGACAATCATATTATCAATTAAACTTTTTACCATCAAAAAATATAAATTTTAAGTATAATTATATGGGTCGCGCTCAAGAAAGAACCAATCCTTAAAATAGAACCATAGAACCACTAAGGTCCTGCTGCAAAACCCTAAATTTTAAATAGATTTTTAGGACATAAATTTAAATACATCTTTTTTTTTCATCGTTGTGCGTGTTCAAAAATAATTTTAAAATATAATACATAGATTTTGACCTTTTTTGCATGTGAAGTTCTGCCGCTGAACCCTAACTAATACTAGAAATAAGGTAAGCGTTCTATGGGTTCTCTCTGTAATGATTCTCTCTTGAACATTACCCTAATTAAATAACATTTAAAAATTGAATCACACTCATAACATACATGCTCATGTTTTTAAAAATTTCTTTGATTAGAATAGTAATTTATTTGAGAGATAGTAAGAATAACTAGTTTTCTAACCCGTGCAAAGCACGTGCTTTGCACGCGTTGTTTTAAATTATTTTTTTAATATTTCTTATATCTCTTTGTTCATCTTTTTAAATTAAGATTATTTGTATTATAATTTTTTTTATAATTTGATGTTTAGTTTTTCCATCATCTAATCAAAAAAATCGAATAAAACCCTGACGAAAAACCAGTAATGAACATTTTGATGAAAAACAAAAATTCTTGTTTGTTGTTTTTCAAACTCTCACTCCGCTCTCGCTCGCCGCTCGTAACGGCGTCTCGGTTGATTTCCCCTCCTTTAGCTATTCAGATGTTCTGGTTCATATTTTAAGCTAGTAACGGAGTTTCGTTTGATTTCCCTTCTTTTAGCTACTCAGATCTGTCGGTTCATATTTTTTAAGTCATATTATGTTGATGTTTATATGTACTTATATTATTTAAAATATAGATATATAAAATATCACCATTTAAAATTTTATTATATAATTAAATTACCACCCGCCAAAAATTGTTAAAAATTTGATAAAAATAGGAATTTTGCCCATATCAGAGTTTTTGTCATATAGTTATATATTATATTTGTAATTCTATATGAACCAATTAAATATTCTAAAAAGCAGCCAATCAATCGCTAATCGAATGGCTTTTTAATATGATTTGACAAAATTCGGTTAAAACGATGATTAATTGGTCAAAAATTGGATAAATCAGGTAAAATATTAAAATTTAAAAAAAATGTGGGACAACTTTCAAATTTTAAAATATGGTTATATATATAATATTAAATTAATTCTAGATAATGATCCTATTAATCATTTCGATTAATCACCGATTTTCTGATATCCTCTTTTTACAACATTGAATATTAATTTGTTTATTTATTCATTAAATCATAATTATAGATATAATATACATATTTGTATATAATATACATATTTGTATTGGAATTTTGATTATAAACTTATTAATGTATATTAATGAATAGACATTAATGTCTAAAAAATAGGCTAATATTAAAAGTCCATAATAACTTTTATATATATTAATACATGTGTAGTTTAGTTTTCGAATTAAATTACTCGCAGTTGCACTATTAGATATATAATAATAGATAATAGATAATAGATATGTGTATAACTATATTTCGATTTAATTCACCAAGGATCCGATTGATATAATTTGAGCATGTGTACAAATCTTAGATATAACATCTTAGTTTACTAAAAAGTTAAGTATCCTCCGTTTCATCGTATTGGAGACCTAAGCGAGTTCGATTATGTAGCGAATCATTTTGTACAGGTGATGTTTTGCATATTGTCAATATAGTTTTATAGCAAATAGCTCGCAAACATTAAGAAATTTTAGCATATAGATCACCATAAGAATCCTTCCAGGTTTGTGTATACTGAGGGAGTGTGTGGAAGAAACTTTTGGCCTAGAATTTAAACAGAAACTGCCAACAAGCCATTGTGCCTAAGCAAAGACTCCGGAGACGGTTCGCGCCCTCTGAATTCCACAAAAACCTGAAATAAAACCAACTCCTATGATCAAGATTCAGTAACAACACATTTAAAGATTGAAACTGTCTAAAGATTCTGCCCCATCATTTAAATATACGGAAACTTCATCTCATCTTACATCTAGGGGTGCCTTCCCACCTCCAAGAGCAAGTATAGTCTCTCGGAATTTCTTCCCTGTTTCTTTCATAGCCTGTTCAAAACACAAACCCTTGCTATGGTTATATACTTGATTAGTACAATGTATATCAGTGACCTCTGTAGTTCCTGCAAAACACCATAGTTTTTTCTACCAGTACCAAAGAAACTACCATTTAAGGCATGGAGGGATTAGAATAATTAATTCGAGGAAATGAAAATGAATGATCGGGTTCTAGTGCCTAATATGAAGATGCTACCAACATAGGAAAGAACTACGGGATCAATGTATCTAAATTTCTCCCAAGACAAAACGCCCTCTTAGGAATGATGCCCTTGGGAAAAGCTGACCAAGGAAAGTAAGCTTGAATATTCAAGTAATCAAATTATAAACTGTCTTATTTGTTATTTCATACCTTAATGTCGTCTAAACCAGCATCTTCAAATGCAGAGAAAGCATCAGCAGACTGTACCTCAGCCCACTGCCAATATCAGACAGTTTATTTTAGAATATTGAAAGCTTTTATTCGTAGTAGCATTCACTAAAATCACTCCCAGGTCGAGATACTTCTATGGAAACCTTGGTACATATTTTTAGACTTTCAGCTAGACACAAAAGAATTACAGTTCAGAATTTGCTGAGGCAGCAAGTTTACAGCAGATAAGAACCAAACAAAAGCATTTACTAAGACCGACTTTAAATTGTAAAGGACCTAAACTAAACACATAATAATGTACTAGGAATTTGTTTACAGAACAGGACGAGAATACTGACAAATTATAAATAAAAGATATTTATAGAAAAATAAAAGGTGTATTTAAATATTAAAGTTGAGACATAGATAAGTTGTTACTTTAAACCCATGCAATCCGAAAACAAAAGTTAAAGATACACGTGAGAAAGAAAAACGAACATAAATCCTACCTTGTAACTGTAGTATCCAGCTGCATAAGGACCTGTTAATTCATCCATTCCATCAGACCAAAAAGGAAATATTAGTTCTAGGAGGAAGAGGAAATAATTATATTAAGCTGCAAAAAGTTGCAACACTTAAACTAGAAAATAATTGATGATCAAGTAAATTTATTAGGGAGAAAAAACCTGCAAAAATATGGCTAAATCCACAAAGAAACCTATCCTCCTGAAGTGGAGGGATCACTTGTGTTTTCTGGCTAATCCTTTGATCAACATCATATATAGATTCAGACCCCCCCAGGTACATACTTCGTGTGCAGCTCCAGATCAAGACTAGCAGATCTTATCTACAAAGAATTATGCAAGCAACGAAAGATGCAAAAAAATCAGAAGAATTCCACTTCCTTCTTTGTAACTGTTGATTTGTAAGCCATCGGTATATTTTGCTAACAAATATTACAACCCAGATTTTAGCAAGACAGAGAGCACCAAAAGAACATAGATGAATGAAAATAAATAAATACAAGTTTGGAAGCTACACAGAATTGACCACACCACACAAAGGAGTGATAAGAGTAGAAACAATGGAGTTTCAAAATATACTTGATGGGATTGTAACTCACTATATTCAACATGATTCGTTTGTTCTAGACTTGTAAAGATATACAAGGCTAATCACGTAACTGAATATGTGACACCAAGAACTTAGGTGAATAAAAATAATCTTGTGTTATAACTAATGATAAAAATAACAATCCACAGTCTGATTTATGTCACATCTTTCAGTGTTATTTGCCATTAGTTAATCAAACTAATATATCATATGCTGATGGGGATATAAGAAAAAATGTATATTATATATTACATGTTAACTCAAGGCTTTATGTTATGCATAGTGGTGAAGAGAGTTCTTGTGCCATTTACATTCATAAATTAACATCCAAATTGTTGTTCACTTTCATATATTAACTTTGAAAACACCAACCAGAAGCCAAATATGTGTGCTCTTAAATCAAAATAGGAATGGGGATGTTTCACTGACCTGGCGAAGACTATATGAGCCTGCACGGAAAGTCCTAGTTGCAAGAAGCTTTGAATATATATCTTCTGGGAGACTCTCCCCAGTTTCATAATGCTTTGCAATGCTCATCAAGGTATCCCTACAACGATGAATATAAAAAGTAGGAATCTTTCATTATAAGAAAAAAGGAAATTCTGCTAGTTATTGCTGATACTGATACAGATCAAGGTATTCATGTCCAGTAAAAAAGGATTTGGGCATCTGAAGGTGTCAAAGTAGCAATAAATAAAATTATTGTGCGTCTCATAGTCCCCAGAATCTATAACTATTATTTATCTTTCTACTATATAAAACTCCGAGTGCCTGTGACTTCCCCTTAAGATATGAAGGGTTGACACTTGTTTTGAATATTGAAGTTTGTACGATCCCGAAGTTTAACAATAATTGTTTAGGATTTCGACATAATCTAGAACAAACAATACATAACAAAGAAGAAAACTATGTTTACTGTGTGTGCCTTAACATTTGGGGAAAAACAGAACACTTTGTATTAAGACCAAGGAGAACATTAGAAGCAGCTAGAATGATGTCAGAAACTAGAAAGGCAATTAACATCAATTCATCATTTATATCCTAAAGGCATTCAACTGTGAGACTAGAACTCTCTTCCATGAGGTAACTACTGATTTTTACACCAGCTACAAGACCCTCATCTTCTTTAGTTAACAAATGCTGGAGTGCATGACCAAATTCATGGAAGACAGTTTCAACCTGAAAATTAGGCAGTTCGCAGTCAAAATTTACAGAACTGTAAAAAGATTTTAAAAAAAATGTGATATTCACTCTTCGGTTATATTATATCTGCCCAAAAATTATTATTCTTACCTCCTCAAAAGTCATAAGGCTAGGCTTGTCTCCAACTGGAGGCATTTGATTGCACACCATATGTGCAACAGGCAACCTAGCAGGAGCACCATCACGTGACATTACGCGGCTCCGGGCGACAACTTCATCCATCCACGCTCCTCCACGCTTTTCAAATGGACGAGAATATGGATCAAAGTAGAAGTATGCAATAGGACTGCCAGAAGAATCCTTGACACAATAAAATTTGACGTCGTTATTCCACACCTAGAAAACAATAACACAATATCATCAGTATGATACATCGCCTGCTACATGGCTAAAATACAGTGCATCATAAGACCATGATTACCGGGGCTAAACCATCAGCTGCCTCTATGGCAACACCGAAGAGCGTCTTGGCAAGGTTGAAAAGGCCATGCATAACTTTAGGGAATGAGAAGTAGGGACGTAATTGTTCCTGTATAAGTCATGTTAGTAGCACACCAGTACATCCGTGCAAAAGTTTTAAAATTCTAGTTATACAACACAAGAAGAACAACAAAAATTAAACATAAACAGTATTCGAGAAGGGCCACTATTGCCATAGAGTTGAAAAATGTCACATACAAGTTTCATCAGTATGACTGAAATTAAAGAGATTTAGAAGCATTAAATCTTAAAATGAAACCTACATAGAAAGGTTCTAGAAGACTAGAAACTCTGCACAGACATAGAATACGTAGTAAAAGGTTAATATCTGATAATCTTATATCACAAAAGCAAAAGGCGAGGATCCTGGTACTGCATAGACTCTTGATGGCAGCTTATAGCAACACTGCTAACATCTAAAATGTGTATCATCACTATTTGAGCAAGCCCAATGTACCGGATTTCAGAATAAGTAAAACCAAAAATATTTTTCTGGAAATATTACAATAACAAAATTATCTGAAGTCGCCAAACAACGGAATCTGGTCGTCATATATTTCATCAACTGGTTAAAAAGCCTCAATTATATATAAAGTACAACTAGAGTATGCTTCGTCATGCATCTTACACTGGTTAGCAGTGATAGAAACTACGTTTAAAAAGGACAGTAACAAACCTCGTTTATTTCATATTTTGATTCACGCAGCCTCTCACTCCAAAACGTTGTATCCCAATGGGTCAAATCATCTGCTTCTAGAGCACCTTGATCTTTTGAGAATTGTTTGAGTTCTTCCATATCTACCAAGATCAGAGCCAGATCAAAGCAATTACATCTCTTTTATGTTGTTAATATAATCATACAAGTACTATCAAGCGAGTTTGTAGATCTTTCTTAGGCATCTAGCAATGACGATCAGACAGCTTTACAATGTATCTTAAGGTTGCAAAAATTGGAACAAGCAAGCTACAAGGACTTAATGGACTATTTTGACTGCTGAGTAATGTTATTGTATCATAATACCAGACATGTTATAATTTTAATGTTACATCATCTGACGAGTGAGCATCGGCTACAAATGTTGTCTGTAATTTGCAAACTTCAATCAATACAGTCAAAGCAAAAGGGGGAATCAGTAGTCACTAGCTATGCTCCCCTCAGATAAATCTACCATAATTGGCAAAGGTTTTAGCTCTACTTGTGAAGCACTCTACTTGACACATAACTAAAGCTTATGCAGAGTGTAAAAATATGAAACTAGATTACACATAAACTTACTCTTTACTGCTATAGACAACAACTAACCTTATATAGGGGTATTCTCCTGATAGTTATATACTAAACTACCATATAAATGGAAGAGGCTTTGGCTTAAAGTGTAAAACACTTAAATTAAAATGGCGCAGCCTGCATTGTTATACAACATTTATCTCTATTTGGGGGCTTTTCCCTGTAACTACTCATAAACCCTAAACTGTTGAATTGTATGAAAATAACACCTACATGATACCTTTAACAGCTGCATCCCAGGTAGGGGTGGCAATTTCGGGTAATGGGTCGGGTTCGGGTCGGGTTGTCTTACCCGGTCCATTTTTTGGGTCAACCCGAACCCGACTCGAACTCGAAATGGGTCGAAAATTTCAACCTGAACCCGACCTGTTCAGTACCCGATTGACCCGAAAATGACCCGTTTTGACCCGAAATTTTTTAAAAATTAATTATTTTGATTATATTTATTATAATATATTAAAAATATATAAATAATAATTTAATAAGATTATATGTGACAAAAATATTCTTAATATTATATAAATATATCATAAATATATGTAATTTTTAAAATATAAATATATATAATTCCCATATTATCAAGCTCGCCGCTAGAAGCGAGGGTTAACCGAGCAAGATATACTTCCTTGCGCAAATCTCGATTTTTAGCATGTTGTATGACTGACATGTAACTTGGGTCGTCCAATGTTATAACCCATGGACCATCTTCAGCAGTAGCATTTTTATGCCCCTGTTGTATTATACACAGTTGTAGAGTGAGATAGAAAAGCAACTGTACTGTGGGTAACATATGTGACTACAAATTGATGTATTTCGGTACAGAGTACCTTGGACACTGCTGTTTGTGCACCCAAACCTAAAGCAGTAGCCGCCAACCCTTCAATCTCTTTCTTCTCAATTATTAGTTTTTCAAACTTCTTTGTGGCATCCAAAACATGCTCCTCAAATTTTTCACTAAGCTTCACCAGTTCCTGCATTTAAAGACACAAGGAATCGAAATAATCAATAATTAACTTTCAAATTGTCATATTCCTATAGGGTGATTTTTTAATTCCAATCTAAATACAAATCCCTTGTACAGGCTTACTTGTATAGATGTTCCAAAAAGATAATTAACATGTGACTCACCGCACAGTATATATCTTCGCTGAAAGCATAATAAGTTACAAAGCTTACCTGTTCAATTTTGTTGAACTGGTCCCTTTTTTCATCTTCAAGTGAGATGCCATTAAGAACAGCCACCTTTATTTGAGCTGCATATATTGGGAATGCAAGTTGTTGGGAAATATCATTAAGTAATATATCATAAAGGAAGAAGGAACTAGTGTAGTCCATGTTCTGAAGAATGTGTGTGGTATAAACTCTTGGAGATAAGCATTAAATATCATAAAATTCTTCGAGATATGCATCATTCTCCTCATTGATAAAGTTTCAAGAAGGCAGAAATTCACCAGAGTTACAGAACAAGAAAGTCCCTAAACTGAATAAATGACAAAGTGAGCTCGGATAATTCAATGACACTATCTAAAGTAGATGCTAAATATAAAATTTGAAAAAAAAAATTGAATCTTTATGTGGCTAAAGAACAATCTCAAGGGAGTGAGTTTAAGAAAGAAAAGGTGACTTTGGATGGATGTTTACAACTGACAATCATAGAATTTATGGACCTAAACATGTTTGGACATATAGCTCCATATGAAAGTGCTAAAAGAATGTGGGAAATGACTTACATTCCACTATACGCTTACGAGCTTCACTTAGTGTGTCCCAACTGGTAGATTCTTTGATAGCCTTAAAAGCATTGTAGATTGGTAAACTTTGTCCTAACTTGAGCTCAAACTTGACTTTTTCAGACTGAAAAAAGAAAAAATAATACAATATCGTAAAAACCAATAACATGAGTCAAGTTATTTGGGATTAGTATCAACAAATAAGATTTTACCAAACACTATCAAAAAACCTTACAAATACACCAACAGCCGAATGTAAAATGAGTAATGTCATAAGATATCCCAATTTTAAGATATTCAAAGGCAACGAAAACTCGAAAGATACAAAAAACAATTAAAGAGCCCAATCATACCTGAATCTCTTCAATGGCAGTACGGAGTTGAGGATTATCTTTGACGGCCTTGAGATGATTAACAGCTCCCCAAATCACTTCCAACCGATCAACTAGCTTCTCCAATGACTCCACCAGCTTCGGCCATGACGGTTCCACACTGCTCTCCAATTCAGCCAATTCATTTTCCTAATCAGACAGTATTAAAACCCTCTTCTGTTATATATACACTCCAAAATCCACCTGTATGGAATTTTCTGTGGTGTGTCCATTGGTCTTTGTATCGTTAATAATGATGGACGCATGCACAAAAATACGTATCAATAAAAATAAGCTTAATGTTAGTGTTTAGAGTGTCTATGAACACACCACAAATACTTACATATATAATAATCACGGACTTATGCACAAAAATAAGTATCACTAAAAATAAGCCTAATGTTTTTTTTTTTTTGAGTAAAAAAATAAGCCTAATGTTAGTGCTTAGAGTGGGTTCATGGATACGTAAAAATATAGGGTTAATTATCAACTAGGTCACTTATTACATCAGAAAATATCAAGTGGATCACTCGAAAATTTTTGGTCTCATTTGAATCACTAAATTCATAAAAAATATCAAATAGATACCTCTAATATCTTTTCGAGAAGTAAACTTTATTTTTCATTGAGTTTCATACATTTTTCTTGGCTGTTATTATAATCAAATGAAAGGTTATGAATTCTAATATTTATGATAATATCTTGAGATTTTAAGAAATTTATTTACTATTTATTTTTAATTTTACAATTATTTTGTTTGATTTATATCAAATAAATAATAAATAAATTTCTTAAAATCTAAATATATTATCATAAATACTGAAATTCATATCCTTTAATTTGATTGTACTAACAGCCAAGAAAAATGTGTGGAACTCAATGAAAAATAAATTTTACTTCTCGAAAAGATATTAAAGGTATCTATTTGATATTTTTTATGACTTTAGTGATTCAAATGAGACCAAAAATTTTCGAGTGATCCACTTGATATTTTCTATTGTAATAAGTGACCTAGTTGATAATTAACCCTAAAAATATATAATAAAATACTGACGAGTTTGTTGAGCAAGGCAGCAACACCGGGACGGACGTGATGGGCTTGCATGGAATCGAAGGGCGGGAAATAGAAGTCCTTCAAGAGAGGGTTGTCTCCGTCGATACCTGACATTGCGGTTGAGTTGCGGCGGAGTGAGAAAAGGACAAGACCAGTAGAGCCAGGAGGTTTTGTTAATACCAAATATACATAGCATTATAACCGTGCAAAAAACGGGCGGGTATAATATTTGTTATTTTACCGTATATATTTAAATTTAACTACTTTTATTGTGAAAATAAAATTATAATTATAATAAAATAATGTGGTTAAATAAATTTTTTACTTAACGGCTGAATGAATTCTTAATAGTTTTTTTTTGGACAGAATGAATTCTTAATAATTAGGTCCGTCAAATGACTAATTAAAAATTAGTTCAAAAATTTAAACTTTAATGAAAATGTTAAAAATTAGTAATTTAATATAGAACATATTATAAGTTAAAGAGACACGAAAACCCAAATACCGACACATCATAATAATAACCTAATTTTTATTAGTTTGGTTTAATAGATAATGAAAAGTATATCCTAACATGTTGTTAATTAAGGAGGTCTGTGGGTCGAATATCAACCGGATCACTGAACTCGGCCGAGCTTTAATAGTATTATAATAATATACAGTATAGTATAGATTTATAATATTATTTTTAAACTTAGGCCATTGGAGTATTTAAAAATAATGCTAATGTATTTTAGTGGAAAAGTATCACCGGTTTATTATTAATTAGATATAATAATATTATATTTATTATATTTTTATAAATATGTCGCCCTCTCTGTTCTAACACTCGGTGATTAATAACGATTAATGACTGATTAATCCTTATTCCGTAGCTCGCCGAACTGATTAAATATCTGATTATTCTATTAATCATTCTATTAATCCCCAATCAATAAAATTAATCCTCGATTAATCGTTGTTCATTGTCTTTACCGATTAAATTTGATTCCCGCTTTTTACAACACTGGTCACCCGTGTTAATTGTAGAAGATCGGTTTTTTTAATTTGAAAATCTAATAGATATAGCGTGTTTTAGTTGAAAAGGTAATTACTATGTTGCTTGATGTTATTTTAGAATATTAAGTTTTTTTAGTATAAAACATAAAAAAGATAATATATTTTAGTTAAAAAGAAAAATTAGTTATATAAATAGGCGCATATTTAGGCCCAATACCGACCGATCAAATTTCTGATTTCCGACTTTAATAGTAGAGTATAGATTATAATAATATTTTCTTTTTACATGTATGTTGCATGTGTTATTTTTTTAGAAAATCGGTTTTTTAGTTACATATCTGAAAAAGATAACGTGTTTTAGTTAAAAAGGGTAGTTGCTATGTTGTCTAATATTATTTTTAGAATTTCGAGTTTTTTTAGTTACAAAATATAAAAAAATAAATAACTGTTTTAGTTAAAAAGGATAGTTGATTATATAAAAAGGCTCATAATTCGGCTCAAGTACTGACCGACCAAAGTTTAAATGTCTCGGTTTTAATAGCATTCGATTTTTCAGTTAGAAATCTAAAAAAGATAACGTGTTTTAGTTATGTAATTTTTTTTATATTCAAACTATTATTCAACTCGAACCAAATTTGCAGTCAGGTCACTTGAAAAATATGCAATCTAAGTCATCATAATATATAATTATTTTATCTTTATACTGAAAATTTATATTGATTAAGGATTGGAGGAAGTTTGATATAAAAGGAGCATAGATGCCCGTGCGAGACACATGGCCGTCATTTATAAGTATTTGTTTATCTTATTTTTTTTTTTGAAAGCAATTTGTTTATCTTATTTTTTAATATTTTAATTCTAATTTTATGAAATATTTGTTTTTAAAATGTTTATAAAATAATTTTTTGTAAGTTCTTTGAAATTTTCCTATATACTAAAAATATCTTTTCAAGTAGTGCAACTTAATGCAATTTTTGTCTTCTAATTTGTTTTTTTATAATTTTTTTGGTTATTTTTGTGATATTAGTACCAACCTGAAAGGACACTCATCTTTGCAACCAGTAGAAACTTTGTATGCAATTAAATATAATTTTAACATATTTTTTAAAGTTGTATTTATGATTGCATATATATATGTGTGTGTGTGTGTAAATTCTGTGTTTTTGCATGAATGTTTCAGAAAAATTTTATTTTTACAATTTTTTTAAAGAAATTATAGTATTTTTACAAAAAAACGTTGTAGACTTCGGTATTTGTGAAACCCCTTATTTTTTTTAATCATATTTGTAAATATAAAATTATTATTTTTTATGAAAAAATATTTTATAGAATCTTCACGCAAACAAGCTATTCAACAAATCGACAGCAACATCCCTCCTATCAAATACACGATTTGGATAAGAATATGACCCACGAGCTAAAGTGTGTGCAGTCATATTTGCACATGATTTAATAAAAATTAAAATTTTATGAAAAAACATTAAAAAAAAGAAGAAAAAAGAATATGAAATAAAAATAACAAGGCACTTGTTTGTGTGAATGGGACTAGGGGTCAGCACGGTTCTAGTTTTGGAGGTTCAAACCGAATTTTTCAGTTTAGAATATTTACAGACTATTTCCAAACCGAATGTTATAAAAATCAATACAAACCAAACCGATTCTTAACGATTTGGTTTGGTTTGGTTTCGGTTTAATACCAGAATATTAAAACAATCGTACACTTATTTATTTAAAATAATTATCGATGCTCTTTTTTTTGTCACTTAACAAAATACTTAATAAAAGATTAAGGTGAAATTTGCATAACTTTTCGATATAAATAAATTTTGGGTACTACCCTTACACGTTGTTATGAAAAGAAACAATTCAATTTATTTTAAAAGCTAAAAAAATATTTTATTTAAAAGAGAAAAAAGAAGAAAGGTTGATTAATAATGAAGAGTATATAAAATAAGAATGGAGAAAAAAAAGGAAAAAATAATTTTTAAAAATAAGAAATATCTATAATATTGATCAACACCTGAACACTTAAATACCTAAAATTAAATTTATGAAAATATTAATCACATAACATATGTGATAACGGTCTGGTTAAGGTATTTTGGTCGGTTTGAAAGTGAAAATCGAAATCAAATCAAAAAAATTTGATTTTTAATTATTAAAATCAAAATCAAACCGTTAACGAGTCGAAATATTCTGTTTGAACGGTTTGGATCGGCCGATTTAGACCGGTTTCGGATAATCAAGGCGCCTAGATGGTAATGTTCGAATTACGATGAGTTAAATTAGAATAGGTAACTAGAGAATTCCCAGTGATACCAGGGAATGAAATATTTGAAAGACCCAAAATTAAACCCCCGCCCACACCACTGAAATCTGGAACCGGCTGCGGTCAAACACACTCTCTCTCTCTCTCTCTCTCTCTCTCTTACATCAAATATAACCACCGGCAATCACTACTCCCCAGTCCCCCGTACATATCTATCTACACACAATTCTCTGCTCTCTCATCAATTACTCTTACTAGCAAACCCACCCCGTCACTCTCGCCCCAAATTCTCCCCCAATTTCTAGGGTTTCTCAATTGCCCACTTTAGGGTTTTCTCGATTCCCCAAATCTCACTCAATTCTCGACTGAATTCGCGTTTCAATGGCGTCTGAGGACGGATCTGGGGAAGAGGACACGAAAGTAGCTGATATGCAAGTGGAGAATCCTGAAATTGAAGCTGAAAAAGAAGCCGAATCAAACCCTAACCCTAATCATACTCAACATGATTCTGTAATGGCGGATAAGGAGGAGGCAGAGCAAGGGGAAGGCGGCGACAAGGCGGAACAAGATGTTGAAAAGGACCAGGAGGAACAAGATGTTGAAAAGGAGGAAGAGAAGGAGACTGAAGAGGCGGAAGAGGAAAAGGAGGAGGAGGAGACAAGCAAGAAGGGAAGTGGAATGAAGACACCGGTGTCGAAAAAGCGGAGAGGCGAAGTGAAAGAGTCGACAATTGAAAGGCCTTCCAGGGAAAGAAAGACAGTTGAGAGATATACTGAAACTTCTTTAGCTAGGGGTTCTGCGACTAAGCCCTTTTCGATTGAAAAGGTAATTTACTACTTACTTTCGACATTTTACAGGTTGTTCGTTATTAATTGAATATGATCAAAAGTGGATCTTTGAAATTTGGTAAATGCAGGGGAAAGGGACGATGCTCAAGGACATTCCAAATGGTATGCATTGATGATTTGATACACTTTCATTTTAGTTCATCAGGCATGGCATGAATGACCGACCGGTTTACTTGCATTGTAATTACTTGCTAGTTAAAGTTATAAGTTTAAAGTTATTTGTTGTTTAGTTTGAGTGGATATTGTGGTGAGTGTAATAATTTGTGATTTAATAAACCGACCAATTAATATATCCGATTTAATTTTGCCAATTAATTACTTAAATAGGCTCTTAATGTGTTTTATGCACATATCACTTTACATAAGCAACATAAAATAAGTGTCAATGTGCATGTAAACATATTGTATTATGTCCGCGTGTTACATATTGTATATCACAATCTCTTTTTCTTGCTAAATGTATATTAGAATCTTTATGCATGGCTTTGTATCTTATTTTCTTTGTTTCAACTCTGCTATCTCATTTTCTGATTGCTTGACCTTGAGTTTGATTGATGATTTATGTAAGCTGATTGTTTCTTCTTGAGTTCTGTAAATGTTTTGTATAACTTGATTGATGTCTATTCCAGGTATCAGGCTAGATAGAAAGTGTATCCGTAGTGCCAAAACAGTATCATGTTTTTGCTATCGTGGTTATACACAATGGCACAATTTGCACATCTTGTTTTTCTAATGATGTAGATTACTAGTTGTCTAGTTCTGATAAATTGCATGCATGCATGTATGTATGTTATTTGCTGTCTTCTACTTATGCAAGACACGTGTCCAAATAATTTGTCTATTAACTTCTGTTCTGAAGCTTTTATCGTCGTTTATATTGGGTATAAAATTCTCTGACATTTTGTGAGAAGACTTGGTATCGTTTAATTTGATATTTTTAATTTTTGCAGTGGCCTTCAAGCTGTCCAAGATAAAACCTGATGATAACCTGCAGCTACTTCATAACATCCTTTTTGGAAAGAGGATGAAGGTTATATTTTATGGACTTCACTGTTATTCATTTTTGGAAGTATATCATTTTCATAGATGCTGAATTTCAAAATTTCTGTTGATGGTCATTATGTGCATGTGTTTCTTCCTACTAATAAAATTATTTGGAGATTTAGTTAATGAATTATAAGGCTGCCAGGCATTAATCATGGGATTATATTGCAGGTGCATACACTAAAAAAGAACATCGGGTTGTTTTCGGGCTTCGTGTGGGCTGAGAATGAGGTATGAGCCGGAGAATTATATCTTAACTTGCCAAGTTTTTCTTTTTGCCTACTCTTCATAGCATCAGATAGACGGGTGGAGTCGGTCTATTTTTTTTGGCCTGGTTTGGGCCATTTCAATTATGTAGGTACACATTGCTGCTTATTTAATATCTTGTCTACATTAACCAGGAAAAGCAGAGGACAAAAATTAAGGAGAGAATCGATAAGTGTGTCAAAGAAAAACTACTGTTGTTTTGTGATATCCTTAACATACCAGTTAATAAAGCCTCTACAAAGAAGGTGAGTGGGATTGAGACTATGCGAATAAGGTGGTTAGAAATTGTCATCTGAACTGCTAGCAAAAAAAAATTGTCATCTGAACTTTGCCTTATTTGCAATTCTGACAAGTTGCCAACTGTGGTTCAGGAAGATCTGTCTGCAAAACTATTAGAGTTTTTGGAATCTCCACATGTTACAACTGAAGAATTGCTTGCTGATAAAGAAATGGTCTCTCTCTCTCTCTCTCACACACACACACACACACACACACACACACACAGAGCAAGACCTTTTCCCTCTGAGTTTGTTTGGTTTCTCATTGCTTATTATTTGTTGTTCATGCCTATCGATGAATCAGAAAGGTAAACAGCGGAAGAGGAAGGCTAAATCTAGCAAGTCGCCAAGATCTGTCGAGGAAGCTTCAGGAACATTATCCAAGGTGTGTTCCATGCTTGGTTTGTAGTTTATGCTGACGTTCTAAAGAAAAATTTATGCTGCCTTGTTTGTAGTGAATTGTAATAATTGGAAGCTGTTTACAAAATTAAGTGTTACAAGTTATGACCTCCTTTGGTAGTTCTGACTTTGCAACAACTTGGGCAGGCACATACATTTAGGCTATTATATCAAGTTATCAACATGTCAAATGTCTAATGATTTTTCCTCTTTGGGATAAGCATGTCAATGCATTGTTCCTAATCTTAATTTAGTTATTGGCCATTTGTGGTAATATGCTAATTACCTTATAGCTGCAATATGAACAAGACAGTCATAATGATGGAGGGACAACAATTAAAGCAAGGAAAATGATAGATTTATGTAGATTAACCGCAAAAACATACTAGGCTCAAGCCTCAAGGTTACCCAACCACAGAACCAATACCCTTTAAAATTTCTCAACCAAAGAAGAAAGAGTTTGTATAGATTGCAACTCATAACAATCGAGAGACCTCCATTTAGTAGTCAATCAACGTCTTCTAATAATGAAATAGAAGATTACATATCCTTATATTGTGTGAAACCCCAGTACTCGTCAACTTTGTTACTCAGCTTGAAGCGTCCAACATGGATACGTGTCCAAATGTTGGACTCTGCGACATTTTGAAAATTATATAAGTTTGCATCTAACATATAAGTGTCCGATTTGAGTGCCCGAGTCCAACATAGCTTGCCATTTGCCACAAGTAAAAGTCTAATATTAAGGGAACTAGTAAGGAAGGAATCAAATGATTTTATTCTTCTATTGTAATATTGGAATATATCTAGTAATATGTGTGTGTGTGTATAATCAAACTTTATAATGAGTCACACTTAGATAGATTGAAATTAATCTTGTTTCTTATAAAGCTTCCTTTGTTTTTTCGCACTGTTCAGAATTTTTGTTATACCCTTGTTGAACATGACTTGACATGGGTGGATTTGAGTCAGATCCTTCATGTTGAAAGTGGATACTTGATCCTTTTTTAATTGTGCTTAATATGCAAGGCTCTGGATAACTTGTTTTGAATTTTCCTATTATTTTACTTCTATAAAAATTTATACATTAATAAGTCCATATGTTTTAATGGTAATGAGCGATTGTATTTTTTGCTACGAAAAAATATACTCCCTCTGTCCCTCTCATTTCTTTACAGTTTTTTTTGCATTGTTCGACACGCATTTTAACGCGCATATAAAACATAGTTTTATAACTTATTTTTGAATTTTTTTGTTTTTGTATAAAAATATGAACATCAAATTTTTTTTCAGAAGAAAAAAAGTTCAAAATAATTTATCTAACTACGTTTTATGAGAGCATTAGAATGTGTGCTGAAACCCCGTCCCCCAATGTAAACAAATGAGGGGGACGGAGGGAGTAATATGAAAGAAGCGTTTGCTGTTCTGCTCTGCAGCTCTGCTGCTTACAGGATGATAGTTATATTTGAAGTTCTCTTTCTAGATATACACACGCTGACACACAAATATTGTAATATAATACATTCTCACATATAAAATTAAATATAATTACGGTTATTCTATCTTACTACAATGTAAAAATGTGTGTATATAAATATCACCAATATGCACAGTGCACACATATAAGTGGCGCCTAGGCGGCGCAATGACGCTTATTTTACTACAACATAAACTCTATGTGTTAGTAATTTCTGCTAGATGTTGGTGTTCCTAAACGTATGGCTGTACATAATTTTTTTTATTCGATATTGTAACATTTCTAATTATAGAAACAAATAATAATTGGGAATTTTAAATGGAGTTCTTGTGTGACTTCCCTAGTGTGTAATTAGCAAGACATTCAGATTTTACTAGATGCTTCTGAAGCCTTTCTGTTGATCGTTTATTTCTATGTGTATTATATGTGTCTAGGCACTGAAATGTTCTCCTAATTGTTTGACAGAAACAAAAGCTTAAGTCTGAATCTGAGAAGAGCAAGCTCCCTTCCAAGAATGCTGACGAAGATGATGAGGAAGGTCAAGACTCAGAAAGCAAAGATGCTTCTCAAGATGATGAAAATGACAATAACAGTGATGCTGCTTCAAAGGAAGACAGTGAGCAGGAGAGCAAGTCTGAAGAAGAGGAAGATGATAAGGAAGTTGAACCAAAACTGCAATTGACAAGTAAAACAAGTTCTTCCAAGGCAGCTAGTAAGGGCAATTCTGGGGGTAAAACTGTTGACAAATCCAAATCTGTTAAAAAAGCCACCCCTATAAAATCATCCAAAACAACTCCAAAGTCGACTAAGAAATCTTCCATGTCATCTGCCAAGGAAAAAGCTGACAAGGCTAACACCAATGCAGCATCTGGCTCATCTCGTAAATCCAAGGCGCCTTCTACTAAGAAACAAAAGCTGGAAAAGGAACATGAGAAAGACCAATCTTTATCTGCAAAAGAGAAAACCTCCAGCAAAAACAAGTCTTCCACAAAGGCTCATTCAAAAAATAAAGGTATATTTTTGTGGATATATACTTTATCCTTCCTATTCAGTATTGTCTTTTGCTACACAAGCTTATTTAGTTGCTTCATTGATATCTCCATTTAAATTCTTTATGTCATGGAACAAAAAGAACTTGGAGGTCTGACAGCCATGATTTTGTATAATAAGATCACTGCCACCACTATATTCCATTGTTGCCACGGAGCTCGACTAGTTCTAACTAGTTGATGCCTAGTCGTGGAAAGAAGTTAGACTAAGGAGCTCGACTTTCTAATTGTTGAATAACTGGTTGATTTGGATGACTAGTCGGCTGAGTTGTAACTAGGCAGGTCAATTTATCGACTAGTTGGTTTAATGCAAAACCCAGTAAAAAAACCAGCCCAAATTATTTACAATGATGTAAAGAGCTTTTTTCTATAACCTTAACAACTTGAAACTGATAAATATATATTTATACATGTGTGTGAGCAGGCTTGATAAAAACTTGTATATGTATAATGTGTGTGTGTGTGTGTGTGTGTGCAGATATGTATATATAACGAGAGTGTGTGTGTGTGTGTGTGTGTATGCATGTATGTATGTATAGATGTATATAGAAACGAAGAAAATAAAATGTTTGTAATGAATATATCAAATTTGTAAATAATATGCAAGTGAATGTTGAACTTCTGTTGTGAGAAACAACATATATGAGATGTATAATAATAATATATTATTATTATTATTATTATTAATTATTAATTTGTCTACTAGCTGACAACTAGTTGCCGGACCTCTATCGACTCGACTTGACTTCGGCGTTGTGACAACCATGCTATGTTCTCATATTTTCAAAAATATTTGGAGGTTGTGAACCAATATAGCACAGTTTATTTTCAGCACTTCAGTTTATTAAGAAAGTATTCTTGTTCTCTTGATAGCCATCTCTTCTCTTAAGTTTTGTTCAATCCTCCTCCCACTTTGACTTCAAAGTTGGGGGAAAAATTACAACTTATTTGTTGATGGAGAGGGAACTAATAATTGATTAGCTCTTTCCAATATCTCATAGAATTTTAATTTTTTAATTGTAGCTTTTTATATATTAAGAGAATGGTTAAGACTTACCCCCCCCCCCCCCCCCCCCCCCCCCCCCCAAAAAAAAAAAAAAAAAGAGTGTTTCACAAAATTAGCTGAACTATAAGTCTATAATTATGTGATTGGCAAACAAAGAATGCTATCTTACATTTCATTCTTTTTCACTACATGATATTACTAATTAAATGCTGCACCATGTAATTTGCATGTTCCGGATTTCTCCTGAGATGATGTATTGATAACCCCCAATATTGGAGAGACCTAAAAGACTGAGAACCAGAAACATTTTTATATCTAAGAATATATCTAAGAAAGGCCTAGTTTCTCAGTTTTTATCTAAAGTGATTTTCCATAGATCACTGTTTGGATATGCAATGTTTTCTTGTATGTGATGATTTTGTATATGAATTTGTTGGCATTAGGAAATGAAAAGCCGAGCAAAAAGGCCAAACCTGAACCCAGCAAAGAGGAGATGCATGCAGTTGTAGCAGACATTTTGAAGGAAGTTGACTTCAACACTGTATGTACTCTTGTTTTCAGCTGTGTAATGACTTTTTTTTTGTCGACAAAACTATGAGGTCTCGTAAATTTTCTACTGACAGTGATATCATTGCGTTTATGATCATGCAGGCAACCTTATCTGATATACTTAAACAGCTCGGTAAGCTAAAGTTATGCAAGTTCCTTTTTTTTTTTTTTACTTTTCAGTGGCTAATATAAAAATCTTGATTCTATTAGGTGCCCACTTCGATGTAGATCTCATGCACAGAAAAGCCGAGGTGAAGGCGATTATTACTGATGTTATAAACAACATGACTGATGAAGATGATGACGGGGAGGAAGATACTGCAGAAGATGGCGAAGGGGATGGGGAAGATGATAATAATGCTTAGGTGGCAGTGCGGCATAGTGTAAGAAAGAACTTTTGAGTCCATGTGCCGCTAATAAGGTTGTGTAACGAGTCAATAGGGCAGGTCCTAACTGTACAGGGTTTTTTGTTGGTGTGAATGATGTGTTGGCCTTCCAATTTTCATCTTCCCTGCTAGATGAAGACCCCAGAATAGGTCTGTTTGTATCAATAGATATTAGTTTATTTTAGGTAACTTATTGTAGATGTTAAGGAGTTCTTTTGTGTCTTGATAGCTAGCTCTCCCTTTTGGTAGCTGTACTTAATTTGGTTTAGCTGATATTTCATAAATGTGGCACTCCTTTGGTATTCTGTCTTAGAAAATATTGACTGAAGTTGGGATTAAGAAGTAGCAGTGATCTCAGTTTTTTAACCCTTGATATTGTGTTTTTGTAAGCTATACTTAGTATCAGATATTAACAAATTACTTTGAAAGGCACATTTTCATGCTTTGTTTATTACTTTTGGTCACAATTATGTCTGGAACAAGGATCTCTTGTATCAAAACCTTCCAATGGTAATTTTTCATGTTCAAGGTGAGGCTTGTGTATAATTGCAGGTCTTGTGTAATTAAAATTGCCTACTAAATGTTACTTTGTCTCTGCTTCCTCATATGAATGTTTATAGTGAAGGTTGCAATGTAACTTGGATTTTCTGGCGGTGATCCTCTGGTTAAGACTGGGGCCATGCTTGATAACACTTCTGAGGTCTGTTTGTGCCCATGATCTTCACCAGGGAAATAATGATTTATAGCAAGGAGCATAAAGTGTTTCAGCATGTAGTTTTCAGTTTACACTACTTATTTTTCCAGGAATGGCCTTCGAGCTGTTTCTCAGTATATAAATGCAACCCCATGCTTAGTTTCAGGCTTCAGCAACTTTGCAGGTCGCTATGGTTAGAAAATACTGTACCTCCTAGCTTATTTTTTTTACCAAGCTTGGTTTTAACTGAATTGTAATGTCTCGGTACGTTCATATGCAGCTACAACTAGAGAACATATATATATATATATATATATATATATATATATATATATTTGGTGCTGCAATACTTATCAGCTCAGAATTTTTATCATTTAGCTGCAAGAAAAACATACTATCTTATTTAAAGGAGCAATATATAAAATTTTAATTATGGTGCCGGTAATTAAGATCGTCTTTACATCTAGGATTGGTTAAAATGACCGGCTAAAAATATAGAGCATCATAGATGGGATCGGCTAAAATGATAGAGCATCTATGTTAGAATTGGTTAAAAACTTAAAATGATAGAAAATAGTGCTTATTATGTTAAATTTGTTCCACCTACAAATCACTTGCATATGATACCAAATGACATGAAATCTTCTTGCAAGTAGCAAAAGACGCTAATTCGACAAATATAACCAACGTCACAGAGGTTTTTATATTATTCGTTTATACTGTCGGCAATGCTTTAAACCCGGTTAGCTTATACTAATTGTGTTATGCGTTACAAGCTGGCATATAAAGCCGTGCTTTGCTTTATTTAATTAACGAAAGCCTGTGCATGATGGTGCTTGTTTGAATAATTTGTATTGTCTAGGTTGATTACCCAAATTTGGATGCCAACCTCACCAAACACCCCATGAGCCATCTTATGAGTTATGACTCGCATTGTTTGGTTTGTAGCCAGTAGCCTACCTCTATTAATAAACAGTATGACCTCACCAGAGCAAATTTTTGAAAATGGCCCCCCACATTTAAAACAGCTTTGTGAATAATGAATACCTCCAAATTTGTAGCATACCCTGTCCCTTTCTTGATTAAATCTTTGTTAACCAAAACTAACAAACTTTGATATCTTCTAACCCATGCATTCCTATATAAGCTGCTGCAAACTCTTTCATTAGTATATCACTCTTGTTTACTTTCAATACTACACTCAAAGACATTTGCTCATTACAGGTTTGTAAGCAACTTCTCATGGGAAACTTTGGCGTTGATGAGTTTGAGCTAGTGGTCAAGCAAGGCGAGCCAACGCTGGTTCCTCCTGCTGATGATATTGAGAAGGGTCTGTACTTTTTGTCCAACCTTGATCAGAACATTGCGGTGATTGTACGTACTATTTACTGCTTCAAGTCCGAGGAGAAAGGGAATGAGAATGCTGTGGAGGTGATTAAGGATGCCTTGGCAAAGGTTCTTGTTCATTATTACCCGCTTGCAGGGCGGTTAACAATAAGCCCTGAGGGCAAGTTGATTGTAAATTGTAGTGGAGAAGGTGCTGTCTTTGTCGAGGCAGAGGCTAATTGTGGTTTGGAAGAGATTGGTGATAATACAAAGCCGGATCCTGTCACTCTTGGGAAGTTGGTTTATGATGTTCCAGGGGCCAAAAACATACTAGAGATTCCTCCTCTTGTAGCCCAGGTCAGTTCTTTTTTTTAGTTTAAATTATTTTGTAATCTGTTCCATATTAGTATTTTTTTTAAAAGTATTTTGTAATCTGTTCCATATTTATTATCAAACACTATTAGTTGTCTCATACTCAGTGTCAAAACTCTAAAGTAATGACTTCAGACAGTGGGAGAGTGATTTTAATATTGCTAATATGATTCAGGTTACAAAATTCAAATGTGGAGGATTTGTTCTTGGATTATGCATGAACCATTGCATGTTTGATGGGCTTGGTGCTATGGACTTCGTGAATTCGTGGGGTGAAACTGCACGAGGCTTATCCCTCAAAGTGCCTCCGTTTCTTGACAGAAGCATACTCAAAGCTAGAGACGAACCAAAAATTGAGTTTCCTCATCATGAATTTGCACAAATCGACGACATCTCAAACACTGCTGAGCTCTACAAAGAAGAAATGCTTTACAAGTCCTTCTGTTTCAGTCCTGAAATGCTTGATTATCTGAAAAGGAAAGCACTAGAAGACGGAACACTCAAAAAGTGCACTACCTTTGAAGCACTCTCAGCATTTGTCTGGAGAGCTAGAAGCCAGGCCCTGAAATTAAATCCTGATCAACAAACAAAACTCCTCTTTGCTGTCGATGGAAGGTCCAGATTCAATCCGCCTCTGCCACAAGGCTATTTTGGCAATGGCATTGTGTTAACAAACTCCATCTGTACTTCAGGAGAGCTCGTGGAGAAGCCGTTGTCATTTGCAGTGAAGTTAGTCCAGGAAGCGGTGAATTTGGTCACGGACAGTTACATGAAATCAGCAATAGACTATTTTGAAGTAACCAGAGAAAGGCCTTCTCTGGCTGCAACTCTTTTGATCACTACTTGGTCCAGGCTATCTTTCCACACCACGGATTTCGGATGGGGCGAGCCTATTCTATCAGTGCCTGTTGCATTGCCGGAGAAAGAAGTGACCCTGTTTCTGTCACACGGAAAAGAACGTAAAAGCATCAATGTGCTTCTTGGTTTGCCTGCTTCTGCAATGAAGAGTTTTGAAGAATCAATGAACATTTAAATGTTATAATGTTGGGAGAGAGTTGCTGCACGGTCTTTATGTATTATATATTTTGTTACTGCAATTTGTTTCATGGACGATTGAGCATTTTATGCTATGTAATTTTAAAGAAAATGGTCTCAATACTTATAGTCTATTTGGGAGTGCTGTTAAAAAATGTTAGTACCGTTAGAAAAAGTGTTGATAAAAAAATTGTTGTTATAGAAATCAAATAATTATTTGGTAATTTTTTTATTTTGATATTTGCATATTTTGAGTCATAATATTTTTGATAAGATTTGATAGTAAAATATATGACAGCTTCCCGCAAAAGTCGAAAATGAGTTTTTTTCTCTCAAAAGTATGGGAAGATCTGCTAAAAGCAACTTTTGCGTTATAAACCATTGCACGAAAAACTGTTTTTAGATTTATCAAACAGTTTTTTACCCGTTTTCAGTAAAAAACTGTTGTTAGGTGTTTGTAACAGCAATACTACATGTAGGGTTAAAAATGGGGCGGGTTCGGGGCGGGGACTTCATTTCCCAACCCCGCCCCATATATATTTTTCCTGCCCCGTCCCCGCCCCATTCCCCACGGGGATTTATTTTTAATCCCCATCCCTGCCCCACCGGGGATTTAATATAATTTCGCCCCGCCCCACCCCGCTGCTATAATATTACACATTAAATAATTACTTTAAAATTTAGTAATTTTTTCTTCAGAATTTAATAAAAATATATTAAACATGTATATTAAAAGCAAAAAACTAAATATAATAGAAATCAAAGAGACATGTTATACATTGTAAAAGTATAGTTTTGTGTATTATAAAATAATAATATTAAATATAATAAATATATTATATTAAATATAATAAATATATTATATTAAATATAATTATTTATTTATATTAAATATATGCGGTGCGGGGCGGGGAATCCCCGCGGGGATTTAACAAATACCATACTTGCCCCATATTTTGGCGGGGCAGAAAATCATTCCCCGTCACTGCCCCATTCCCCATATTAGCGGGGCGGATCAGCCCCATTCGGGACGGGTTGGGGCGGGTTCCCCATTTTCCCCACCCCATTTTTAACCCTAACTACATGAACGAAGTCCGGTCACAGAACTTTAAAATTTATCAGAAAAACAGAAAATATCAAAATATTATCCTAGAGCTGCTACAGCAGCGGTTCAAATATTGATAAAGTAGAGATAAAAAAACAGTACAAATATAAATCATTTGTATCTATTGCATCATTTTGCTGTATTTTTGTGTGCGAAATGACGGGATCAACTTAGCATTCGGGTTTTGCAATTTTAGACACAGAAGATCTCTTACTTAAATACTCCATTAGGTTTAGTTTGTTGAATAAGAGCACAGAGACTGATGAACTTTGTGTAGGAAATACCGAACTAGGAACATGTATCACGGGACATTTAAATAAACGTACCGTATTTGAGTTCTAGCACAAAACTAGAAAAAACAGATAACCTACTTGCTCAAGTTCAACTGTAACTCACGTTTTTGTTTATATTTTCCATTATACACTTCGTCACATAGAAGATATGGTGAAGATCGAAGATTCCAACGACTTTCCTCAACTACTATTCGACCTATCATTCAGAAGTTAACTTATAACTTTATTAATCAATAAAGAGAATTATTTGCGAATATATTTGAAGTTCAGATTGATATCCAACAAGGTGTTGGTGCGGTGGTTGTACCCTAGTACCCCTTGCGGGAGGTCAGGAGTCGAACAAGTATTATTCTATGTAACTGAACAGAGCTGCACCATATAGTTGAAGCTAATTCATTCTGATCAGCCTGGATGGAGTGAGCAACCCATATGAACCAAAACCTTTACTCACACCTTCTCTTTTACCACGATTCGGACTAAACGAACCGAATGAGCCGTACGCAAACCCGCACGATTTCGATCTCGACAAATGACTTCCATTAGCACTTTCTGCATCATCCATCTCTGCCAGCACTTTGTAAAAGAGATCAACATCGCATGGAAGCAAAATAGGACCGTCGCTGATGAAACCGTATTCCATTTCGGCATCTTCAAGCAACATTTTAAATAGTGGATGATTCGCGCACACGGTCTTGATCACAAATCTTTGCTTCTCTGCTCCCACGTAGACTGAAAAACATCCTTGCGGAGCTACTTTAAGCTTAGGCTCGCTCCTCTCTTTTCCAGGGAAGGATCGACAGCGTTGCCATGTCTTGGTGATGAGATTCGTCTTTCGGTTGCTACGACCTTTTACGCACTCAGTGTCCATAAATATGTTTTCGTGATAAATCAAATCAAACCAAACATACCAGGTATTCTTCGAATGGCCTCGGCTATGTTGTAATAACAAGTTGCTAATGTATTACTTATCATAAATAATCGACTTCTAATATACTGGAGCATTACATGCATGATTCTTGGTTTTCTAGCTAGTGACATATTAATTTAATCTAATTAGATTAGTACTTAAAATTTAGTCAAGTAAACCGGTTTCCGTTGGGCTAGACAATGACTTCACTCTGTAATGGCATGCCTCACCGCGTTCAAGTTGATATAGGCGAAATATTTTATAGCAACTAAATCTGTTTCGAAAATGACTTGCGATCGAGAATCAAAACTAATCGATTGCATAAAAATGCAGTAAACAGTCAGTTGCATTAATTTGAATATCAGACAAAATTTCTTTTATAATAATATACAGCCCTATCGCGGAGCGATGCTCGTAATACTGAAGTCATTTGATGAAGATAATCCAGGCTTGTATTGAGACCAATTATTTTCATGTTGTTTTCTCTCGGTGAAAAATCCAGGTTTCTTGGGTCGGGGCAGTGCAATGCTGCTATTCAACATCAGAACAACAGATGTCATGTCTGGTCTGTCTTCTGGATATTCTTGAACGCAAAGTAATCCGATATGAATCACCCGAATCACTTCATATCGACTACTTGGCTCCAACACGGTCGATTAATGCATCAAGCTTCTCTTCATCAAAACATCTCCATGCCTAAAACAAAATTTTCAGACCTTATAAGTAATCATGTCTCCAGTTTACCTTAGGAAAAAATAACAATTATCGCGTAAATATGTGAGTCTGCTTACATGTCCCAGAAGGTTGAGATTGTGATCAGGATGTTCAAAACATCTGTTTCTCATCCCACTTATTGTTTCTATTACTATGACACCAAAACTATAAATATCAGATTTCATTGAAAATATGCCATCAATCACGTACTCCGGGGGCATGTAACCACTGCCAGACACATAAGAAACATGTTAGTTTCATGGTGAAAACAAAAATTCTCTGAAATGTTGTAAAATTCATACTATGTCCCCACAACCCTTGTTGTATTCGCTTCGGTTTGGCTGCCTCCAAAGCTTCTGGCCATGCCAAAGTCTGAAATTTTTGGATTCATTTCGTGGTCAAGCAACACATTGCTTGCTTTAAGATCTCTGTGAATGATCCTTAGTTTGGAGTCGTGATGAAGATACGAAAGTCCCCTGGCAACTCCAGTTATGATATTGTAGAGTTTTGGCCAATCCACTAATCTGCGTAAATCTTTATCTGTTCATATTTCAGTTGTAGTTGCTCAGATTGCTGTCCTATTAAATGATGTAACCAGCAGTTTTTTTTCTTAAAATTTATCAGGATAACACAAATATTATGTCTTGCAAGTATTGTTTTTGGAAAATGAGAAAAGATCAAGAAGAGGGATGTACCGAAAATAAAGTAATCAAGACTCTTGTTGGGCATGTATTCATAGATCAATATCCTTTCCTTTTCCTTAATACAATAGCCAAGAAGGGAGACAAGATTTCGATGCTGAAGTTTAGCAATCAGTGAAAGTTCATTCTTGAACTCATCCATTCCTTGATTTGAATTCTCCGACAGCCTCTTCACGCTATTTGTTGCCCGTCCTCTAGCAATCCCTTCAAGTGCAAATTAATTCTTTTGATACTTCTATTTCTATTTTTTTTATTAGTCTGAGATTGTTCTTTAGTTCTTCGTCACCTTTATAATGCTACCTCATCATTTATATTTATAAATTTTCCACAAATTATGCAGCTTATATTTCAAATCTACTGAGCTCATTCCTGTGTTGTGAAATTGATACTAACCTTGTAAACAGGTCCAAAGCCTCCCTCTCCAATCTTGTTGTCATCGGAGAAGTTACTGGTGGCACGAGTAATTCTTCTGAACTCAACAAATGGCAAATCCAGATTATGGTTTTCATTTATATTTAGCCTTCCTGCGAAATGAGATGCAATAAATACAAATGGTACACTAGTATTGTAATGTTCTTGACAATATACTTCTCCTAAATACTTATAAAGTAGCTCACAGCCGGTTAATTTAGTAAAGAAATTTACTCAGCACTTACTTTCTCTGTTCAGCCTTCTTTTCTTAAGCAAATGCATGATGATCAAAACTGATATCGCTGTTAATATTGTAGGAATTGATATGAACAGCACTCGGTTCACTTGGGATCTTTTGCTTTCATCTACAGAAAAAAATAAATTAGAACTAGTATATTTTTGACATTTGTATTTCTGTTTGGCTCACAGTTAAATATATGTGTAACTGTGTGAAATCATAGCCTTACCTAACTCAGAAGCTGGCATTCTCACATAAATATCCTGCCCTTCATCTGTGTAGCTACTAATATCCATCAATTCCTCAAACCACAACAAACATCCACTTCCACCTTTCATGAAGTTTGTATTTGAATAAGCTGTGCAAGTGCAATTCTTTAAGCATCTGCTTCTGCATTCCTCGAGACTCATGCTTAAGTTGTACCATGATTGTCGTGTGTCTGGCAATTTCAATCCAGAAAACTTCTTAAAACCGTCTCCATGACCACAATCTAGTGGAGTTACCCGAACACACCCGTCTCTCTAATCAGCTGCTTCCCATTTTTCTGGCATCTTTGGATTAAACCCTTTCAAACACGAGCATCTAGGAGAGCGGCTAATGTCACAAGTACTATATGGACCACATAAACCAAATTGATCACAGTCACTTATTAGTAAAGTGAAATAAGTCACCCATTCTTTGTTCTGATCATTCCATACCAGACGCTGTATATTTACCATTTGGAGTCAATGTTAACCTTGTGATAGGTGTAGTAGAACTTTTATTAAGAAGATGAAATGCATAATATATCTCCATTGCCTCAATAACAAATTCATTCATGTAAATATTGTTCGTCTTTGGTTCTGGATCACCACTAAACCGATTCCCAACCCACGGTCCATTCCTAGCATGTAGTTCTGAACCTTTCCACAACAGAAACTGAGGAAAACCATGGATATCAATTCGATGTACAAAACTTCCTGCAGATGGATCGTCAGCACTTTTATACGACGAATGTTCCCACCTTAAGCCCCTCACTAAATCAGTTCCAAATTTCATACCAGGCAAAATGGTATCTGCAGGGTAGTCAAAACTCTGCCATACAGAATTCTCTAGGCCGCCATCATCTTCGTCCCTGATAACAAGATTTCCGCTGTCCAACAGCTGAGCCACTGGACTGTCGACAGGCCTTGAATAACTCGATGACCATATAACAGTACTACTAGCATTACTAAAAAGTGAAATTGCCTTGGAATCAATCTTTAGTACACCAGAAGTGTTATTCAGTGGTGCATCCCTGTTGGCCACCCATACAGTCGTCCGCGTCCCGGACGATATTTTCTTGAACCATATACCCACGTAGCGTTTTGTACTACTCCCGGGGCTGAAAAATCCAAGCTCAAATTCACCTTCTGCTGACACAATTGTGCTGCCATCTTTTATTATTTGTTCTCCTCTTAAAACATCAACAGGGGATGAATTTGTAAAGACGGAGATCAACAAAATGGTGGAAAATAAAACTAAATGGTTCATTTGCATCGTTATATAATCCAAGCCTGTGACAAGCAAGAAGAAACTGATTAAGGTTTTTGTTGATGCCGGAAAAATCTCTCTTATTTATGTGTGGTTTAGAATTTAAGAATATCTTACACTTCTCTGTAATGTGAAATCTCCTGGTTGTCATGAACCGGAGTTAAAGATGTGAATTAGTTAAAAGTTAGTTACATCTAAACAGAAAGGAGACGAGTAGTTAGATATATAACGGATTGAGTTGTGATTGTAACGCTATCGAATTTCTAATACAACATTGGCTTGTCTTTCTCTGTCTCTCTTCCTCTAAATCTCTCTCACATCTCTCTCATATCTCTCTGGTTAGTATAGTCAATCAGGTCAAGGGGGTTAGATCTTGACAAGTGGTATCAGCGCAGTCGATTCTCGAAATCGAAGATGGCGTCGACGACGCGATCCAAGTCAACTGATGATCATTGGCGTGAACTGGAATCCAGAATTCACGAAGTGAGTGTTTCTTGTTACAAACACATCGAGACCAGTCATTCAGCTTTGGAAGAGAAAATCATTGCGAAAATGGATCAGATGATGACGGTGGTTACTGGGTGTGATTCACGATTGGAACAGTACAGTGCTGCAATTGATGGAAAGATTGAGGATAAAATGACTGGGATTCTTAAAGCTCTCAACATCGAGAAGACAACGACAAGAGATGGAGAAGTGTATGTGAATAAGTCTCCAATTCTGCAGTCACCCTTGGTGAATCATTTTAGACAAAAAGGGGATGATAAGGAAAATCAAGGAAGAATGACTTTCAGCCATCCCAAAGTGGAACTCACACATTTCAAAGGGGAAGAGGATCCGCGGGTGTGGCTTCGGAAGTGCAACAAGTTTTTCTTGTTTCATCAGGTAAAAGACTCTTTCAAGTGTGATTTGGTTGAAATGTATCTTGATGGTAAAGCAGACACATGGTTTCAGAGTTATAAATTTGTTAAAGAAACAGTTTCTTGGAAGGAGTTTGGGGAAGCGATAGTTAAACGTTTTGGTAAAAAAGGAGGGGTAGATGAGCAAGAAGAGTTTAATAAGCTGGTTCAAGAAGGATCAGTAATGGAGTACATAGATAGATTTGAAGAACTTAAGGCTGTGTTGTTGTGTAGAAATGCAAATTTGGATGAGTCTTACTTTGTGTCCAGTTTCATTTCAGGATTAAAAGGGGAATTGAAACCCATGGTTCGTCTTATGAAACCAACCTCTTTGAGTGATGCCATTGACATTGCTCAGTTACAAGAACAAACTGTGGATTTGATTGTAAAGAAGCATGGAAGTAAAGAGAAATGGGGTAATACAAAGAAGCCAGAAACAAATCAGCAGGAGGTCAAAAACTTGAGTAATGGTGGGGATAAGAAGCCGATTAGTACCACTAGTATGTTCAAGAAAATATCACCGGAAGAGTTTCAGTACCGAAAGAATAACCACTTGTGTTATAAGTGTGGTGAGAAGTATGGACAAGGTCATCAGTGTAAAAATTCACAGTATACTTTTATGCTGTTTGATGAGGCAAAAGATGAAGATATATTAAGTGCGTGTGAAGAAGTGGATGAAGATGAAAGAGAAGGGGCAGTTACAGAGGTTTCTTTAAATTCATTATCTAGTCAGATGGCAAGGAAGACTATTACGTTGGAGGGTAAGCTGAAGGAGAAAACCATAACAATTTTGGTAGATACTGGGAGTACATTGACATATCTTAATGTTGAGGTAGTAAAACAATTGGGATTGGAGGTGACAAAAGGAGAGCCTATTCAAGTGAGATTGGCTGATGGGAGAATGGTTGTTAGCAGCGAGTGGGTGCCTAAAGTAAAATGGAAAATTCAAGATTATTCATTCTGTTTTGATATGAGAGTCTTGGACATTGGAGGATGGGATATGATAGTAGGGGTAGACTGGATGGAGCAATATAGTCCATTGTTGTTTGATTTTAAGAAGCTCTATCTTAAATTGAATGCAGAAGGAAACAAAGATGAGCAAATGACGTTACAAGGGACAGTGAAGAATGCTTCGATAAGTCTGATCAGGGGACACAAGTTAAAGAAATACAATCAGGGTTTGGTGGCAAATCAGATAAAACAGGAAGTATCAGCAACAATAGAGGGGACTGGACAACAGCAAGCAGATGAAGCTGAAGTACCAGAAGAAATCAGAGTTTTGTTGAACAAATTTCCTGAGGTATTCTCTATTCCTACTACTCTGCCTCCTATTCGGAATGTTGACCATGAAATTCCTTTGCAACAAGATGCCCAACCATTTAAACTTAAGCCATATAGATACCCACATTCTCAGAAAACGGAGATTGAAAATCAAGTTCAGGAGATGTTGAGGAGTGGAATTATTAAGCCAAGTAATAGTCCGTTTGCTTCACCAGTTATTCTTGTTAGGAAGAAAGACAATTCTTGGCGATTTTGTGTTGATTATAGACACTTAAATAAGATCACCATTAAGGATAAGTTTCCTATTCCTAACATAGATGAGTTGTTAGATGAGTTGCATGGGGCCAAGCTATTTTCTAAGTTGGATCTTCGAGCAGGGTATCATCAGATTCTGGTTAAGGCTGTGGACACACCAAAAACTGCATTCCAAACGCATCACGGGCATTTCGAGTTCGTAGTAATGCCGTTTGGGTTAACTAATGCACCGGCTACTTTTCAAGCATTGATGAACCAAGTATTTCAACCTTACATGAGGAAGTTTGTACTTGTTTTTTTTGACGACATACTAATCTATAGTCCGGATTTGAGTAAGCATGTGGAGCATTTGGAATTGGTACTTAAAAAGCTACAGGATAATCAGTTATATGTCAAAAAATCCAAGTGTAGCTTTGCTGCCACATCAGTGGAGTACTTGGGGCATATGATATCGGCTGACGGAGTTAGTATGGATCACAGTAAGGTTGAAAGCATTAGGAACTGGCCAGTGCCTGGGAATGTGAAAGAATTAAGAGGGTTTCTTGGACTTTCAGGGTACTATAGGCGTTTTATAAAGAATTACGGGATTATAGCAAGACCATTAACCAATCTGCTAAGAAAGGATGGGTTTGTATGGAATGAGGAGACTTCAAAAGCCTTTAGTAAATTGAAGGAGGCACTCTGCACTAAACCAGTGTTGGCAATGCCAGACTTTCAGAAACCATTCGTGTTGGAAACAGATGCGTGTGACTCGGGTATGGGGGCTGTTTTGATGCAGAATGGAAATCCTATATCATATCTGAGTAAGTCATTTAACAGCAAGAATAAAGGGTTTTCAGTATATGAAAAGGAGTTGCTAGCATTGGTAATGGCTGTGACGAGGTGGCGACATTACTTGGTGGGCAACCATTTTATTATTAGAACGGATCACCAAGCCTTAAAATATCTCTTAGAGCAGCAGCTACACACATCACTGCAGTATAAATGGCTGTCGAAATTGCTAGGAATGGATTACGAGATCCAGTATAAGAAGGGGGTGGAAAACACTGCTGCAGATTCATTGTCTAGAATTAAAGAGTGGGAGGGGAATGTTGAGATGTTAACAGCAGTAACTCATGTACAGCCACGATGGATTCAACAACTTAAGGACAGTTATGAGGAGGATGATGATATTAAAATGACAATTGGGAAGGTGCTACTTCAGGATGACAGTGTGTCTGAGTATCAGTATGAACAGGGAATATTAAAGAAAGGGAACAAATTGTGTGTGGGGAATAAGGGAGGGGTTAGACAAAACTTAATAGATTCATTACATCAGACGGCGTTGGGGGGGGCACTCAGGCCAAAATGCTTGTTTACAGAGGCTTAAAATGATTTTTCATTGGCCAGGAATGAAGAAGGATGTAGTAGAAACAATCAGGAAATGTGAGGTGTGTCAAAGAAATAAGAGTGAACATGTGGCATCTCCGGGCTTGTTACAGCCTTTGCCAATTCCTCAGCAGTCCTGGAAACACATTTCCATGGATTTCATTGAGCAATTACCTATGTCAGGGGGAATGGATACAATTCTGGTGGTGGTGGATAGGTTTTCTAAATTTGGACATTTCATGGCTTTACATCACCCTTTTACAGCTGTAGAAGTGGCTGAGCTGTTTTTAGACAACATATTCAAGCTACATGGCATGCCAGATTCGATAGTATGTGACAGGGATAAGATTTTTACAAGTGTATTTTGGGGAAGCTTGTTCGAAAAACTAGGAATCAGTATGCACTTCAGTACTGCATATCATCCGCAGTCAGACGGACAGACGGAACGAGTGAACCAATGTCTGGAATCATATCTCAGATGCTTTACAGGAGATAGGCCTCACAGTTGGAAACAGTGGCTGTCCTTAGCAGAGTATTGGTACAATACGACATATCACACTAGTCTGGGAAGTACTCCATTTGAGGTTCTGTATGGAGACAAGCCAGTTCCTCTTAATCTGGGGGAATTACATGATATGGTAATTCCAGTGGCTCAAGACATGCTGCAACAGAGGCAAGTGGTGTTACAGGTTGCCAAGGAAAGTCTAACAAAAGCTCAGCATAGAATGAAGTTTTATGCTGATCAGAAAAGGACAGAGAGGAGTTTTGAAGTGGGGGAATGGGTATATTTGAAACTCCAGCCGTATAGACAACAGTCAATAGCCATAAGGACTTCACTGAAGTTAAGTGCAAAATTCTATGGACCATTCAAAGTGCTAGACAAAGTGGGAACAGTAGCTTATCGCTTGAAGCTACCCAGTCACTCGAGGGTGCATCCAGTTTTTCATGTTTCTTTACTTAAGAAGCATGTTGGTCCAGCTCCCATTATGGAGGGAGAGTTACCTCAGACAAACGAGGCTGACATTGTAACTCTGGAACCATCCAGGGTGTTGCAAAGGAGACAAGTGCAGAGGCAGGGACAGAACATAACTCAATGGTTGGTGCAGTGGAAGGGTTTGGAAAGCTACGAAGCATCTTGGGAAGATGTTAGTTTCATTACTAACCAATTTCCTCAATTTCAAGCTTGAGGACAAGCTTGAGCAGATGAGGGAGCATTTGTCATGAACCGGAGTTAAAGATGTGAATTAGTTAAAAGTTAGTTACATCTAAACAGAAAGGAGACGAGTAGTTAGATATATAACGGATTGAGTTGTGATTGTAACGCTATCGAATTTCTAATACAACATTGGCTTGTCTTTCTCTGTCTCTCTTCCTCTAAATCTCTCTCACATCTCTCTCATATCTCTCTGGTTAGTATAGTCAATCAGGTCAAGGGGGTTAGATCTTGACACTGGTTTGAATGTCTCCATGTTCTAACCCGTGTGGTCCATAATAAAGATATATAATGTAAGGAAATTTGCTTTGAAGTTATTGCCTGAACACGCTTTCCCAGCATCTGATTGAACATGTGATGTGAGAATCTGTATTAGTCAATCCCGTGATTTGAATCAACAGTTGCACTGTTAGAGCTTACTCCAGAAGATACTGGTTCTTTTCTCAAGCAGTGCTTGGCAATGATCAATGGGGCTAGCTGATTAGACACAAGTTAACGTGTAATTAATACATTCAGGTTGAGCTGATCTGGATATTGTATCTAGTTTTTTTGGACAATACACTATAATTTTGGCAATACATTAATCCCTTTGTCTCATGTCCATTTTAAAAAAGTTCCATTATCTTAAAAAAAAATTAGTTAGAGTATTTGATTTCTCTGTTACCCCTAATAATATAAATGCAATGAATTAAAATGGGGTTATGTGTATATGGCTAAGATTGTAGTTTCGTTTTGTAATGATTTTAGGCCTAATTCTTCCAAAACTAAAAATATTTATTCGGCGTTAATAAAAATGCTAGATTATTCGATATTAATAAGTGATATTTTTGTGATAAAAAAAAGATGATATTTAAACCATTTCTTACAACTCTCATAGTTTGGATACTATTTATAAAAATTATGATATATAGGGTTTTTTTCCTATATTTTATTCAGTTTAAAATGTTAGTAAAAAAGGAAGGGAATTTCATAAAAATGCCCACATGTGGCCATAAAATTTGCAAAACTACCGGCTGCCTCAAATTATTGCACAAATACGTTATATTAATACATTTGCACAAAATATTTGCATAAATACGAACACGATCGCTACTTCACCTCTCTAGTGTTCTTTCCTCCACCTCCTATCATTCTCATCTCTATTTTCTCATGTCAAAATCCATCAATCATTGCCGCTCTCTTCTTCGCTTTTTTTCAACACCCAACCCTAATCCTGTCATCAATCGAACAACGCACCATTAAAGCGACTTCTTCTCCTAGCGGCAAAATCACCATCGACTTTTAACCCCTGACGGAAAATGGGAGTATAAACCGGAGGCGACTAAGTATAGAGGGTTTGTTTTGATTGGCCCTGATCTTGGTCTTTGGGCATTTCAAACATAAGGAGGAGGTTATACAAGTATGTAAAATTAGGGATAATGTTTCTTTTGAGTTCGCTTTTGGAGTTGCTTTTGTTATATTAGTATGGCCCCGCAGGGGCACTCTACTTGCAACTACTTGCAACCTATTTTGCAATTAAATATAATTTTTAGCAATTTTTTTAAAAATTGTATTTGTGGTTGCATATAAGGTTGCTAGGAGTTGCGGATATGGTTGCAGATGCAACCATCGTATTTTTGCAATTTTTTTTGGAAGATAGTATATTTACAATTTGTTTAAAAAAATAACAGTATTTTTGCAAAAATTCTTTTTAATATGTGTATATATGAAAAAACCTCAAAAAGGAATAGTTGGGATGGTGTTTTTTTTGTTATAACCCAATTTTAATTCAAATAAATGTATTATAAATAACGAACATGGTCCTCGAAAGTTGCCCGTGACTAATTTGTTTCATTTCCCTATTTTAATTAGTTTTATTTTTAGGAAAGGAGAAAATAGTGAATATACAGTAGATGTACAGAAGTTGTCAAAATAGACTTGCAAAGGCAGTCATCACATCTCATCTAAAATCTCATCCGCAGTTTCTTATCTTCTTCAACCAAAACCCAAACCCCTGCCTCTTGAAATGGCGGGAGTAGCAAGCCTGGGTTTAGTGTGTCCGGTGAAGCTGAGCCAGAAGCCTCGCTATTCTCCATCATTGACTCGCCATTCTTCTTCCTCCGTCAAAATGATGTCTGTTTCTGTGGATCAGGACAAGAAGACCTTTACTCTTGACAAATCTAAACAAGCCTTCGAGGCCGCTAAGGTTCCCCTTTTCTCTTATATACAATACCCATCGCTAATTGTATTGTTTTCTTCATATAATTGCGTGTTTGATGAATGGATATGTTGCTTTTGCTAACTGTAGTATTTTACTTTTTGGAAGGAGTCTTGTTTGTCGAGTTTATGTATTTACTTTGGTGAAATTTGGGCAGGAATTGATGCCCGGAGGTGTGAATTCGCCGGTACGAGCATTCAAATCAGTAGGCGGACAGCCTATTGTAATTGACTCGGTCAAGGGATCTCACATGTGGGACATTGATGGGAATGAGTACATCGACTATGTTGGTTCATGGGGGCCTGCAATCATTGGTCATGCCGACGATGAGGTTTATCACGTTCTTATGGCTTCCGTTTCCTAATTATGAATGCTAGTACATTATGTTTAGGTACCATTAATTTGCCAGATATCTTCATTTTTTTTACTAGCCTGATTGTTGTGGTTGTTCTTCTCCGCCCCTTATAACATAAGTGGATGAACATTTTGTTCTTGTTCTGTCAGTGCAAACATTTCAATTTTACTGCATCTTATTCGGTTATTCTGGTTGTTGTTTGCTAAGAAAGGCCCCCTTAACTTCTTGACATCTCTTGAGAATGGGGCATATTAGAATGCTGGATACCCTGTGATATAATAGTTCCACAAGCAGATGTAGAAATGGCAAAACTAAACTGTTCATTGCCGCATTTATATACCAACATCTGTAGCCTTTTAAAAGTTACACTGCTCTGTTGATACTTCCACAGTTCTTCCCCTTTTCTTCTGTGAATATGTGAATAATTGGGTTTTTTTACTGTTCTTTAAGTCCACCATCCTGAACTAACATACACCTGCAGGTACTCAAAGCCTTGGCTGAAACAATGAAGAAGGGTACGAGCTTTGGTGCTCCATGTCTTCTAGAGAATGTTCTGGCTGAGATGGTCATCTCAGCTGTACCAAGTATAGAAATGGTGAGATTTGTCAACTCTGGCACAGAAGCATGTATGGGAGTACTTCGTCTGGCTCGTGCATTCACTGGCAGACAGAAAATCATCAAGTTTGAGGGTTGTTACCATGGTCATGCAGATCCATTCTTAGTTAAGGCTGGAAGCGGTGTTGCTACTCTAGGACTCCCGGACTCTCCTGGTGTCCCAAAGGCAGCTACCTATGATACACTAACATCTCCATACAATGACATTCAAACTGTCATAAGTCTGTTTGAGGAGCACAAAGGGGAAATAGCTGCAATCATCCTTGAGCCTGTGGTAGGAAACTCCGGTTTCATCACCCCTACAGTTGATTTCTTGAATGCCCTCCGCAAGATCACAAAAGAAAATGATACTCTTCTAATTTTTGATGAAGTCATGACTGGGTTTCGGTTGTCTTATGGTGGTGCTCAAGAATACTTTGGGATCACTCCTGACTTAACAACCCTGGGGAAGATTATTGGGGGTGGGCTGCCTGTTGGGGCATATGGTGGAAGGAGGGAGATTATGGAGATGGTTGCACCAGCCGGACCAATGTACCAAGCTGGGACACTTAGCGGTAACCCATTAGCAATGACTGCAGGAATCCACACTCTTAAGAGGTTAAAACAGGCAGGAAATTACGAATACTTGGATAAAATCACCAGTGAGCTTATCAATGGGATTTTGGAAGCCGGAAAGAATGCTGGACATGCAATGTGTGGAGGTTATATTAGTGGAATGTTCGGTTTTTTTTTCACAGAAGGGCCTGTATATAACTTTGATGATGCTAAGAAAAGCGATACAGCCAAGTTTGCAAAATTTTACAGAGGGATGCTAGAGGAAGGAGTATACTTTGCACCTTCACAATTTGAGGCTGGGTTCACTAGCCTAGCACATAGTTCAGAAGATATTCAGAGGACGATAGCAGCTGCTGATAAAGTTTTAAGACAACTCTAGTGTGTTGGTTTCTGTATGTTTAAGTAATGAGTTTCTTTTTGTTTCAAAAAAAAAAAAAGTAATGAGTTTCTTTCTGCAGGCATATTGGTTTTAATCCTAGGTTTTCTATAATCCTAGGCTGTTGGGTTTATTTTGTCTGTGTAGTTGTAACTTTACTATTAAATATCAATGCAATTTTCTCCTTGTTTAATATTTTGCAGAATGTTTGCTTCTACCGTGGGAGGGAAACTGAAATTTGTAAGTTTTCTAGTCATTATATCCTGGACACAATTTGTGTACTTGGTTTGTTTGTTTCCCGAGGAACTTGCAGTTACTTAAAATTAGATTTACAACCTACAATCTTATATGTGTCTGATATGGTGCCATGTGTAAGTCACAATATTTGTTTGTGTGACAGTGATTGTTTTCGGGAATTCTGATCAAACTAGAATTTCTGTAGACGGTTCTTAAGGATTTAGTTCGTTTTGATTCTGAAACATGCGGAGTATTGTAGCTTGTTTGCTGAGAAATAAATACTGGCGGTGTATCATAGATGCCAGGTATAAACCACAAGAAAAGGTCTGTTATGCATCTGTATCGATGCTTGTAATTGAATTTACATTTAGTTTGAAGTTATATTTACAGATGTTATAAACCACATCTGTATTTCACGTTCATTCAATATATTTATGAATGTGCCGGTTCTCTGTATCCCAGAAATTTCAGTGTGGAACAAGTTGGAACGGTGATATTGATAGATTGATATGTGAATTAGAATTTAACTTGTACTGTGCAGGAAAAAGGACCATTTCAATTTATCAAGTTATCCATGAATAGAAACACAAAGATGTCTATATCAATATCATATCTTACTCTTATGAATATGTAGCAGAAAATGGAGTGTGCTAAAGGGGCAGAGTGATCATTAAAATCGTCTACAAAAACAAACCCATTACTCGGTGATGATGGACACGAGGGGAGGGCTGTGGTGCCAGATACAGAGAATGTAGATGTAGATGGAGTATTCTCATCCTGCATTTCACATTGTTTTTATTCTTAACTACGGAAACATTTTTTTATTTCTTCTTTTCTATATTTACTACCACTGTTTTCAGAAAGGTGCAAAGCGATCAACCACTTCTAACCTTTTTGGGTTAACATATTAAGTACCGTAGTGAACCTTGTTATATTCTTTTCCAGATAAGATTGAACAAAACAATTGCCGTTTTCACTCTGAATATTTAAAATTTAACTAAATTCACCAAGTAGGTGCATCCAGAAAACAGATTAAGTGAACAACAAATTTTCTTAAGTGCTTAGATATTACAATAATTCCGGGCAGAAAACATGTTAAGCATGTTCATTCTAATCTCATACCACTCGACTGGATGAACCAAACGAACCCAAACTGTGAAATTTAGTCTAAACTAAATAAGCAGTGGGGTGTTGGATATGAATAAAACGATTATGCATTAGAAGGGTCTGGAGTCTGGACTGCAGGAACAGTGTTACAGGACTACAGAGAACTGTACATGCAGAGATATTTCTGAGTAGAATTATAAGTAGGTGATATTAATATGAATATTTGTCCACAACCGTACTGTAGTTACGCTAAAAAATAAATATGTGGAGAAGTGTCTGGAGGGTGGACTACAGGAAGAGTACAGGACTACTGGCACAGTAACAAACTCTGGATAATAACCGCAACCAATCCAAAAACAAACCCACTAACCAACCACGCCCCTGTTGTTCTTGCAGTAACTACACACATACCCGTCAGTTCTGGTCGCGTTTATAAAATTATGCATTGTGAGTTTTCGCTATTTGCAGAATCACAGCCTTACAAATTATAAGCAAGTAAAAATAAGGAAATGAGAGGAAAATCATTTGACAATACCAATTTTAAAATTTGTCAGAGATTTATGGATAGATTGAAAATACAGTCAAGAATTTTTTAATTAACATTTTTTTTATAACACTAACCCTGCTGTATGAAGAATGGAGGATATAAACGGTGTGCGTGCAAGTAATTTAAAAAAGTTTGAGGAATAGAGAGGGAATGAAAGAAATTAACAGTGAACATCCAATCCCATAGCCACGTGCACTAGTCACAGCTAAAACCCTGACCTCCCTAGTATCACTACTCTTCAATTCCATCTCTTCCTACATACTCTCTCTCTCTCCAAAACACACATTCCGGAGCTGATTGCTTTATTATTCCCTCTCCCATATACTCCTATTTATCTTGTTCATCATTCAAAGCTAAAACACACACAGACTCTCTACGACTCCATTCCACTCTAAGCAACACATTCAAACTTAACCTTTTCCATGATTCGTTTGTCTTATCATTTCTGGCTTTCTTGATTTTCTCTTCTCTCCATTCTTCCTCTGTCCTTCCAGATTATACGCACATAGTGAACCAATACTCCTTTTGTCCCTGGAATTTTTCCTCCTCTTTTGCATTCCTCTCCACTGCATATCTCTTTTCACGTTAGTCTCTCTCTCTCAATCTCTCTCCCGTCGCCATTTTTAGTGGTCACTGCTCTGTAAATCTCTTTTTCCAAGTCAAATTTTCACCACTTGTTTTTTAAATATACTCACATTTTACTCTGATTGGACGTTTAGTCACACTCTGATTCAAGAGCTTATTTCAATTTTACCAAGTTTTCTTCCACTACACTACACTACCTCATTAGTCATTACTAGGACTAGCTACTGCTACTCTTCGTAATCGCTTATATATATTAATATCTATATTGCACCTCATTTTCTAGGTCATTTCATTTCACATTTCTTCATCTAATCTGCTTTAGATCTAACAGGCACTCTACAACCACATTCATCATCATCTAGACCTTCCGAGTCAAACGCTCCATTGACTCACTGTTCCGACTCGCTCAAATGACGGACACTCTCCGACGATTCGCTCTCATCGCCACCGCATTCTCCATCACACTCGTCTTCCTCCTCGCGATTCCCGCAGGTGATTCAACTCGGTCTCCTGACTCGGTATAATTGTTCTTCAATACTTTTAGTTGAATGTTGGTTAAGTTGTTGAATGTCTGAGCCAGTTGAGAAACAAACAGGTCTTACGATTTGTCTCATTTATTTCGATTCCAAGCGTTTGACTCGTTATTTTCTACATTTATTTCATTTTAACAACTCGAAACTCATTAAATTCATTTTCAGGTCTCTATTATTACGACATATCTCTCAATCATTTATCTCGAGCTCTCTCCACCACCGTTGATTTCTCACCTTCGCCGCACCGGAAGCTTCTCCGTTCCGGTATGGTCTAAACCCTAACTCTCTGCTATTACCTTGAAATTTATGCTGTATATTTCTGATGTATGTATAGTTTGGGACCAGCGAAAGCACATCTGTGAATTCGTATTTGTTACTGTTTTTTTGTCGCCTCGCCGTCTCTGTGCATGCAGCATGCCTCAGATATTGCACGTCTCTTTTTGTTTTGTCAGCTGATACTTTAAATTCTTTAAATTTTTCTGGTTTTTCATTTGGTGCAGGTTTGTTTATATTTTTTATTTAGTGCTTTTTCTGAATCTTCCTTCATTATATAACATTTTTCTTGAATTATGTATTGTCTATGTAAATAATTATTTAATATACTCTTTCCATATCACTCATATCTACAGAGTTTTTTCTTTGTTTGGCAAAATTTTTTAGGTTTTTATAATTTAATTTTAAAATTTTTTTGAAATTATATTTTACAAGAGTTTGTAATGCGTGGTGAGTTCTCAATCCCAAAGACCCAAACCTATGGAGTATAACTCAATGGATGGAGGGAGCACCTTTTAATGTGCTGTTTATATTTATTATCTTCCTGCTGTTATATGAGTTATAATTACAGGCCACATTTTACTTGAGTAATCCAAATTTTGTTTTGGACCGTTCATGTGTTTGTTTCCAGTATTTGATTGCATTAATGTTACAAGATTGTCTACAAGACGTATGCTGTTGGGGCCCGTTTTTATTGATCAGATATTTTTCAACAATTTAAAAAATAATCTGAACTAGGAGAATGTATTTTACTTGTGTTTTTAGTTCTTGATAAGTCTGTCTACCCATGGACATAGATATGATTAGATTTGGATAGTGAAGAGTGTCACACCACACGAGGATTCATTAAGGAGTATTCTAGGGATTTCAAGACTTTGCCTCGAAAGTAACACCAGCTCATAGACTCTTATTAGGAGTATTATAATAACAGAAGACTCATTTTTTCAAATTCTGATCTGCACCTGCAGATTATGTACAGTACATTAGCTTTCTTTTTGTTGTTTTGAACTACATTGGTCCTGCCTACTCTCTTCTTCATATGTGTAAGTGAAGAAACTTGTAAAATGGTGTTAATTTGTCCAGAGAAAGACAGAATTTAAGCTGACCATGTATAAAGAAAGAAACTGATTCCAGAGCCTGTGAAAACCAATGCTACTTAAAGCCTACTGAGACCATGCCATTTTTATGTAAAGGGCGTCTTGTTTGTGTCTTTCTGCAGATGCTGCAGCTACAATACTGGAACCAGACAGAGTCTGGGGGGACAAATGTTCCACGTCAGATATTACCATTTACCAGGGACCCACAGCTCCTCTTCCTAGTGGCATCCCAACCTACACTGTGGAAATTATGAATATGTGTTCCACTGGCTGTGACATTTCGGGGATACACCTCAGTTGCGGTTGGTTCAGCTCAGCTCGGCTCATCAACCCGCGTGTCTTCAAGCGTCTCAGATACGATGATTGCCTTGTCAATGGTGGAAAGCCTCTGGCAGTGGGAAGGGTAATTACCTTTCAATATGCCAATAGTTTTAGGTATCCTCTATCTGTTCAAAGGATGAAATGTTAGAGACCAGATTATTATCTTATATATAGAGGTATAAAATAGCAGCTATATATTTACACGGACTACTGTAAATGAGTTCAAGGGATTAAATTTTTTGGGGATATACTTTCGGAGGAAATGTGGATGGTGAGAATTGCTTGGCAAAAAATTGCAGGTTGTGAGAATTGGGGTTGAGATATGGAACTGTAATGAGATATGTTTAAGCTAGTATATAGACTGGGCTTGCTTTTGATTTCATGACCAAGTGATCCTTTTACATAGAAGCATTTGAGGAGAGAGCTTAATTACAATCTTTTGTTTGTTAATTAACAATGATATATCCTACCTGTACATATTTTTAGATGAACGGAATTGCTACTACTTTCCAAATTCCTGTAACTTTGCGCTATACTTATCTTTCCTTGTATTGTATTATTATCTACTCAGCATCATTACTAATAGCCATCACCACAAGTGAAAGCTACATCACCTCTGGTTCATTGCGTTTCCTCGTGATTCAAATCTTGATTGTTGCATGTAAATATGAGGTTGGTTTATGCGCTTCTTTGTTGAGTTTCCTTGGGGGTTCTGATCTTGCATGTAAACACAGGATAGATGGTTTGTCGTCTGTACTTGTTATTTTCCATTTAATTGAAATTTGAAACGTCTGAGTTGAGACATGTATGTAATCCTTTATGAGATGCGGAGGTTTAGAATTTGCTAAAAATAATCTGGACACGAGTGAATGTATTTAATTATTACTTTTTTTAAAAATATATAACTAGTGTCATTCATTTTCTTTTCCGGTGTTCACTATTTGTCACTATTTCCGGACTTAATCGCTTGGTCTGAGGACTGCTCATCTTGCCCAGAGTGCTTCAAAATTAGTACTAATACTCAGCTTTCTATAAATTCCGAGAGATTCTGAATATAATTTTTGAAGCTCATTACTCTGCTTCAGACTGAAGAAAATGAGTTGCACGACCTCTCCAGCAGCTTCCCTATTTCATGTCCTAAATCCAATTATAAGGAATGTGACATAAATTAGTGCTCCAGCAGTGTCTTAAAGGTGCCTTAAATCACTAGGATTCTCCTTCCATGCCTTATTAATAAGGCACCACTAGCCATGCCTTATTTGATTTCTTTAATAAAAAAATCATTTCTCTCTCTTATTGTAACTTATTTTCTCTCTCTTCCTTCCATCTTTTATCAATTTCTTTCCAAATTTATTATTATAATAATAATAAGGAATGAATTATAAGGATCATTGTTGGAGTTGAAATACAAAATCTTGTCCTAAATCATTAGGATTCAATATTTTATAATATTTATAAGGAAGACACTAAGACACTGCTGGAGATGCTCTCAGGAACTCAAAAATATCTTTTTTAAATTGTCACTACACTCTCAGCAAATTATTTCATGTTCATGAATATGTCTTTTCTTTTACGATATTATTTCACTATACCCTCAGCAAATTGTCCATGCAAATACAAGTTTAATGTTCGTGATGGCAAGTTCAGAATTTTGTAATGAAGATGTTGTTCTTTAACCATGGGCTTACTCTGTATATGTTTGCAGTTGACAATTATTACTTATGATGCTGTTTAGTGTGGCTTAAGATTTAGCAGTTACAAGTTAAAACAGATCATTTAACAATTTCAGGGATGAGAACATACCAAGTGCATGCTTTTCAGTTTCCATCTCGTCAATCCTCTACTCCCTCCGTCCCATTTTAACTGCTTTTGACTTTTTTACACGTATTTTAAGGTGTTAAAAAAATCACATCTAAATATAATTATTCTTTATAAAATTTATATCAAATAAAAGTTTAGAATCTAAATTTTTTTTTGATATAAGAATTGAAATTTTTTATTAAGCGTAGACATTGTTTTTTTACACCTCAATATACGTGTTAAAAAGTCAAACATCAGTTAAAATGAGACAGAGGGAGTATAAAATTACTAACAAAGTCACAACACACAAGCTGTAGTTATCTTAGAGCATCTCCAGCAGAGTCCTAACATGTTCTCTAAATATATAATAAAATATTCATTTTTTAAGAGATTACTACATTTTATTGAATGGGAACTCCAACAACATTCTCTATTTCTATTCCCTATTATTATTATAATATTATATTCAACTTGTAAGTAGGAGAGAGAAAGGAGGGAAAGAGGGGGAAAATGAGAGAAGTGAATATTTTATATCTCAAAATAGTATGAGGAATGGTTCCACAATCCTTAAAAATGAGGAATGAAGTGGACATCCTAACTTTTTAAGGGTTGACTTTTTAAGGGATGGCTAGGACTCTGCTGGAGTGTGTTTTATGTCATATTCCTTATATTAATAGCTTAAAACATCATATAGGGAAGCTGCTGGAGATGCTCTTCCCTTAATAATGTCTAATCTGTTTAGTATCGCCCATTACTAAAATATTTCAGGAAAACCAATGGACTCATCATAACTTAGGACATTTAACTGTTTTGTTTGTAGCTTCTATCTTAAACATGTCTCTGAAATTCCTAACCACCATACAGAAATTCAAAACATATTTTGAGCATAAAATTCTAAAGATGCAGCCATGTAGGTAATGTCCACATATATTTCAGCTGATCTTTCATGTCTCACGGAAGTATTTATTTAATCGTTTTGTTTTTTTTTTCAATGCAGTTCATTCTTCACTTGGAGGACATAAAGCATCGGCTTGATACAAACTAGCGTGCCTGGTTATGTGAAATGGTGATACAGAGAGGCCTGCAGAGGCAATTGAGGATTGAATCTTATAAGAATTTCCAGACTGAAAGAGCTAATCGAATGCTGAGTCGGTATACTACATAAATGTTACTAATGAAAAACATTCTTTCCTAGCTACAAGAATACAACAGTTTTCGGCCCAGGTCCAATAGAAGTAGGTATTTCTTTTACATGCCCGATTATGATCCGTAACAAGCTTTGACCTGGGTTTTTGATGGTGGCCCTGAACCACATCCTTATCTTCCCTTGTGCATGGCTCATTAGCAGGTGCCTTACTGGATCACTTCACAAGAGCACATTTGCTATAGGTTCAGTAGTACAAGCTGCATGCTTTGGTTTTATATTTTTTAAGTTGCAATCGTCGTATCATTTTATATGGGCCTTTATCAATGTACTGCTTCACTTGTTCTTTGCATGTATTTGTTGTCATTGGATAATAACTTTACAGGGTATCACTTGTACTGGGCCGCAGATCGGTGCTCTTGTTTAGACTAGGGCCAGTTTATTCTGGAATTTGCAGAGGTAATTGTCAATTAAGCCTTGTCATCTTCTATGTGATTTCTTCGCAGCAGAGTTTTATACCATTTTGAGTTTGGTGATCAATTTGATACATTAAGCCCACTTCAGTGACTCGTTTGATTATCAACCATTTCTTATATTACATTTTTATATTACACAACTCTACGAATAACACCAATTCACCAAAAGCGAGTCTGTACACTTATATACACCTACCTCAGTTATATACTTATCAAAATTTACATAATGGGAGATATAATAATTTGAATTTAGGTGCATGCAGATAATTTGCAGACAAAAAAGAGAAAAGCAATGTATAAAGATTAGATAAGATGCATTACAGGAAGCTACTGGTTCTGGTATGCGCACCTTATGAATGCCACTACATAGCTTTCCCACCTTAACTCTATCCGTTAAGAGGGCCAGAACAAACAAAACAAATAATGGAACATGATGTTCATGCATTTTCATTATTGATATCTTTAGGGTATAAAAATCATCGACTTTGATAATAAAGAACTGCTCTTAGTTGACGATAACGTCATAGGCTTTAGTGATTGTCATTGAATTCAAGTTTTTCGGGACATTTGATTGATGACTGAATGATTGAAACAAATCTAGTGAATGGAATTGGAATGTAGATATCGTCACCTGTGTACCCCAGATTGCACTACTCGCGAACCTGAATGTGAAAACACAGCTAATTATCGCACCTTTCTTATGTACATTGCTTTCTAGCGAGCCACTCTAAAATCTTATGGTGCCTTTTTGTTTGCTTGTCATGGTCAGAGTTCCTTATCGCGCTACAACTCTGGAGTGGATGTGTGAGTTATTTGTTTTACGTACAAGTGCCAGAACTGTGAGATGCCAGCAAGTGATGAAAAGGAATTTCAGATTCAGGAATGATCTCTCAGAGTCCAAGGTTCATATTTTCTCATTCTTTTCGCAATATTATCTTGAATAGCATACGTAGGCTGGCTTGCTAGCTCCAATCATCAGAACCACATAAAGATTGCAGTTTGAGTCGATCTTTTATATGAAATAATCAACCAATTCAACAATAAAAATCTGTTTAACATGTATATTTATATATTGGCATAAGTCAGTTTTGAATTCTCTTAACTCGGACAAGAATGAAGTCCCTGCAGCAGGATTCCCGGAATCTAACACAGAACTGAGCTAGGAGATATGACACTTGAAATATAATCATAGTACAAAATTTTCAAATAGTATGACACCAATTAAATGAATTTAAGAACTATGCACTTGACAAGTTTTTAAACTTTCTTACATATTTAATTTGCATAACTATATACTCCATGATATTTCTAAATGCAATGTACAGCAAAGTTTCAGATACATTGACTCTGTTACTTGTTCATGGAATCTGTGGACTTGGTTTAAGCATCAATTGTGAAGTGGTAAAAAAGAGTGACTGTGAATAGAATTTCCAAGCATGACGTGGACATGCTGGAGTGGTTATCGTGTCTATAAATAGACAAGAGCATTGTTGAGTTCCTTCCCTTTGCTCTTTTTTCCTTTCTCCACAGCTATTTCTTCTGATTACTTAACATCGCATGGCCTCTGTGCAACTGTGCTTCCGCCTTTTCAACCACGCTACTTCTGATCGTGCTACACGGTTTGTACATAGATGCATGATACTTAAATACTCATATGTTTATACATTTACTTAAGATGTTATGTACTTTTAATTGTTATATATTTGAGCTGTTTGTTCTAGTAAGAATTGATCAATCAAATTTCAGCAACACTTGAGGGTCGTTTAGATGATGGAATTCCAATCCAGTTAATGAAGATGAGAATGATATTTAAGTACTTTTATCTGGTGCAATTTCTTTTATATAAATGAATTAAATCCAATGATTCAAACAACAGATAAGTCTTTGAATACTTAAAATAAAATTTTGCCTGCTGTACCAGGACTTCATTTGGTCAATCTGTGACTGCTGGAGGAGTGACGTAGAGATGTTTGAGTCCGGGTTTGGAATATAAAGGTATCATCCATAGGTCGAGAGGATTGAGTATCATGTTGAACTTCACGATTAGTTATATGGCAGACAAGGAAATCAGTTCTTTATCAGCCCTTGATCACTTTATAATCTTCATATATAGCATGACCAGATTGTAGTTTGCAAGCAAAGTGCTTCACTGGTACACAATACATATTTATAGTTAATTGAGAGATGGCTATAAGTTTTATCACAAAAGATAGTAAACTTCTTTATAAGTGTCTCTTAACTTATACTTGGCTGTGAAACTCATAATCAGAACAGGGAAACACGCAGAAAAGTATAATATATGTCAACTAAATTTAATTAGGTGGTTCTGTTCTGTATCATTGAAGAATACTAGTCAGAGAACCTTATGATCTATAAGTGATAGCCCTGAACCGTATCCTACTCTTCCTGGTTGCAGGAGGCCTAATCAGTAGTTAATTCATTTCCTTTCCTGGAAATCAGAAGATATTTACATGTATTCATTAGTTTAGCACCAACTGTATGGTTAATTTGATATTTTTGAGATTCTCAGATTCTTTTATATAACAATCTCCGTTTAAATATCCATTATTAAATGACCTGCCACAGCTTATCAGAGATTCATCAACTGTTTACTAGATACATTACATTGTTACTGTAGTAAACATCCTGAGTCACTTGAAGACTTCTGCAAGTAACAAACACTGATAGATAAAGTTTAATAATTGATTAGCTTTAGTATGATAAAATAGCAGAGTAGATTTGCAATACCAAGCTGGAGAGCAAGTGTGTACGTATGGACCAGAAATCTGCAAGGCCGTGGTCTTAATCCATGTAATCAACGTGGAACTTGTTTACATCGTGTAGTGTTTTATATTTGAAATTTCTGTCGTCGTATTAGTGGTTTTGTAACTGTGTCTGATGTAAGAAAAAGAAGTTTGGCTCTCATTGTTTTAATGATATGGAGAGCTGGACCAAATTTTTTTTTACCTAACCTATTCTCATCCAGTAAGATAATGGGGCAAGGATTTTGAAACCTTATCACCTTATGTCAACATTGTAAACACTTGAGAAAGTTAGGGAGCTAATTGTAGGTAACAAAAGATGGCCCTCTCTGTTACTCTGTTCAAGGACTGGATTTCTGAGAAATAAACAGAGTTTACTTGTCCAAGTAACAAACACTGATAGGTAAAGTTTAATAATTGATTAGCTTTAGTATTATAAAAATGCAAGTAGATTTGCATTACCAAGCTGAAGTGCAGGTGTGTATGGACCAGAAATCTGCAAGGCCATTGTCTTTATCCATGAAATCAACGTGGAATTTGAAATTTCTGTCGTAGTAACTGTGTCTGATGTAAGAAAAAGAAGTTTGGGTCTCATTGTTTTAATGATATGGAGAGCTGGACCAAATTTTCCTTTCCCCAATCTATTCTCATCCAGTAAGATGACAGACCAAGATTATTATGAAACCTTATGTCTAGGACTACAATGTAAACACTTGACAGAGTTAGGGACCTAATTGTAGGTAAAAAAAGATGGTCCTTTCTGGTACTCTGTACAAGGATCGGAGTACTGAGAGATGAATAGAGTTGTGGACTGCTACTGCTACTGTTGACAAATAGGTTGCAAATATCATACGGTCATTTCACATTATATCTGAGCTCAAATTCAGCGGAAATGACTCCGCAACCCCTAATATTCTGGCGATAAGTGTTATAAAAATCCCCGATTCAACTGCTTAATCCCGATCAATTTCTTGCGATTTGACCGGCTGATTCGATTTTTAAATCCAGTTAATCTTTATAAGCTTTTCTTAATCAAAGTATTTATAATAATTTATTAAAATTAAAATAATATATTGCTTTAAGCATGAGTAATTGCAAAATTTATAATATATAAAACATATATTTGTTAATTGATAACCAAGGTAGTATAATTAAATATTAAATAATACTTTAATATAAAAATTCATTCAATTTTTGATCTAATTAATCAATTCAATTAATCCTATATTTTCAATTAATTGTAAATCAGTAATTCAATTGATAGGTTTCATTCCCGATTTTTGTAACGCAAGCCGCTACACACAGATGGAAGTTCTAAGCAACATCAGCTGAAATCTTTCTATTTTCGGACAACTATCGTGTGGGATTCGTTATTGTTATCTCTGGTCTAGATGTCCTGTAAAATCCTGTGATTTTATTTATTTATTTAAATATTTTTATTTAATTAGTATTGTTATTATGAGTTAGATATTAGATTTAAATTGTTTGTATTTATATAATTAGATATTAGCATTAATTGGAAGCTTCTACAATTTATTTTGCGTTAGTTATTTGAATAATAAAATAGAGAGAATTCTTTATTCATGGAAAGAAGCGTAGAAATATTATCGAAAATCGAAATCTTCTTGAGAAGACCTTATATTTGGAAATTGGTTTATGACGTGGAGAAAATTGTGACCCAAGTTTGGAACTTCCTATTTACGATTAGGTTTTATGTGCTATATAATAATCCCTTTAGAATCCGAATAAGTCGTACATCAATTTACGTGGACGGGTATGCTCTCTTTTCCTCATTGATTCTAACACGTATATGTTGACTTGAGTTATTGATCTATCGCTCCTTGTCATGTGTATTTGATGTAAATATATCTTATTTGCTTAATTGTTTATGTTGAAATTCGTATATAGTATTTTCTGTGAATCAGTTGGGTTGTAAAAATCGTAGTAAGTTGAAAATTAATCGGATTTTGTTGATTTTGGACATTCTGAAAAGCTCTCTTCGATACCTACAACCTTTGTCTCAGGACGTATTTCGAAATTAGCAGTGCATCTATGCTTAAAATCACATTAGTTGTTACCCTTTAATTCTTAGTCGTGAAACTTTTTTCCCATGTTCAAAAATTCGCTATAAATTGATCGTATGTCGAACATTTACTCATGATACCAATCTGGAAAGCTTGAGATATAATCTTTCGTTATCAGTCATACCTATTTGTTGTTTAAATTGATTTAATTGTCTAAACTGATTTACAAAGATTCAGGGCTGTTTATACTTTTCTGCTGAGTTGTTCCGTGTTTAAAAATTCATATCTCCCTCGTTATTTGCCGTAAAATTGTGATCTTTATCAATTATGAAACCTCTGAGAATGATCTTTAAGTGTATAGTTATAGTCTAATTGATATCAGTTTGTTTGCTTCGTGAAAATCTGCTTTGAATGTAAACTGGTCCTGAGTAAAATTCTGTTGTGTTACTTGAACTTCTAAAATTCATAACTAATTCGTTATCTGTCCGTTTACCATGAATCTTGTCATTTTGGAATCCTTGTTGAATGTACTTTGATTCTCCAGTTGACTATTTTCTAATATTCAGAAGCTATCTTTGATTAATATTGAGATTTGTAACAGCATGCATTGTTATTTGTCTTATTCGGTAATTAAATTGTGTTAATTGTTATTAGTTGTTAAAGTTTAAAATTTGTTAAGACTTGTTATGTGCCTTGCTCTTGATTGTTTAAGCTACATGTTAATTATGTTTTGTTTATTAATTAAATGTATAGGCTTTGTTCGTGTTATTAATTTCGGATTTTAAGTGTCTACTTTGAGGTAAGTACCTTTTGACTTACTTTTTCGAAAGGATATTTTGATTTCGCAAATTTCAGATTTTTGTTATAAGACATAAGAATTTTGTTTCGAAGTTTATAAGATATAAGACATGAGAATCTTTGAAGACCCAGTCTCTACGTTTCGAACCCGTTCGTAGTCTACGCTATAGTTCCGGAACTAGCCTTAGATACCCTTAGTAGGCGCACAAGTGTGCAACTTCAGATACCTATTAAGTGCGCGTGATTATTGAACTTTAGATCTCGGTCACTGGGTAAGTGTGGCAAAATAATAAGAATAAGATCGTGGTCACTGGGAAAGTGTGGCCGTAGAGCAAGACTGTGGTATTTATAAGATTTTTGTTTCTGTTTTTTGTTATGTTTGCTTTTAAAATATAAACTGTGGGTTGGATTTGTTTTTACAAGTGTTTTAAAGTTATAATTGTTTTGAGCAACAATGTTTCATAAAAACGTCCACTGATTTCGAAATTAACTGTGAGTCAAATTGTTACTTGCTGAGCTGTGTAGCTCATCCGTTTTTCTATATTTCAGGTTCTATCACGTGGAAGAATTTTGGGAATAAGAATGAGGACTTTTTGATTCTATGCTTCGTGATTATTTGCATTAGTGAATAAAGACTTATTGTTTATTTAGAATAATTTGATGAGTTTATTAGATATTGGTTTTGGATTTATGGAGCTGCGTCTCTAAGTTCATGACTTCTGATTATTGGGTTTGACCGCTGCTTTGACTTATATATTATTTGTGGATTTTGATTTAAGTAATGATATTATTTATGTCGTGAAATTAGTTTTTAATATTCCGAAAAGTCGGGGTGTTACAGTTGGTATCAGAGCGAGGTTGTCCTTCGGAGTGTGTTAGGTATATGACTAGCTCATTCCCCAGGGTGCGATCCGAGTACCGAGGTTCAAGTTTGACTTGTCAGTGGTTAGTGAGTTTTTAATTGTGTGTCTTGACTTTTAGATGGGTTTTGGAGAATAGATTTGGGAGAATTTGGGGACCAAATTCTTTCTAAGGAAGGTAGAATGTAAAATCCTGTGATTTTATTTATTTATTTAAATATTTTTATTTAATTAGTATTGTTATTATGAGTTAGATATTAGATTTAAATTGTTTGTATTTATATAATTAGATATTAGCATTAATTGGAAGCTTCTACAATTTATTTTGTGTTAGTTATTTGAATAATAAAATAGAGAGAATTCTTTATTCATGGAAAGAAGCGTAGAAATATTATCGAAAATCGAAATCTTCTTGAGAAGACCTTATATTTGTAAATTGGTTTATGAGGTGGAGAAAATTGTGACCCAAGTTTGGAACTTCCTATTTACGATTAGGTTTTATGTGCTATATAATAATCTCTTTAGAATCCAAATAAGTCATACAACAATTTACGTGGACGGGTATGCTCTCTTTTCCTCTTTGATTCTAACACGTATATGTTGACTTGAGTTATTGATTTATCGCTCCTTGTCATGTGTATTTGATGTAAATATATCTTGTTTGCTTAATTGTTTATGCTGAAATTCGTATATAGTATTTTCTGTGAATCAGTTGGATTGTAAAAATCGTAGTAAATTGAAAATTAATCGGATTTTGTTGATTCTGGACATTCTGAAAAGCTCTCTTCGATACCTACAACCTTTGTCTCAGGACGTATTTCGAAATTAGCAGTGCATCTATGCTTAAAATCACATTAGTTGTTACCCTTTCGTTCTTAGTCGTGAAACTTTCTTCCCATGTTCAAACATTCGCTATAAATTGATCGTATGTCGAACATTTACTCATGATACCAATCTGGAAAGCTTGAGATATAATATTTCGTTAACAGTCATACCTATTTGTTGTTTAAATTGATTTAATTGTCTAAACTGATTTACAAAGATTCAGGGCTGTTTATACTTTTCTGCTGAGTTGTTCCGTGTTTAAAAATTCATATCTCCCTCGTTATTTGCCGTAAAATTGTGATCTTTATCAATTATGAAACCTCTGAGAATGATCTTTAAGTGTTTAGTTATAGTCTAATTGATATCAGTTTGTTTGCTTCGTGAAAATCTGCTTTGAATGTAAACTGGTCCTGAGTAAAATTCTGTTGTGTTACTTGAACTTCTAAAATTCATAACTAATTCGTTATCTGTCCGTTTACCATGAATCTTGTCATTTTGGAATCCTTGTTGAATGTACTTTGATTCTCCAGTTGACTATTTTCTCATATTCAGAAGCTATCTTTGGTTAATATTGAGATTTGTAACAGCATGCATTGTTATTTGTCTTATTCGGTAATTAAATTGTGTTAATTGTTATTAGTTGTTAAAGTTTGAAATTTGTTAAGACTTGTTATGTGCCTTGCTCTTGATTGTTTAAGCTACATGTTAATTATGTTTTGTTTATTAATTAAATGTATAGGCTTTGTTCGTGTTATTAATTTCGGATTTTAAGTGTCGACTTTGAGATAAGTACTTTTTGACTTACTTTTATTTTCGAAAGGATATTTTGATTTCGCAAATTTCAGATTTTTGTTATAAGATATAAGAATTTTGTTTCGAAGTTTATAAGATATAAGACATGAGAATCTTTGAAGACCCAGTCTCTACGTTTCGAACCCGTTCGTAGTCTACGCTATAGTTCCGGAACTAGCCTTAGATACCCTTAGTAGGCGCACAAGTGTGCAACTTCAGATACCTATTAAGGGCGCGTGATTATTGAACTTTAGATCCCGGTCACTGGGTAAGTGTGGCAAAATAATAAGAATAAGATCTTGGTCACTGGGAAAGTGTGGCCGTAGAGCAAGACTGTGGTATTTATAAGATTTTTGTTTCTGTTTTTTGTTATGTTTGCTTTTAAAATATAAACTGTGGGTTGGATTTGTTTTTACAAGTGTTTTAAAGTTATAATTGTTTTGAGCAACAATGTTTCATAAAAACGCCCACTGATTTCGAAATTAACTGTGAGTCAAATTGTTACTTGCTGAGCTGTGTAGCTCATCCGTTTTTCTAATATTTCAGGTTCTATCACGTGGAAGAATTTTGGGAATAAGAATGAGGACTTTTTGATTCTATGCTTCGTGATTATTTGCATTAGTGAATAAAGACTTATTGTTTATTTAGAATAATTTGATGAGTTTATTAGATATTGGTTTTGGATTTATGGAGCTGCGTCTCTAAGTTCATGACTTCTGATTATTGGGTTTGACCGCTGCTTTGACTTATATATTATTTGTGGATTTTGATTTAAGTAATGATATTATTTATGTCGTGAAATTAGTTTTTAATATTCCGAAAAGTCGGGGTGTTACATGTCCGCTAGCAACAAAAAATTCGACCAACAAGCATTTATTATTGTCTACCTAAGGTGGTTACTTACGAAACTAAAGATTTGTTTGCAAAGTAATCAGACTCCATTATAGAGTTATTTATAATATACTTTTTAGATATAATACTCCAATTATATTTGAAATCAGGCAACTCTCTTGCACAGAGTTTTCATACTCGGGAACAAAAATGAACGGACGAAATATTTCAGGGCTGTTACAAAATATATATCCTGCTTCATTTATTCTGTTCATAATTAACCTATCATTCAATCATATTAAGTATATTTAATAATTTATAGCTATCCATATATAGATATTGTATTACTTTTAAAACTTATCTTCATATTGATTTTATATGAATAACAGTTTTGAGACTAAACTTGGTAGTAACGAGATAGATCTGATTATTAAAAGATGTACAAGCCTCTAAAATCTTAATTAAATTTGTATTTGATTTATATTTCTACTTGGATTTGATCATTCGAAAATTTGGGTAAATCTTTATTGTACTGATTATTTTTGCATAATCATTTTTATGCCAAACTGTCACAAAAGCTTCTCAGAAACGGATAGAAGACGCAGATATATTATTGCCGACAAGAAAGAAAGGGATGAAGAGATTAGATTAGATACATTCACGGAAGCTCCTGGCTCTAGTGTGTGCAACTCATATCGTGCATGCCACTATACCTTTCCCACTATAACACTATCCGTTTATGGTGCACAAGAAACAAAATAAATCATTGAAATCATGAAATATAATTTCATTTTTATAATTTATTGATTGTTGTATATCATTTTAAACGATTATGCGTACTGAATATGAAGGGTCTGCCACCTCATATTTTTGGATAATAAAGTGCTATTCTTAGTTGACACTAACGTCATACGTTTGAAAGATCATCGTCCAATCAAAGAATACAACAAATGATTTCATGAAAGGTTAATTATGTGATTTTATAATGAGTTACTGTTGTTTCTTTTTAAAAATTGTAAAAGTCTTCAAAATATAATTAATTATTTGTTTATTTTAAAACAGATTTTAGAAAATATATAATAGGAATATAGTTTTAGAAATAAAATACTAAAAATCCAAAAATATATTTTCCAAAAATAGAAATTAGAAAATAATAACAAATAACATGTTTTTTTTGATTATTTTCGTAATTTAAAAATCATCATTCTATTTAAATTTATAAACACACTTTCTTAAAGTAAAGATGGTATTTAGACATACTCTCTCCGTCTCAATTTATAGCTCCATTTTAGAATAAACACGCATAATAAGAAACTAGTTGGTTAGATATAATTTTATCTAATGTATCATTATCTAGTACATTGATAATGGAGAATATAGTTGAATTTCAAAAAAATCATAATAAATATAGAGTTTTGGTGCATTGAGAAATGTGAATAATGTTGAGTTTCAAAAAATTCATAATTAATATAGAAATAAATTTGTATTGAAAGAAGAAAGGGACAAGTATTTTGGGAGAATTTTTTTTCCAAAAGGGACCTATAAATTGAGATGAAGGGAGTATTTTTAAAAGTAAATTTTAAAATATATAATTACAAATGAAAATAAACTAAAATAACATTTCTTTTATAAAAATAGAGAACGGCCCTTAAGTTTTTGAGAGACAATTGATAACTCAATGATTGAAACGAATCTTACGAATGGGACATAGATTTGGTCAGCGACGGACCCCAACGAGCAATACTCGCAAACCTAAATGTGACCACGTCTTGTATTACGTAAAACATGTCTAGCTTTCTCTTTAAACATGTGGGTTCGAGATTATAAACCACAGACATAAATGTAAAACCTTTGAGTCCTCCTTTCCTAAAATCCATGGTTGTTTTTAATTTGTTTATCATAATCGCTTTACTTCTCCGAAAGCGGACGTGCGATTATTTGTTTTTCGTACATGTGCCGAAACCATGGAATGCCACCCAGAAGTGATAGAGATTATGAAATGTCGTTCTCTTGCTTCTCTTTAGCTAGCGTTCCAGTAACACATATCAATTATCAACCACTTAGATACGTGACATACCAATCGATTACGTGCATAGCTACTAGAGATTTTTAAAAGCCGCGCATTCGGGTTATGTATATCATTATTCCGCAATTATTCTTCTGAGAAAATGGGGATAACAATCAAAATTTTGTGAGCAATACCGACAAGAGGGAGATGGGAGCCGAATACATGGATGGCACTCCCTGTGTCGCTACCTTTCGGTTCTTTACGTTCTTTATCTCGGAGACAATAAGGCTGGGCACCGAATATTTTTATAAAATATAATTTTAAATCAATTTTTTTGAATAAAAATTTAACAATCAAATAATATTTTAAATATAAATCATGAAATTATATTTAATATATACCTTTAAAATATATAAATAGTGAAAGAAATTTAATGAAAATACTAGAGGAGAAAAGAAAATATAATACATACAAGTTGGCTACCGCTGATGCACCTCGTATCGCCGTATCGGGAAGGGCACTACAGCTTTCCCACCACAACTCTATCCATTCACAAAGCCGGAAAGGACATATTATCATATATATTAGTTGAGAACCATCTGTTTAAAATTTTATGTTATATTTCAAAATTTTCTCTCGTTATACACTCCCGAACTCTAATATTATGTGAACCAATTTACCTTATGTATAATTTTATATAGATTGTGGTCAAGTTGAAAATATACCCTGATATATCATGATACTATAGGACAGTACTCCCTCCGTCCCAATCAATTCTATACAGTTTCCTTTTTGGGATGTCCCATCATTTCTATACATTTCCAAAATAGCAACTTTTTATAATATAAAACACTACTCCACCCACTACATTCTCCCACTATCTACATTCTATAATAATAAAAACACTATTACATCCACTACTTTTCTCCACTACCTCAAATCTATTATTAAAAAATATGTGGGTCCCATCACTTTACCCATTTTCCATCTAACTTTACTCATTTCTTACATTTTTTTTCCTGGTCTCCGTATCCAATCCCAATATATATAATTCACTAGGACGGAGGGAGTAGTTATTATTCTTAGTTGACACTAACGTCATAGCTACGTTAGGGATTATCGTCCAACCACAATTTAGTAAGAGTGTCGAAAATAAGTTCTACATGCAAATTGATGACTAAATGATTGAAACGAATCTAGTGACTGGGACATAGATTTCGTCACCTCGTACCCCAGCAAGCATTACTAGCACAGGAAAACGTGAAAATGCAAATATCAACCACACTACTCCCTGCATGTTACAGATATATCTATTAATATATTATATATATTTTTAAATTTCTCTTTTATATATAAAATTAAAGATCCAAATTTTATGCAGAAAAAAATTGAAATTGTACAAAAATGAGATGGAGGGAGTAATATATAATTTTTTTAGTACAAAAATGGCATTAGATAAACCAGAAAATAAATAAACTTAAAGCATAATTGTTATCACATTGCTTTCTAGCTACCTTGTCTAAAATATATGGCTCCTTTTTATTTGTTTATCATAATCATTGATGAAATTTATGTGTACATATAACTGATGAAGCTGAAAGACAATGTAAGAGAAAGAAACTCTTGTATTGCAAATAAGAAGCTTGCAAAATTACATAAAGACATGAACATATTTATACAGAAATGGTGTAGTAAAAGTCTAAGCTAATAAATGTAAAGAGCGGCTATTTACTGTTGAGCCAACAAAGTCATGGCTGCTGTTATGGACTAGGTGTGGCTGTAGGCGTGGCTGTTGTGCACTAGACTAGGTGTGGTTGCTGTTCACTATGATTTTAACACCCCCCCTCAAACTGAAGATGGTTGAAGAACCAACTTGAGTTTGGAAACGTAATTGCGAAAATTGCCAGGAGGTTGAGCTTTTGTGAATATATCTGCAATGTTATCAGCACTCGAGACACCATGTAAACGAACCGTGCCTTTGACAACTTGTTGACGGGTGAAATGACAGTCGATCTCTATATGTTTAGTGCGTTCATGAAAAACATCATTGTGAGCAATGTCAATGGCACTTTTGCTATCACAATAGATAGAAGTAGCCGGAGGATGAATTACACTCATATCTTCAAGTAACCATCGTAGCCAAATTAGTTCTTGGGTGGTGTCGGCAAGAGCCCGATATTCTGACTCGGCACTTGATCGAGAAGCAAGAGATTGTTTCTTACTACGCCAAGAGATAAGGGAGTCACCAAAAAAGAAACAAAATCCAGTAGTGGAACATCTGGTAGTAGGATCACCGCACCAATCAGCATCCGAGTAAGCATGTAACTCAAGTGGAGAGTCAAATGAATAATGTAATCCATGAAATATGGTGCCTTTAACATAACGAAGTATGTGAAGGACGGCTGTGAAATGAGGAGTGCGAGGAGCTGACATGAACTGACTGACAATATGCACAGCATGAGCAATATCTGGACGAGTGACAGTGAGATAAATTAAACTCCCAACCAATTGGCGATACAACGTAGGATTGGAAAGTAATTCACCATCTTCAGCGTTAAGTTTAACCTCGTATTCCAAAGGTGTAGAGACAATCTTAGTGTCACTGATTCCAGATTTTAACAAAAGGTCAGATGCATACTTCACTTGTGAGAGAGAGTAACCAGTAGGAACTGATGTAACCTCAAGACCCAAGAAGTAGCTTAATGAACCAAGATCCTTCATCTCAAATTGCTGACTAAGAAATTGTTTAAGTTCAGAAATTCCCACACTATCATCTCCAGTAATGATCATGTCATCGACATATAGAAGAAGTAAAACAATTCCTCGTTCAGATCGTCGAATGAAAAGAGCATGATCATATGGACTAGAAGAAAATCCCACTTGTTGAATTATTGTGCTGAATTTTTCGAACCAAGCTCGAGGTGCCTGTTTAAGACCGTAAAGAGCCTTGTTAAGTTTAAAAACTTGACTTGGAGAGTGGGAAAAGCCTGGAGGTGGTTTGAGATAAACTTCCTCATGTAGGTCTCCATTAAGAAAAGCGTTCTTGACATCCATTTGCCACATATTCCAGTGTTTTGATGCTCCAACAGCTAATAAACTTCGAACAGATGTGAGACGAGCAACTGGTGCAAAAGTTTCCTCGTAATCAATGCCATACTCTTGAGTAAAGCCTCTAGCAACTAGACGAGCTTTATATCTGTCAATAGTGCCATCAGATTTTGTTTTAATTTTGTAGATCCATCGGCAACTCACTGTAGTTTTACCAGGAGGCAAAGTTACCAAATCCCAAGTGTGAGCCTTGTCTAAAGCATGAAGTTCCTCTTTCATTGCTTTCTGCCAAAGAGGATTAACACTCGCCTCTCTATATGTTTGAGGCTCATGTAATGATTGTATAGCAGAATAAACATGATAATCAGTAAGTCGAACAGAAGGTTTTCTTACTCGAGTAGAGCGAACAGGCTCCTCTGAAAGAGATGGTTGAGTGAAAGGCTCAATATTAGAATCCTCATACTGAACTTCTGTCATGGGAACATTTGTAGCTGGAGATGGTTGAGTGAGCTCAATTGAAGGATCTCCTGAAAATGTGTTAGATGATGTCGAAGAATCCATGTGATCATCTGTGGGATGTAAATCAACAAAAGGATCTGTAAAGTGAGAAATGCTAGTGGAAGTGTCAATTTTAAAATCTGACATGGATGAAAACATTTTGTGTTCCCAAAATGTCACATTACGAGAAACTCGTAGATGTTGGGAGATAGGGTCCCAACAACGATATCCTTTTTGACCACTACCATAACCAATAAAGCAACAGAGACGGGCACGTGGCTCTAATTTTGTTCTTTCATGTGAAGGAAGAAGGACAAAACATGCAGAACCAAAAACCTTAGGAGAATCATATGACGGAGGTTCTTCATATAATTTTTCATAAGGAGACAAGTTATTTATAACAGGAGAAGGAATCATATTGATTGTGTAAACAGCAGTTAATGCAGCTTCCCCCCAAAATACTTCTGGACAAGAAGAGGAAATGAGAAGAGCTCGAACTGTATCAAGAATGTGTCTGTGTTTACGTTCAGCACGACCATTTTGTTGTGATGTGTAAGGACAAGAGCTTTGTGCAAGAGTGCCATAAGATGCCAAAAATTTGTTAAGTTCTGATTCTTTATATTCTTTGGCATTATCGGCACGAAAAAGTTTGATTTTCTTTTTGAATTGAGTGTGAATCATAGTGGCAAAATTTTTATAAGTTTCTCCTAATTCTGATCGACTTTTCAAAATATATATCCAAGTGTAACGAGAAAAATCATCAACAAATATCACATAGTATCTTGATCCTCCCATAGTGGGAGTAGAAGAGGGACCCCAAATATCAGAATGAATAAGGTCAAAAGTTGCTGATGATTTTTCATAATGGACAGGAAAAGGAAGAACATGTTGTTTTGCCAGTCTACATGAAACACAGTCAATTGTGTCTACATTAACACTACCTAGATGACCACTAGAAATAAGACTACGTAAACGAGATTGTGATGGATGACCTAACCGAGAATGCCATATGTTGGTCGTAGTGGAAAAAGACCCAACTGGATGACTGGATGATGATTTTGGCATCGTTAGATGAAGGGAAGTGAGCTCAAACAACCTTCCGCATCTACGCCCTGTCCCAAGAGTTCGTCCCGTCTGAGGATCCTGTACATGACAACTAGAAGAAGTAAAGATAATATCAAGACCAAGATCACATAATTGCCCGATGGAAACAAGATTAAGTGAAAGATTAGGAACGAAGTATGTGTCAGGAAGATTAAGATCTTCTGTAGATACGGTTCCAATATGTGTCACTTTCATGGTAGAACCATCGGCAGTTTGAATATTTGGAAGGTATGAACTCTGTGTTTTCATGGTCAATATGGATGAATCATTTGTCATATGATTACAACATGCAGAATCAAAATACCAAGAATTACCTGAAGTGACAGAGAATGCAGTGGAGGGAGAGTTGGCTTTTAGTAAAACCTGTTTGAGCAAGGATTCTAGCTCACTAGTGGATGTGGTTGGACATTCAGAAGTTGCGGCAGCGGAAGACGGAGTAAATTTGTTTGAATGGAATGATGGCTTTCTCTTGCAGAATTGTATCGAGTAATGACCTTTCTGATTACAATGCTGGCATGTATGATTACGCAGTGTTATGCAATCCTTTGTGACATGTCCACTTTGACGACAAAACCTGCAAAATGATTTGTCAAAAGTAGGTACTGGAGGTACTGCTAGGACATTATCAACCACAGATTTGAGTTTGCCAAGGCCAAGTCGAGTTTCCTCAGAAATAAGTTCAGCAACAGAACTTTCTAATGAGGGTAGTGGAACTCGATGAAGAAGAGCAGCTCTAACTGGTTCATAATCCTGAGTAAGAGCCATATGAAACTGGATGAGTCGTTGTTGATCACAATATGTATGATAAAGTGTAACATCTTCTGTATGTAACCACTTTGGTTCAGATAATGTTAGTTGATCCCAAAGTGATTGTATCTGAGAGAGAAAATCTGCAACTGGTTGACCAGGCTCCTGTTTTTGCTTGCTTAGTGAACTCATGATCTGATATTGGTGAGAAAGATCAGATGTAGTGTATCTTGATGCCAATAAATCCCAAATTTCTTTTGCAGTGTCATAATTTCCAAACTGTAAATTAATTTTAGAAACTGAAGAGTTTCTAAAAAATGTGATAGCTTGGTGATTTTTGACATCCCATTCTTCAATACGGTCCTTGAATTTAGAGTCAGCTTCATCGTTTTCCTTTGTCGGAATAGTGAAATCCCCGTTCACATATCGCCAAAGTCTTTTTCCTTTGAGAAAACTTCGCATAGCTTGAGACCAAATTATATAATTCGAGCCATTCAAAATCGTTTGAATTGGTGAACTATTTTCTTTCTCCATATCAAGATAAGATAAGTGCAGGGACTAAAATGCGAAATATAAAATGTGAAGGTTTAAAGTACTGGAGGCGATAAATGTGAGGATACCGAATAACGTAACTAACTGATATATGTTAACCTATTTAAAACAGTACTAGGTGTAACAAATATGTATGCATGTTGTAAAAATAGGTTACCCACTTCACCAGGGACCAAGATAGCGCGATTCAAGGTGACTCCAGAGACAATCAATCGCCTTGATATCTTTGAGTCGCTGCTATTATGCACATATACACACAGTTCTCTCAGTGCCGCCCTCGTTTTTACACCGATGTCAAGTTGACCGCCGGCGCTGATTCTGGATTCGCTCGTGTCGTGGGCTGAGTAAGCGCACTGGGCGGATTGAATGTGAAGGTGTTAAAGATTAAAGCGGAGCACAAGAGATTTAAGTTGGCTGGTGTTTCTAACTCCTCAAAGGAGTGTTTGTGTTATTCAGAAGTTTGCGGACAAACTGTTCGTGGAAATGACTCAAAGAGTTGACAAATCAGAAACAATGAAATACGGAAGAGGACTAGCAGATGTAGCCGAGGTAAGGAGCTTAAAGCTCTGATACCATGATGAAACTTATGTGTACATATAACTGATGAAGCTGAAAGACAATGTAAGAGAAAGAAACTCTTGTATTGCAAATAAGAAGCTTGCAGAATTACATAAAGACATGAACATATTTATACGGAAATGGTGTAGTAAAAGTCGAAGCTAATAAATGTAAAGAGCGGCTATTTACTGTTGAGCCAACAAAGTCATGGCTGCTGTTATGGACTAGGTGTGGCTGTAGGCGTGGCTGTTGTGCACTAGACTAGGTGTGGCTGCTGTTCACTATGATTTTAACAATCATTACTGTTTCTTATCGGGTTACTCCTCTGAAGTGGACTTGTGATGTATTTGCAGATAATAAATTTTAAATTTTTTTTGATAGTGCGAAATAATTCTTGTCATGTATTGTGTGCATAGTACTAGTATTATATCAGTATTGCGCAAGTAGCTCGCTACTCGCAAGACACTGATATGGTGGGGGCCGTGTTCGAATGTTTATCGTTTCTGTCACTTTACATGCACTGGCCATATTTACAATCTCAACATATCTCCAGGATACTAACAATTTGCAAGTTTTGTTTGTCTAATGGGCTACACGAGTTGAACCCAATCACAAATATAATTTATATATAGGTACATCCACTTGATCACCAATATTTACTCGACCCTTCTTCGTGAAAATGTCAAACAGCTAATAAATAGCGATGGGATATATATGAGTTTTACAAGTTATTTACACGATTATATGATGTGTTGTTGCCGTTTAAAGGCAACTTTCGTCGGCCTTTATCTTTTTCGTACCATCCCGAGCTAGAAGCTAGCTTGTAATCTTTTTATCGCATGTCTTTTCTGATGTTAATGAAAGTGTTACAGATATGAAGAGAGTAACCTTTTCCTTCCATTTCGCACAAAATAATACCTAAACTTGTTCTCTTGATATGCCCCTATTGCTCTCAATGCATGTCACTTCTTATAAGATAGATTCATGAATATTTTTTACAAAATAAGTAATCTTTTTCGATTTTTTTTCAATATGATGCAATCCACCCCTCCATACACATGAACATAATATATATTTATTATATTATATAATTTTATCTTGAGAATTAATGATATTAAATAAGTGATTCTAATTTATAAATCGAGAAACCCGACTTAAAAGTGACCGCTAAACCCCCACTAAGTAAATTGTTGAGGATATTATTACAGATTTTCTTTTCAAAGGGAAGAAATCTCAGACGGCTATGTATGGCTTCCTACAAGTACATGTTAGATTCCTTATTGACGACGGGGGAATTTGAACGGGACAAGTATGTATTGTCTAGGAAGCTAGCTAGCTAGGGCTTTGATCTCACAGTTAGATACTCTATTGAGCTTTATCCAAGAAGAGGCCGAGTCATACTAATGATTGATTGATCGATCGATATTCTTTCGAAATCTGATCGGACACGTACGTCAGAAATAACCGGCCAGTCAGCGTCACGTTCAGCTTAGTCATAAACTTCTCTTGTGCGACATTATGCCAGTCCACGAGGGTTTAAAACTTTTGAAATAATTAACTTTTTCAAGAAAGTTTCATGAGTGTTTAAAATACAGGACCGATCAACGTATGTTTAAGACGACACTGTATGTTCGTCTTAAATTATTTTTATCCAATAAATTATTTTTTTATTCTAATATATTTGTAAATGAAAGCAAGTATGTCAAGATATAGATACCCTCCATCTCATGTTTACGTTCATTGTTTATATGCTTTGTTTCATAACATTTTTTAAATATTTTATCAATAAAAATTTAAATATCGAATTTTTATTGACGAAAAAAATTAAAAATATCATTAAAAAAATTAAAAATTTTAAAATACGTGACAAAAAATAACGTAAGGAAAATGCTAGGACATGACAAACGGGTACAGTATATTATAAGCTGTCTTGCAAACAACACAAACAAATATTTAAACAAATTACTCTGTAAACTTTTTCAACCCTTTTCACATTGAATGTTTGATTACATCAAAACATAAGTAGTGCGGTCACCTTTTTAATTATCTGGATCATGCTAATCTAGAGAAACAATTATATAATTAAGTACTTACAGTTAACAAGTAATTAGGAAGGCTACTTAAATAAATAACGCACATTTTGTTTGCGTGCTTAAGAACATGAAGAATATCCAAAACGCATTAATAAAATTGAAATTGTAGAAACTACATAAAAGTTGAAGATTTCATTCATTATCATAAGCCGTAATTACAGGAGAAAATTAGATAACCATGATTGAACTTGGTAAATCAAAGACATGACTACTAGCTACAAAGGAGAGATAGATGATAGTGAAACCCTCGGAACTTCAGCAGAACAAATTACCAAAGGGCCACTATACTTAACTGTGCATGACACATATGCATGCATGGCTAATCAGTAAAAACTACAATCCCACTTGATTATTGAACTTTAGGACTCGAAGCAAATCATGCCACAGCCACCGGCTGCACTGGAAGTACTGGCGGAGGCACCACCACCGGAACTTGATTTTCCTGGTGCGTGGGGGTTGCCCTCGGAGTTGTCATCGGCTTCATCTCTGAACAAGCTAATGCACTGAGCTTCATCACGTCAATGATCTGTTCGGCCAGCTCCGGGAACTTGTGTTCATCTAATACGATGATTTGGTCTTGGAATTCCGGAAGTTTTTGAGATTCGGTGGGGATTTTCTTTGCATTTTTGTACATCATGTAGAGTACCATCTGAATTATACCGAAGGTGAACCCCAGTACATTGGGAACCTATAATAAGAAAATTAAATATATTAATCGACAATTCTCCTCAAATCTCGAGATGTTGAGAGGAGGGCAAAAACACACACTTACAGCAATATTGACATCTTTGAGAAGCAGGCCGTAAAAAAACCACATAACAGCACTCAAGGTGAGGAACAGAGATAAGAGAAACGGCATGTACTCAACGCTCTTTGTTCGAATAACTTGTCTCTGCACGTAAAATTCAGTTACATGCAATATGATCAATTAGCATGCATACGCGCAACTATAAATGTAACTGAAATTTATGAGATTGAGATGTAATTAATTACCACGACACACAAAGGCGCAACGAACACACACAAGGAGAATACAAGACAAATCCATCCCACAATAGTGACACGGCTTGCGTTTCCTTTCGCCACAAACTGAGTCAGTCCGATTATCATTCCGAATCCGATCACATTCATCCCCACAAGTAGTTTAATGGTCTGAAGCTGCATTAATCAATTAAATTCAATAATATTAATAAAAGATCATAAACGAATAATAGAAATATATTCATATCATAACTTGTACGAGTACGACTACACGATACCTTGGCGGTCTTGGGGGCGTAGCAGAGGAAGATGACGATGTAAACGGTCTGAATGACGCAGCCAACGGAATTGATGGTGATGAGAAGGAAGGCGTTGGACTTGAGCAAGGCATAGTATATCCAGAGCATGGCACTGAATAATCCAACCACGTAGGGAACTGATTGAAACCCTTCGGTTGATTTCTTCTTGTAAACTTTGTAAAATGTTGGGCTGCAGTTAACAATTATAAAATTAAAAATAATGATTTATTTTATATATGTAGGAGTGCACTAAAAATATATAGTATGCTTACATCGGTGCAAGAAACACCATGAAGGAGACCACATTACCTGCAACACCAATAAAGATAGATATACATTAGGTAACAGCTAGAGAATCATATATGCAACAAGACAACAAGCTTTGCATAAATAAATATAATTTGCATGCAAAGGATAAATTAGAAATAATTATGAGAAGAATTGAGAAACACGTACCAAGAAGGCCAAATGCAAGAGTCCAGTGGGGGGATAAAGGAGCCATATCACTTGCAATCGATTAACACTAGCTAGCTAGCAGCTACTTTATACTTGAATCTCGCTTTCTTTATCTCTCACACTAAAATTCACAAAGAAAGATGTATACGCAGTGTTTTAAGTGATATCAAGAGCTATGAGCTATATATGTATTTCACTCTGGCAAGCACATTTGTTAAAGGGTGGAGTTAGGCCTTTATATAGGGGTGGATATGATGGAAGGGTTCGCACTTTAACATTTTCAGTGAAATAATATTTATTTAAATAAAATGGATATGTGGAGGAGAGAGAAAGAGTGATGGGTTTTAATAAAGAGCAGGGAGGTGCCGATTAATGGCCAAAGATACATCTTTCCGACATTCCTTGCACTTACACTTTTACACTTAAATATTTCTCATATAAATGAATATATGTTGCAAGTAAAATAGTTCACGTATAAAATGTGCAAATCTTTTTATAAAGTAGGGTTAAGTTTTGATTAAAATAATCTCTTCTACTTATATAAATATTATTAATTAAAATATTTAATCTCAATAATTAATTTATATAAAATTTTATATTCGGTCTTGTGCATGTGACACCGTTCATGTTTTAATAATTCTCGAAGTGAGTTATAGAATGAACCAGATATAAGTCCAATCGATCAGCTTGAGTTACACTTATTTAATACTACTCCGAAAACAAATAATTATACAAACACAATAATTTGATATACTCTTTTACTTTAGTTTTTGATATACACACCAGAGACTTAGCTTTCTCAAATCAGCCGATGCTCCATTAAGCTTTTGTACGTATTTAGATGTTTTTGTATCCCATATAAGCATACCTATACAACTCGTTAGCTCTATTTTCAGTTCTGCCCGCTTCTTTTGACGTGTCCACCACTCATCCAATTGCATGTTTTTAAGCTCAACAACTCATCATCTTCGATTTCAAGTAAGGTGCAATACAGTTATTTTCGTGTCTAAAATAAGTAGTAATTATTTTATCCTACTTAATATCAAATATCGAGCTATGATTTTTTTTTTTGCCTTTCACAGTAATATAAGTATCTTATTTTATTTTAAAAAGTTTAACTCCAAAAAATTATACTCCTTCAAGCTTTATGGCTCTTCCAATTATTAATTGAATTGCAGGAATACACTACGTGCTGCCTTTTTCTAAAGATAGAGTGCGTCCCATATGTCTATGGTCTATCCATATAGTTTTGGTAAGCCCGTTTTGTCTAAAGTATCAAAAATTCATGTTACTGTGAGATTTTGTTTATTTCACAAAACATAGTTCCTTTTGAAAATTTTCATGTATGTTTGATTTCAGTAAAATATTTTGTAATCTAATTATACATATTACAAAAATACACGTATTTATTAAAAAATTCTGGTTTGAATAGAGATTTTTCACTATAAATATATGTCTTAAACTATTAATTACCGATTATATAATAATATGAGAGCAGTGTAACACCTGAAAACTTATTCAAAAATCTGCACCGAATTTGGTGGTCAACTAATTTAAGTTACTGATTTTCGGATATAAAGTGCGAACTTCCTTGTTGAGTAGTGTTGTTTTTATAAAAGAGTAATGTTACGACGTATGTCAAATTTTGTTCCCAATTTTTTTTTAATTAAATGACATGATAGACAGATAATTAATTTTAAATAATTAATGTGTATATATACATTATTATTACTGTGAGAAGAGCTCCTTGTTAATTAGATTTGAAAAGAAAATTGGTAATATTTTTTGGGTACGTGGGATTTTCATTTTATAAAATGACATGATACCGGTGGCTTGAAATGATTCGATTAGGAAGAGTGATATAGGAGTGCATAATTTATTATAATCACGATTATAATGAATAAACATGTCATATTATTTTGAAAAAGAATAAAAATAAATAAACATGTCATGTGTTATTTTGTACTCAATTTCATATCTATGATATTTTCTTTATTTTGAAGGAGCCTTAGCCTAAAAAAAAAAAAGGGAACGGCCGACTTTTATTCATTCCTACTTATAGTAAGAAACGTTAACTCATGCAGTAGATTGAAAAGATGCTTACCGTAATCTTCACCACAATAAATTAATTAGGGTTTCTGGATTAACAAAATGATTGGTTTAAGATGCGCAACAATAAATTTATTAATAAATTTGACTGTCTATATATATAAAATTATTTTTACTGACCTATATTAACTGTCTTACCAGATTATTTTTTTCTTTTTTATAGCCTGATAGGCAAGATCGTTGGCTTGCAGTTGCTTGACCTTCTATCCATGCCATGCAAGCTCCTGAGTACGAGTTCATACTAATTAGGAATTTTGAGTGTCAATCATAATTCATATGCATGTAATGGTTTCACCTAGCCCCCAAACTTTTGAGGCCCCCAAATATATAATGCTATGCTTATTTATATAAATTGAAAATTAATATATAGTTCCTGTAAAAGATTGTGATATAAATAATAGTTTATATATATGATCGTTTTGTTTTTATAAAAACAAATAAATATAGTTAGTTGTATGTATTTTTTGTGCTCACATAACGTTTCTTCTGCTTATATCTATAACCTAATAAATGTCCATCAATAATTGTTTTTGAAAATGTAATCTAAATACAAGTTGTAATTGTCAAAAGAAGAGGCCACGGTTATCATAAAATGAGATATTGAACGTTATATGTATTTTTATATCAATTCATTTATATTTGAATTCATTTGATTTCTAACTCTTTTTTATAATTATTTAATTTCTAATTGTCAATATTAATAGTACACTATTGTACATTAAAATTTTCAAATAATAATATATTATTTGGTAATAAAGAATAGATTAAAACCATGTAAATTATTAATATTAAATTTAGAATATCTATTATTGAAAGATATTTTATTTACCCGAAAATAATTAGTATCTTTATACTAAACCATACATATAATTTATATTTTTATAATAGAAAAAATATATGAAAAGAAGACGTGTTCTATCATATATTAAATAATGATTTGATTTTCATTTTATATATACTTGTATTTATTAGTTAAATTTATTTTGTAATGTTTCCAATATTTTTATTAATATAAAATTTAATTTATAAAAAATTAAGGCCTCATTTTCATTTTCGTCTAAAGCCCCAAAATGCCTTGAGCCGGCATTGGACGTGACACTAGCTTAATTCGACAGTCTTGTTGGTAAGTTTAGATAATTGATGGTGGACATTCGGCATCCGTCCAAGCAGGATATCAAAAGGATAGGATTTATTACAAATTCCGGTTAAAAGTGTTCAAAATCTGGTATCAAAATTATTTATACGGATATTGTTGGATAACAAAATATCGGGAGAACAGTCCATTAAAATTATATTAAGAGCTGCTCCTGCTAAAATATATTTGATGTAAAAACTAAACGTTCGAAACATCAAAAAAATGGGCGGCTTTCTTTTTTATCAATGGAAAATTATCAAAATTTCTTCCATCATTTTCCGTATAATTATTAGCAAAAAATTCGGTCAATTCTGCAGAGATATTTCTAAAAGCGGTTAGAAAATCATGAATGTGATTGAGCATTTGGACATTTGAATATACTCGCTCTCTTTGGATATAATATTCATTTTGATTTTTTTCATGTACTTTTAACAATTTTGAATATTTTTATTTATAAAAAGAAAATATTAAAAGTAATATTTACAAGTATAAGGTCAAAACTCTTAAAAATATGTGGAAAAAAATCAAGCGATTATCATATTTTAGCAAAGAGAGTATAAAAATCAAACAAAGTCAAGAATGCAAAACACCACAAAATTCTTCGAGAAAACCAAGGATCTTTTATCTCTATATGGTTTATTTCCTGTCACAGTTATTTTGTTTACATATGATTTGAGTAACAAGGTTAAAAAATATGTATAAAACACGGAAAAAGAGAAAAAAAAGTGAGTAAAGTGGTATAAAAGAGAGATAGGAGAATAAAAATAGCGTGAAAATAGAAGAAAAGTGGGCAAGCAGTGAGATTCATTGATTACTTTTTGGTAAGTTTTGAAATATAAATAATTAGATGAGACATTTAAAAAAAACACTAAAAAATGATTGGGGCAGAGGGAGTAAATATTTCCTAAAATCTATTAGCATACAAAAAATTAATTTTACATAATCAAAATGCTTCGCAACATCATGATTCGATTATAAACATTATAAACGCACGGAATCCTAACAATAACATCATAATTCAATTGTATTGTTGAATGAATACATACTACTTCCAATCTTCCATCACCGTCAAATATAATTAAACTGGTCTAGATTTTAGATTAATAAATGACAAGGATTCTTCTGAACATTGAGCTCGTTTGATCTAATTTAAAAAAAGAGTTATTATTTATAAATGATAAGTTAATTATAAGTGAAAAATAACTTTTATCTTATGTGTTTGGATAAGTTTTTTGATGTTACAACTTACAGGATATAAAAATAATAAATTATTATTTAAGGTGATTCTTCACCTATTTGTTAAATCAAATTTTAAAAATAAAAATAAGTCACTTAAAATATTAGGATTTTCAATTTTTTATATTCAGAGTAATAAGTCAATTTTGATTCAAAATCAGTTACACAAACTATACAAATAAATTACCTGCGACTCGAAAGCTCAGTTAATCCCAGTCAGTCACGCGCATAAATTGATGGAGCTTCTCGCCAACTTACGGATAGGAAAGCCTAGCTTTCTTTTTTCTTTAAACCCGAAAAGCCTAGCTACATTTTAGGCAATTCGCAACTGAAGATATAGTAATGCCTTATCACATTACACGCGGCCGGGGTCCTCCGTGACATATAGCGGTCGTTTTGTGCATAATTGTTACGTAATAAAATAACAATTTGAAACGTTTTACTTGCGAGAAAATTGGCTCGGTTAGTAGGTTATCTCACCGAGGTTATATTGTTTTTGTATTATAAATGTTAAATATCTTCTCTTTTTTTTTTTAAGAGAAAGAAATAATTCAATAAATGACAACCGTACGGCATCTACGAGAATGATCGAGTCGAGCAAATATTGAATAAATTAACATGACTATCTTCATATCCAAGATGATACAAATAAGCGATGTTGAAATTGACGATTATATATTTATGGATCCCTGCTCTATGTTCACCATCTTTTTCAAAAAATCCGTTTGAGCTATCAACCACAAATGCAATTCCCGAAGGCTTTTATCGATAAATCCAAACCATCTCTCACAAAAGAATGAGAGAAAAATCATACACTCTCACCAGGGAGGGAAATCAAACTATAATAATAACATACAAGAGAAAATTCAACTATAAACTAAATTGATTAGATCTGTCGATACACTCACAGATTCAAAAAGTCTTCTGGAAGGGAATAAGAACAAAAATCGAAAGTTTCGGTGATATAAATCTAAGAAAACTTGCCCAAAAAGGGTGATTTATTAAGAAAATCAATGAAATAAGGAAGAACAACGAAAGAACAAGCAATTAAACGGAAGAATTTGGGGCTTTCCACTGGAAAATCGGTGGAAGCCCTGTATGAATGAGAAAGAGGGAGGCGACCGGAGAGAAAGGAGAAAAAGACTAAAGTTTTAGTGCTGAGCTATGTTAAATATCTTTTTATATGTAAATATATCCTCGACTTCAAAATAAGAATTGTTTTGACTAAAACGCTTAATTTGGTGTGAAAAAAATATACTGTTACTCTCTCTGCCTCTCTCATTTATTTACAGTTTTTTCACGCTGCTCGACACGCATTTTAACGCGCATATAAAATATAGTTCTATAACTTATTTTTAGATTTTTTTTTTATAAAAGTTTAAACATCAAATGCTTATTCAGAAGGAAAGAAGCTCAAAATAATTTATTGAACTACATTTTACAAGAGAATTAGAATGCGTGCCGAGGCACCGTCCTTCAATATAAACAAATGAAGGGACGGAGGAAGTACTCTTTATCTAGATACTCTCTTCCAACAAAAATACTGATAATCGTGACTTCGAAGTCTACCCCGGCACCAATCATCTAACAATCATTTGGCGATATTATAATATGAATGAACGTAATAGTAGCATGGACGTACATCTAAAGTTTTGTTTCTGTACAGGTGTCTTCGTGACGTGGTGACAAAATATCTGATACACTTTTAATCGGCGCAATGCATAGTCTCTAATTGTCGTGAGTTACTTGCCAAAGAGATTGGTGTAGAATTAACACATTTGGCAAAATGATTGTAATTTTGATGAATTGTACTACTACTTTATAAAACTGAAGTTCAGCTTTTTCTTTTGCTAAATCTGTTTTTTATTTTTGCGAGGTAATAATGAAAATAAAGCGATGAAAATCAATGTCAGATAACACTATCTTAAATCATTTCTTAGTACATTTGCATTATTTTATTTTCGTGTCTTCTAAAAATAAAAAAAAATTGGCACAAAGTTAATCTTTAAATTATAATATGAATAAGATATCTCAATCATTTGAATCGAATTAATTTTCATTTTAGTGTAAAGCAATATATTCAAATTCGGAAACTAATTTTCTTCTCCAATAAACTTGGTCCAAACCATTTCTACCAAGCATTTCTGTCAAGCGATCCTATGTTAGTATGTTTATATCAGGGAATATATGTAATTATCTAGATTCTCTATTTGTTCTTTTATATAAATGAATGAATGGGCATCTATACTATACTAAGCCAACATGGGTATAATTTGTAGTCCAAGGTTTTAGTTATATTTTTTGGTTTGGTACTCTACTTTTGGTACTACAAGTCTACAAATGTGGAGTCTATTAGTATTACATTGTTAAACAGTTTCAAATACTAAAAACACTCATAAAAATACATTATCATATAATATTTCATTAAAAAAATTATAATGATGTTATAAATAAAATTATAAATATACAATTTTGAATATCTTTTTTTAACAACAACCTTCATATAACTCTTTTTAATTTTAACGTGTTCAATTTCAAGATAAATACGAACCATTACATAACCCTTTCTAACTCTAATTTTAAAAGTTATTGTTGTCAAAAAAAATCAGGATTACAAAATTACGTTGAAATTCGATTGATTAGATTACTGAATCTTTCAAAGGTATTACACGATCGGTTTTGTTTGGAAAAGATTTGAATTTTCTGATTTTTTTTATTTTTAAATCTACGTGTACTAAATTCGGATTAAATGTACTAAAATCCTGATATGAAAATATATTCAGTTGAATAATATAATTTAATTAAAACTCAATCCATTAATACTAAAATATCAATAAAATTAGAGCATGATTGGATAGCCCAGTGGTGGGCTTATCCTCTGTTGTCCCGGGACACCCAGGTTCGACTCTGGCTCATCCCGAGAAGTATTAGAATAGATACGCATTTGTAAGGCATATAAGCCTAAATTGTCAAAAAAAAAATATTAATAAAATGATGTTAATATTTAAATTATAAATAATAAATTACGAACTATATATATCAGTCCGTGTTTCGCACGGGTTAAAGGCTAGTATATAATAATTAAATATGATATGTTAGATTATGAAAACTAGAAATCATCTATAAATCACATATTTCTTACCGTGATTGTAGTATGTTCCAAGAGTTTGGTTGTTTGTCCATCAAAGCGATACCTGAGCTTAACATCACGAGATAGTTGGATGAAAAAAAACCTTCCACAATTTAAAGTCCGAACAAGATTAACAATTTTTCACTGCAAATGTACACTTTCTTTTACAATTTTTTTAACAAAACATATGTTCACCTTTCAAACAAATTATTGTGAAGGCGGCTTGATTCTTGAAGGAAGAGAACAAAGAAAATAATAAATAAATATAAAAGTTGAGCGGTTTATCTTTGTTGAGTGCACAAGAAGATAAAAAGAAAACAGATAATAAAGGATTTATCGCACCCATTTAGGTTTGTCGTTCTAAAATACCAATATATAAATATATGGTGTGTCATTCTTTCTTTTCTTCCTTCCCTATCGTAGTGGGTTTGGGTTGGCTATGGAACACAAAAATTACATGGTGACCCTTGCTTTTCCATTTTTGTAGCGAGAATTGAGATTCTCTTGGAAAGTTATAATTTTTAATTAATAACATGTCAGTATATATAATAATTTTGGTATAACATTTCAGGTTGAATTTAGATTATTCAGCATTTGAGCTGCAGGTTGATAATAGTACCTGGGCTATACTATGTGGGGAGAAGCCCACGTTAAATTCACCCCCAAATTTGCAAACTGAGGGATCCTTTCACTTTGGAGGAAATTTCCTGAGAAACGAAAGGCCCAAACTGAACTCAATAATAATGAAACCAAGTTTACCGGTCCAGTCAAGCTCATTCAGTATATTTAGTAGATTTACTGAATCATTGATTTATAATTAACTTAATTTTTGATTTCTAAGTTACTAATGATTTATATTATTTTTTTAGTGATTTCTAACTCAAAATGTACAAAATTAAGTAACATAACAGTACGTGACCAAAATAAAATAAGATAAACATAACAGTAAAGTGTCCGATTTGTCTTCAGAATAGATGTAATAGACTTTTTATCAAGTTCAGTCGTAAAAATAAAAATAAGTAACTCAAATATACTTCTTAGAATAGGTACGTTAATTATTTTTAGGGTACTTTAAATTTTATGTAAACATTAGAATAGTAAACTTAGAGCTTGCTGGATGCTAGAGTAATGGACGGTGATGATATGTATCTTAACTCTTAAGTTTAAAAACATTATTAATACAAATCTAGAGTAACATATATTGACAATTACCGAAAATTACCTTTACAAAAACAGAAAACACACATATTACAAACATAACATTATCAAAGCCACCTGAGGACTCTCATGTCCCGGAGCTGATACAAGACTTGTAAACATGAGTTAGCGAGTTAAACTAAACTTGGTCAGAAGCATCCATATTTTTGTCTTTGATATTCTCGTCTTTCTTTTTCTCCTCGTCGTCGTCATTTTCACTTGAAGGGAAGCTGCTCACCGGATATATCTCCGGAGTTCCCTTTACAATTTCAGGAAGTTTGAGCTCTTCCACTGGTTTGCTCTCGCAGTTCTTGTAAATGCCGTACAACACCATTTGGATTATTCCGAACGTAAATCCAAGTATATTGGGGAGCTATAATTTACAAAAATCGAATATATTAATGCTCCTATTATTTATAGAAATATTCCTATAAATTAATATATAGGTAATAAAAGGGGTGGAGCACTTACTGCAACATATATATCTTTCGAGAGTAACCCGTAAAAGAACCACATAACGGCACTCAATGAAAGGAAAAATGATAGCCAGAATGGCATGAACTCCACACTCCTGGTTTGTACAACTTTTTTCTGCAACATACAAAATCATGTGCATAATTAGTATGTGGCTTAAAATTAATAGAAAAAATATTTAAATTTTAATCAGTAGTTAAATAACAAAGGGCTTAGTATTTTAAAATTATATTTAGTTGCAAGTACTCGTTATAATCCTGGTTCCGCCTTCACACATATTTGTGGTAAATTATACTGTATGTATTTGTGTATATCACGTCAAGGTTTCATGATGAAAATGATTTGGCAATTGAGAAATTATTATTGTAAATTATTATGGTAAATACTGCATGCGTGTTAGAATTGTAAATAAACACACAAAGTGTGAACTAGGATTTGACTACACAAACATGTAAACTTGTGGCTATCAGCTATGTGCATATACTTACGATGATACTGAGAGGTGCGACAAATACAATGAAGGAAAGCAGAAGATTGATCCCTCCCAGAATATGTACTCGTTTCGGTGGTTGGATGAAGAAGTATGTAACCGCAACTATCATCACATATGACACAATATTTAAGAGCACCACGAGTTTTATAGTCGAAACCTGCAGCAAAGCCCAAGTTAATATATAATTTAGAAATTTCAAGATATCTAAAAAAACAAGACAAAACCGTCCGACAGCAAAAAAAACGTACCCTTATTTTCTTTGGAGCATAAGCAATGAAGAGGGAGAGGTAGATGGTCTCGATAACAATGCCGAATGAGTTGATAGTGATGAGGAGAGTTGCGTCGTTTTTGTTCAATGCGTAATAGATCATAAGCGTCGCACTGTATAGCGCAATCACGTAGGGGATCGAGTGAAATCCTTCGGTTGATTTTTTCTTGACAATCCGATAAAAAGTCGGTCTGCAATAAGTAGGTATGCATACCGTTACTAATTATATGTACAATAATGAAACATACCGGTACAAAGAATGCAAGATAAGCAAAATGGGAACTTACATAGGAGCAAGGTACACCAAGAAGGAGACCAAGTTACCTGAACGAAACACTTATGAGTTGAATGATATGAAGAATAAGAAAGAAAGTAGAAAGAAGAGAGCAATATATGTATAGCATAGAAAATTTGAATCACCTAAGATGCCGAATGCAAAAAGCTCGGGATTGGCAAAGTGGAAAAGAGCCATTTCTGCAACCCTTTGCTTCACTTGTCTTCTTTTCTTTTGAGAAAGAAGAGTGAAGGAACAGAGACTCTGAGTCGAGAAGCTACTACTTGTGCTTAAGCTGTGCTCAATGAAGAACTTCGCAACAGTCTGGTGTGGTATTTATAGGAGAAGTAATTCATTGGTTACTACTGCATGCATGTCACATGTGGATGTAAATTAAGGTACAACTACATCACCTGGCGTATGTCTATTTTCATCTGCTGTTCAGACGCGTTTAGTCTCGCTTGAGGGTTAGGCAGGTCACTTTTTGAAAACATTAGTTTTATAGAAAATAAAATTTGAAAAAAGTTAAATTTTTAAAATTTAAATTAACATAAATTAAAATGAAAATTAATAAAAAGTCGTAGTGTTTTGTGTGATAATTACTAGTTTACTAATGATATTTATTGTATATATGATAGATTTTTATGATATATTAATTTACGATATTCTAACTTTATAAAATTATAAATCTGTACTAAATGGCAAAATAACTATATATAATAGAAAACAATATTAAATAAATTTCGATTGATTTTTGATCTCTAGACTTATCTTTATTGACTAAATCTGATTCCCTAGCCTTTTTACGATATACTGATATTCACTTTTTTTATACTAGGCTCTCCATGTAATAAACAACATTATTTTTAATTAAATTCTTAAAAAACCGCATATTGAGTTGAAAGTTAGGAACAAAATTAAACAAGATTGTAAAATTTTAAAGTATTCCTGTGATAACTATCGATAACTTCCCGTGCTAACTTTAATAAGTGGGTATAAACATAAGACTAACTCCATCTATCAGAGTCTTAGTTTCCGGTGTATTTCAGTCCTCGACTCCTCGTATGTTTCTTAAAAATGCCCTCTAACTCAACTAATCATAATTTCCTTGTCTTACTTATGTTGCACAAAGTCAACAATATTATAACGCAAGCCAATGATTTGATTCTCCTCCCATTCCCATACAAAAATTGTTTGAAGAGAATCCACTTATAGGCTATAGCTAGGCAGGTATCGAAGGTTCTCGCATGCTGGCTCGTTTCATAGAGGTTGCTGGTTTGCTACTCCCTCCGTCCCGGTGGGTTGTATACGTACGCGTACGCTCACTGTTTTGTTTGCATGCATTTCGAAACTCCAATATAGTATAGTTATATAATGTTTTTTCAAAAAAAAAATTTAAAATAAAAATTTAAACATCAAATTTTTATTCAGAAAAAAAAATTTAAAAAAATATTGTGAAATTATACTTAAAAAGAACATTAAAAAGCGGGCCAAAACGTATGACAGAGCGAGTATATAAAGTGTGTGTGATATTTTATGTAAACCTACGGCTGGGTTTGCTAAATGCCAAAGATTTCAAATACGTAGTTGTCCAAAAAAAAAGTGAAATTTTAGTTGAAAATTATTGATTAATTTCATTATTTATTATTATTATCATTAATAAAACCCGCACATTAATCAGCATCCAATTAAAATCATGAACCATAAAGGAACAGGAATTAACTGTATACATTGTAACCGGTGTTTATTCTTAGCGTCTTTGCATATTTACATGCATAAATCATATCACATATGAGCTACGGCAAAAGCATGCCATTGTTAAACTTTATAAAACACTGATCTCTTTTGTAAAGCCGAAACAATAATTATGAACCGAAGACTTAGATCCCTTTAACCCTCCCCAGTAAAATTCCAAATAAAATATATAGTTCAGTAGTTCAAGTGCAACTTTTACTTTGAGTTCCTGGCCTTTCGTCTCACGACACCAAATTCTCACTACGTACTTATTTACGTACCAAAGCATCTTCCCACAAATTAAACACCCATCACATACATTACCGGACTATAAGCTGACACGTGTAAACCCTTGAAACAACTCTTTCTCCCAGCTGTCTGGTTATATCAGCAAAACGCTTATTGCGGTCTATCTCAGAGCTTTAATTACTTCACGCTAGTGGATTCAAAAGCGTCACTCATTTTATAACATGCATCCATCTGGCTATGCTTCATTCCGTTCATGTATTTTTATCCGCAAGTGTCTATATATATTGATTGATTAGTCCATTAATTTTCGAGCCGTCAAATAATAATTCAGTTTTTTTTTTGAAACCGACTGGTTTTGACTTATTAAAATCTTTTTTGGATAAATTAGATATATATTGTTTGGTTAGTCCATTAATTTCGAAGCCATCAAATTATAATCCAATAATTTCTTTGAAACCGGCTGTTTTTGCCTATTAAAACGTTTTCTGGATAAACAAGATTGATTTAATAATTGAACTTGAACAATCGAATGTAAAATTTTGACATAAGACGTATATTTTAGATATGATTGTATGATGTAGAACATTGATCATTTATCGAACTCATATATTTAAAAGGTTTTGATTCTTTTTAAATATCGAAACCAAGTTACGTGCGACTAATTTTTGTAGATTGAAATTATCTATTTTTGACCATTTTTGTCACATTAAATTATTTTCAATTGCTGACTAGTGAGTTGAAAATAGGCTAGTAGAAAATATACATTTAATCGAAAACAAATTTTTTTCGACCGTTTAAGTTTGACTTTTTCTAGATCGTTATTTTCAATCGTTGTTATATCATATTCAACCGGTGTTGGCGATCGAAAATAGGACGCATAAATTTCGATTGAAAACAATCAAATTTCTGAAAGAAAAAAAAAGGTTAATTACCTCATAGTCGAAAATAAATTTACTTTCTATGGTCTATGAATTCTGATGAAATCGCTAATTTTAAGTTTGACAATCTATTTCCTACCAGTTTTATATTCAACCATTTATGATCAAAAATAATTTCTGTCAAAAAATAGCTTGTCGAAATTAACAGTAATATTTTTGTAGTGTTGCATGGAACAATGCATCTGGACACTTGGTACAATTTGATGTCAAATTGGAATTGGTATTACCTATAGCTTGGTTGCAAAGATCATCCGTTCTTTTAGCCTTGCAAGCTGTAATATATAAGGTATGAAACATTCATGCATAGATATTTCAATTTCGTGTCACGCCTAGTCAGAGAAATTTATTTAAAGATTAATAGATTGAAATACATGCTAAAAACATGGGGTCAATTCATCAGGGGTTGGGAGAGATTTGAATCATACTAGGTGGGAGAAGTGGGATTTAAACAATTTGTAAAGATAAGATTATCTCGACTAGTGAGTGTCCTTCTCACCATTAACTAGTTGGATTTAGTGTACCAAATCTTCGATTATGAAAATAATCTTGGCTTAATTTGACAAGCCTAGCCAGCTCTAATTTATGTGAACCAGCTTAATTTTATTCCATTAATGGCTACTTTAAGAGTTGTTGCTCCTTTGTAACATGCGTGCATCCTTCTTTAGACGTAGATGTAGACCACTAATCATATCTTACATTTCGTCGTATTCCAATGCTCTGTTATGTAGAACCAGTAACTTGGTGGATCACTTGAGGGGTTGTTTTAATTAATGTTGATTAAAAATGCTTTTAACACGTCAAATTAGTTATACCAACCATCCTATTTGATACTCCTCTGTTCCATCAATTGTATACGTTATTTTTTATACGCTTCTAAGACTTTTTTAAGATATAATTTTATAATATATATTTTAAATTATTTTTTTCTGAATAAAAGTTTAATGTTGTATTTTATAATATATATTCTAAGACTTTTATTCAGAAGAAAAAATGAAACTATACTTTATAGATTTTTCAAAATACGTGTGAACGTATATAATTCATTGAGAAAGAATGAGTATCAATATCTAAGATACGAGTACTGTATTGTTTAGCATAACTAAACATATTTAACTTGTTTTTAACCTACATAATTATTTACCAAGTACTCCCTCCGTCCCAATGAATTATATACATTGGGATCGGACACGGAGACCAAAAAAAAGTGTAATAAATGAGTAAAGTTAGATGGAAAGTGGATAAAATGATGGGACCCACATATTTTTTTAATAATAGATTTGAGATAGTGTAGTAAAGTAGTGGGTGTAATAGTGATTTTATTATTATATAATGGAGATAGTGGGAGAATGTGGTGGGTGTAATAGTGTTTTATATTATAAAAAATTGCTATTTTGGGAATGTATAGAAATGATGAGACATCCCAAAAAGGAAAGTGTATAGAATTGACTGGGACGGAAGGAGTAATTATCAAGCCTATTTATCTCGACTGGTATTCTTCTTTTCAGCAATACCTCTAGCTAAACCAACCACTTCTGTACAGTTAAGTACAATAATGCTAATCCAAGACAACTAGGTTAGCGCAGCAACTTGATTAACATTCTAATCATTGCTAGGTTGTACTGTACTGGTTTTGGGTTGTACTCCCTCCATTCCAATTTAGATGAGCCTTTTGCTCATTTCACACATATTAAGGAGTATTAAATGGTTGTTTCTTTTACCATCTTTACCCATATTTATTGTGTTGACTTTCTATTGTGTATTAGCAAGTGGTACATTGGAATGATAAATAAGAGAGGGTAAGGATGGAAAATAGTTGATAAATATGCATTGAAAACGGAGAAGCTCAACTATTTTGGGATAAATTTTTTCCCCAAAAGGCTCATCTAATTTGGGATGGAGGGAGTATTTAGTTTTGTCTGTATCTGATTACGCCCAGCTGTTCCTAGTAAATTCGGCACAATGACTGATTATGAAACCCGTGTACGGACAGTATAAGACAAATTTAAAATTTCTGGTTTCTTTTTTCCCGTCAGTTTTTCCGGAGCTCAGATAAGCTAGTTTTAACTTTTACTCCCTCCATTTTTTAAATTTTTTAATGTATAATATTTTAATTTGTGAGATGTAATGTTAGGTGCTCTTGTTGTGTAACTATAATTTTTTTTTTAATTTAAAAGTTTGAATAAAAATATATAATTGAAATTTTAGGCGAGAAATGTTGATAAACCTGAAGGGAAATAAATATTATATTTATAAATAATAAATTAAAAGTGAAGGGACATTGTAAAAAGAGAGGAGACGAGAGAAGTGTTTCCGAAGCCTTATTAGAAGCTTGATCGAAGAGCACGTCATTTTAAATTTGAGTATTTGACAAAGTTGATCGAGGAGTACACATAGGACTATAGGAGATGTCCCGATTCGCCTGAAGCTTCCTATGCTTGGGGTTGGGGTTGTACAAAGCTGGTTATTTGGGCCTAAGCCCTAATTTGGGCTGCAACACTGTTTCTTCCTTCCTTTATTTTATTACAGTTTACTTCTACATTTTAGATTTTTCATTTAGTAATAAACTAGTGAAAAAAGCCGCGCTTCGTGGCGGCGTGATAAATTTTGATATGAATCAAAATTATAATAGGATAAAAATTATTTTGAGTCATTTTCTCATTAAACATATCACAAATGAAAAATATTATAATTGATATAAAAATTTGTTTAAGTGATCATCCTTTCAAACACAATACTAATAATAAAATTAGTTCGACCCCCCCTCCCGTCAAAGACAATATTAATTCATAATTATTATTTTTATGATAAATTAAATATTATAATTTAGATCAAAATTAGTTTGAGCCGCTCTCTTGTCAAACACAATACTTATAACAAAACATTATAATTTAGATATTAGTTTGAGTCGTTTTACTGTCAAACACAATACTACTAAAAATTATTCTAATTATGATAAAATTAAAGATTATTTTGAATTGTGTAACAAAAAAATATATTATAACATAGATAAAAAATTATTTTAGCGACTTTACCGTCAAACATAATACTAATAGAAAAATTTATTATTATTTGGATAAAAATTAGTTTGGGCCGCCTCCCGTGCCCGTCAAACGAAATACTAATCAAGAACCATTTACATTATCATAAAATCAATATATGATACCTATTTTTTATATATTATTTTATTTGTTAATTATTTTTATTTTTTGATTCCTATTTATTAGTTAAAAATTATTATTCTTTTATAAAAATTATTTTAGCGACTTTCCCGTCAAACATAATACTAATAGAAAAATTGTTATTATTTAGATAAAAATTAGTTTGGGCCGCCTCCCATGCTCGTCAAACACAATACTAATCAAGACCCATTTACATTATCATAAAATTAATATATGATTCCTATTTTTTATATATTATTTATTTGTTAATTATTTTTATTTTTTGATGCCTATTTATTAGTTAAAAATTATTATTCTTTTATGTTTCTAATTTTTGTTGCTATCAGTTTTTTTAATGATTATTATCTTTACAATCCTTTATTTTCTATTCAAAATTTAAGAAAATTATAAGACTAAATCGATAATAAAAATTGTACGTATTACCTTACAAATCTTAAATATAAATTGTATTTTATCTATAATTTTGTTAGTTTGAATAAATATAATCCTATTTCTATTAGGATTACTAAATAGGAAAAGAATTGTCTCATCTTTAGAATTCAATAAGAAAAACTAAATAAAAAAAGAATTGTATCATATTTAGAATTCGATAAGAAAAAAGTTGTATTACTTTTAGAATTCTTGAACCTGATTTTTTGAATTATAACTATATTTTTTATCCTTCGCGGCGGCGTTATGAATTTTTTATAAATTTAGATAAAATATTGTTTTAGCTACTTTCCCGTCAAACATAATACTAATAAAAACATATTATTATTTAGGTAAAAATTAATTTGGGCCGTCCTCCCCTTAAACACAATACTAATAAATAATCTTTTTTATAAATTTTGATACGAAATAATATTATAATTCCATAAAAGTTATTTTCAGTCGTGTTCCCGTTAAACATATCTTCAATATATTATATATTATCGAAAATAAGAATTGCATATATTACTTTACATAACTTAAATATAAATTGTATTTTATCTATTATTATTAGTTTGAATAAATATAATCCTATTTCTTTTTGGATTACTAAATAAGAAAAGAATTGTATCATCGTTAGAATTCTATAAGAAATACTATTGTATCATCTTTAGAATTTAATAAGAAATACCAAATAAGAAAAGAACTGTATCATCTTTAGAATTAAATAAGAAAAGAATTGTATTACTTTTAGAATTCTTGGACCTGATTTTTTGAATTATAATTATATTTTCTTTCCGAAATTCAAGAAAAATTAGAAGACTGAATCGAACAATTCTGGAGACGCTCGCATCCTCCTTTATATATATATATATATATTGATTGTGCTTGAACAGTAAGAGGCTCTTTCCCTCATTCCCTGCGCTTTAAACACGTTCTCAAAATAATTTTTTATTTTAAATTAAAAGATGTTTATGCATTTAATAAGCAAAAAATCGATTTATAATTAAAACTAAGTTAGAAAGGCAAGAATTGGTAGAATGTATTTCTTTTATCAGATATGTTAACTTTGTGATTTATATTATATTCTCAATAATTCATAAGTCATCTGTAATATAAAATTAATCAAATAGAAAACTTAAACATATTAAGTTATTGCAAATCATAACCCGCGACGGACTCTCAGAGACTCAGACCCGCTAATTCGCAGTCACACAGGATTTATGTTGCGTAGACTCACTGATAATTAGAGTAATTTTAATTTAGGTGAAAAATGTTGATTGATGAAATATTTTTAAATGCAGTATTTTAGCTTTTCTCGACCTTTCACTTTCAATTGAATATTCTCTCCTTTGTTTATTAAAGTCGACAAAAAATCCCCACTTAAATATAAAATAGTTGTTAGCAAGCGCGTAAGAAAATCGGAAAATCTATTATATATCTAATAGAACAAGTGTGAGTAATTTAATTCGTTGAGACGAAACTACCCTTGCTCACAATACATATATATTCATAAATAGTGAGGCTATTATTGACTTTTTATTTTAACAAATTTATTAGACATTAATGTCTCTTCATTAATATACATTAATTACTTTATAATTAAAACTCCAATATACATATAAGTATATAATATTTATAATTATGATTTAATAAACATGATCATTATTTGAAATTAATTTAATATTATATATGTTAAAACAATATATAATCATTTTTAAACTTTAAATTTTCCCCATAAATTTTGTAATTTTTTATATCCTGGCTGATTTTCAAGCTATTAATCAAATCTCTTACCAATTAGACATCAATTTAACCGGATTTTACCAAATCGGATCAAAATCTGTCCGATTATCGATTATTCCGTTAATTCGGCTGATTTTTAGAATTTAATTATTATGATTTAATAATATATATATATACACACACTCTAATATATACATATATATATACATACATACATACATATATATATATATATATTAGAATGATTATAAATAATATATAACTATATGACAAAGACTCTAATTCGGCAAGAACCTCATTTTTTTTAAACAAATTTTCAATAATTTTAGGTGAGTGGTATTTTAATTATATAATAAAAAATTTAAATAGTGTATATTTTTTGTAATTATATTTTAATAAATATTATTATAGTGAGGATATGTGTACATATATACATCAGCATAGGAAGTGACTTCTTACTTAAAAAAAAGTGGACTATTAGTGAGAAGTAAGTCTAGACTTTAAGTTTATTAAAGTGTTTGGAAGAAAGTAGAAGTCCTGATAAAAAGATGGAATTTTCGGTTTCTTATATGTGCTTTTAACTTTTTACACAAACGGGTCAATAAAAGTAGAAACTAACTTTCTTAGAGCATCTCCAAGAGCCTCCTTGTTGGCTCCTAAATATAATATAAAAAATGTGGCTCTTAGCAATTTAGAACAAAGTTAAGAGTGTGAACTCCAACAATACTCTTTACATCTCTTCTCTATTTCATATTTTATTCATATATTGGGCTCCACTACAACAAAAAAGAGAGTGAAAGATGGAGGTGAATTGGATGAAAAGATTTTTTTATTGTAAAAAAATAAGTTAGGAGCCATGCGGTAGCTCTTAACTTTGAGGAGAGAGAAGAGAGAAACAAGAGGCTCTTAAGATTTAAGAGCCATTTAAGAGTCTCTTGGAACAACATTTTTCCTCTCCCTCCTCAAATCTCAAGTTAGGAGCCTAAATGAAGAGGCTCTTGGAGATGCTCTTAGAAAAGGAAGCCGGAAGCAGGAGCAACCTAACATACACATGATATTACTTCAAATACAAACAAATATTACATTTAAATTACGTTTATAACACAAATAATCTTAATTTGAAAAAGTTGAACAAAAAAATATGAGATATATTGAAAAAATAATTTAAAACAACCCGTGCTTTGCACGGGTTAAAAAGCTAGTTATACTAAAGGAAGAAAACAAGGTTGTTAAAGCCATTACGGTTTTATTTCCTTTTTCTTCCCTTTAATTTTACTTAATTTTAAGGCTACCTGAAAATCCAGTTTCAGATGGTAAACACTAGAAAATACATATATCGAATAAATTCGATTTTTACTCAATATTTATAATAATTTCAATATTTTTTAAAAACTATCTAAAATGTGAAAAAAATCAAATATACAGTGTAATGTATAAGCTTAATTATAATTATGGCAACTTCAAAATCAACGCATTTCAGGAGAGATGAACTCGTACTTATATAAGGGGTGTTTGGATGATTGGTGGGAATGGGAATGGGGGTATGGGAATGGAGGGTATGAGAAATGATAACTCAAGGGGTGTGGAGGTATTGATTTAGGGGTCATTTGTTTGTGTCTTAACGGTGCTGAATAAGCAATTTTCTGACCGCAAAAGAAAGTCAGCTTGTTTGGATATAATTGTAAGGCATGCAGTATGAATCAGATACGGCTCACTGATTCAGCTTAACAATTACAACCTAGCGATTCAGCTGTAATTTCTCACCAGACAATCTTGCATGTATATAAGCAAATAGCAGTAAATATTAAATATTGACATGCATACAAAAGACCACTGTTATAGTCAAAATTAACCCACTGATATAAGCATCAAAATTTTATAAAACGTGAAGATTGGTATAAAATTTGAAAGGTCGTGTAATATCATAACATCACATGTCAATATAGGTAAATATTCTAGTTATAACAAAAATTATATTTTAATTTAGTTTAATATTAATTAGTTGGAAACTAATTAAATTTAACATTATCTTTAAATATGATTTTTTTTATATTGCAGAAGTGTTTAATATTTGACATATTTATTTATTTAACAAAGTAAAATTATAAATTAATTTCATTCAGATATTTCAAAAATTATCTATCAAATGATATTATTGATTTTGAATTCAGATAACTTATCGACTCAGATCATTCAGATAACATAATCAATCAGATATTTTTAGTTCAGATTTGCCAAATGACCCCTTACTCTTCAACCTCATTCCAAGCAAAAATTTTACTAATCCAAACAAAATGTATGGTTATTAGGTTCCGATTCCCGTTAATCGGGCTCATTAACCATCAACCAAACGCCCCCTAAGACTTCAAAATGAGTTGGTTTTAAGAGAGATGAATTTGCACTTATCTACGTACTAATTTTTAATTGAACTGCTTCATAGAGTTTCCTTAAATGTTTCATATGATAACAGAATTAAAGCGAAGCTCTATCATTGAGCTAGCTTTCCAGGTGTTTCAAATCTAGACCAAGAATTTCCTGCTTGCTTTTAAAATATAAAAAAAGCCTAAATTATTAACATGATTATGCAATCAGTCATAAATAAGTTGCTTACTCATCTGCATTTGCCTCAACCTCAAAAATTGTGTTCATATAAAAACACATCACAATTAATATACATTTAGTTCAGATTGCTGGTTAACTCTTACATATACGGCAATGATGGCAACAAAATGCTAGTATATAGGAGTATATATCAACTCCCGGAAAATTGACAACGCACACTACCAATAATAGAATTATATAATAAATGAATATTACAAAGTTGGAAACTTTCAGAGACTAACGGTGACAGATTGCGAGAAGCAAACCCAATGATCACTAGCATAATAATGCCAGATGTGAAGATTTTGCATGAAGAGAACTATCAGAAAAATGAACTAATTAACTAAGAATAGATAGAATATTAAGACAGCAAGCTTAAGTAAGATTATGAAATTAGTTAATGATCAATTGCTTTAAGAATGTTATATTTCGCCATTTTTATTTACCTGAAAACGACTCCTGTACGTACATTCAAGTCTAATCGTCGTCAACTGTTCCACTACTTGAAAATAGGTAAATACTTCCGTATTTAATTTAAAAAAGTTCCTCAACGGTGTGATAGACATTATAGAATCTAAAATTTTAGAATATAATTTTTCTCAAAATTTAATTTGAATTTTCACCAACTTTTTTATAAATAATCTCAACCCAATTTGTATCTATAGATCTTGATTCTAGGCTCGGTGACCTGGTTCCCTGATAAATTGATAATAATTTTAAAGCCCGGCCCAGATAAACAGTACCAGACCACAGACCATACCATATGGAAGTACAATAAATAAGACTGTATAGTACTCACTTATCGGTCCATCTTCTAAATATGGCCCAATTTAACCCAAACATATACTCCCTCCTCCGTCCCTTCCATTTCCTTACACTTTCTTTTTTGGGGTGTCCCATCCAATCTTTTACATTTCAAAACTTACCAAAAATAGTCAATAGGTCCCACCACTTCTCCATTTTTCTTTCCTTTTCACACTACTTTTACTCCACTATCTTCTTTTTATACTTTAAAAATCAATGGGTCCCACCACTTCAACTACTTTTATTTCTTTTTTCCACTACTTATACATATTTCTTAAACTCCGTACCCAACCCATTTGATAAGGAACTGGAGGACGGAGGGAGTAAAACATATAGACAAAGCAGTGCCATGTAAATACAAGAATTTTTAACGCTTTGCACCTCTCATTTTTACATATTTTCGCATTTTAGTATTATACTTAAATATAAGACTAATCATATATGGTACCTCATGATAGGATTTCACACAGTTGTTGATATATTTTTGTACTCATTGATGTGAGGTCTTGGACTAAAAATATGAAAAAATTTATGAACCTATACAAAAATTGATGTGAATATGTTTAAATCTGGAACCTGGGGTAATAGGGATAGACTTGGATCCCCAAAAGAAACGATGCTCCATAAATAAGGAGAATGTAAATTTGGAAGATCACTATTCTAGAGAGTTAATATCGTGTTCATCCACTAAAAAGACGTTTGGCTCAAAACCGTTCATATCGAGCCTCCTTCCCTTACAAATGTGTGTAAAGGATGCCTTCTTTTATGCTTCTTTCCATTTTTAAATTTCACAAATCATATAAGAAAAAAAAAATCTACTAGTAAAATTGACACATTGATTTGGTTTTTCAAGATTGTTATAACTTGCTAACTAGATGAGATGCTGATGGAAGTAGAAAAGTGTAAAAAGAGAGCTAACAGACGCTTCAATATTGTTATAGCCTCCTGTTCATCTTTAAAATATGATTATTGTTACAACCCAAATAGACATGATGAAATAATGTACGAATTGATTTGTTTGAGATGTGTTTGTGGAGAGTTTTGTGATGGATATGTGTGTGAAATGTTGGGTTATATGAGAAGCGAATAAACAAACATTAACATCTCTATTTGTAAACATGACTTAACGGCATGAAAAGTTAATTTAAACTTTTTTATTGATGAAACTGAGCATTAAGCTGATTAAGCTGTTTGATATCTGACTTGATACAAGTAGCTACAAAAGATACCCGAGCATCAAATGGCATGTGTTATAAATAATAGTTATGAATCTCTCTTATATACGTTAATCTCTCAAATCAAATCATTTCAAATTATGACGTCAGCAACACCAACACCACTCTGCTATATTATAACAAATTTTATACCCAACTTATTATATACGACAATGTCTAAAAGAAACGAGTACTAAGAGCATCTCCAGCAGAGTACTAAGAGCATCTCCAATAGCTTCTTTATAGTGCCTCTTAAATTGAAATTTGAGGAGAATGTCATTTTTGCTTGCTCTAAGAGCATCTCCAACAGAGTTCTAACATGTTTCCTAAATATATAATAAAATATACCTTTTTAAGGGATTACTACAATTTATTGAATGAGAACTCCAACAGCATTCCCTGTTTGTATTCCCTATCATTATTATAACATTATATTCAACTTGTAAGTAGGAGAGAGAAAGGAGGGAAAGAGTGGAAAAAAGGAGAGGAGTGAATATTTTATTCTTTAGAATAGTATGAGGAATAGTTCCACAATCCTTAAAAATGAGGAATGAAGTGAGCATCCTAACTTTTTAAGGAATTGCTAGGACTCTGCTGGAGTTGTGTTTTATGTCATATTCCTTATTATAATAGCTTAGGACACCATAGAGCTAAGCTGCTGGAGATGCTCTAATAGGCTCTTAGTTGCTCTTAAATTTACTAAATTTCTCCTCTCTCTCCTCACTTTTAAGAACTACTAGTCACTCTTAACTATTATTTTATAATAAATTTGTAAGCACACATTCTCTCTCCATCCACTTTCTTTTGTACTTTTATATACAAAACTTACTTTTAATAATATAAAACAAAGTAAGAAATGAATATTAGGAGTATTGTTGGAGTTGAATCCACTTTAAATCACTAAGAGCCAATAATTTATATTATATTTAAGAGTGTGTTAGGAGACTATTGGAGATGCTCTAACATGTTCTCTAAATATATAATAAAATATGCATTTTTTTAATGGATTACTACATTTTATTGAATGGGAACTCCAAAAACATTCCCTATTTCTATTCTCTATTATTATTATAATATTATATTCAACTTGTAAGTAGGAGAGAGAAATGAGAGAAAGAGTGGGAAAAAGAGAGAAGTGAATATTTTATTCCTAAAAATAGTATGAGGAATGGTTCCACAATCTTTAAAAATGAGGAATGAAGTGGGCATCCTAACTTTTTAAAGAATGACTAGGACTCTTTTGGAGTTGTGTTTTATGTCATTTTCTTTATATTAATAGCTTAGGACACCATATAGCTAAACTGCTGGAGATGCTCTAGAGAACCAGAAATGGTAATGAATTAAATTTGTCGCTACTATATTTTTGTTTAATTTTCTTCAAGTTGTTATTACTAAAATTACTAGTTGTGTAACACATATGTCAGCTTTCTTAAAAAAAAAAAAAAAAAACCACATATGTCAGCTAATTCTAAAATTGGAAGATCAATTCATTCCGGATCTTCTTTGTTAGAATATATCTAGTTATCCAAATTAGAATTTCAGTTTGCTTGATTTGTTGGGACGTTTTACCCATTTAATTCCATCTATTTCAAGAATGTTCATTAGAAACATTAATAATTATCTATTTATTAATATTAATATTAAATTTAGAACTAAAAAAACCCTTATCCCCAATTCAATTAGAAAACATCCACAACATACACATACACGCAACCTCAATTCTGACCATAAATAATATTCCCAAATTTAAAAACAAAAAAAATAAATTATTACTCAACCTAAAACCTTTATTATCATGCATCTCACAAACAATAAATAAAGTAAAAACCAAGCCATTGCACATGAAATTTCACAACACACTCCACTTTATTCACCAAAAAAGTAGAAATACAGGAAGAAAATAATAAAAATTTCTCGAACGAGCAGGACCAGAAGAGTAAAGAGGGCAACCCCACTTCGCATTCACACTTTTTTATTAGTCACCTGAACCTCGCCACCCCCTCTTCAAACACACACACAATTACACACACTCATTACACACACATAAGTTTCTAACATGGGCTTATGTTTCTCTCGAACGTCGGTGAGGAAGAAGAAACCTGCGAAACCTCGTTTGACGAACAACCAGTCAGTAGGTTCCGGTGGGAGCAAGCGGTGGTCGAAGAGCCGGAAAGAGAGGTTTGATGACGTGGAGCTTCAGGACCAGGCTGTGACGGCTGCGGCGAATATTCTGTTGAAGCAGCAATACGGCGTCGCTTTTGATCGGTCTAGTTCGTTGAGGTTTCCGAATAGTAATGGGCATTCTAGAAAGAACCAGGGCTTGCCGAGAAGTTCGAGCTCTAGGGCTAGGTCTTTAACTGATCCCCTGCTTCAGCCCCACCAACTTGTTGTTAGTCAGGTTCGATAAATGTTACTCCTTCCGTTCCATTTTACATGTCGTTTGTTAAATTGACTAAATTTTGACTGATATTAAAAGATGATTTTTTTATTATGGGTGTATATTGTAATTGTAATGTTATTAATTGGTTGTTGTTCTTGAATTGAGTAAAGGGTTAGTTTAATATTGACTGTTTTGACATTTGATTAAATTGGACTTGTTTAACGCTTAAGACCCTGTTTTTAAGATAGGGGTTTTCTTGTCTAGTAAGGTTAGTTTCGATATATCTTCCTTGTAAATCCCCCCATCCTAACTGTTTTGAGTGGCTAAAACTAGTGGATGACTTGTAGTTTAAAATAATTCGAATGTTCGATCCCATTAAGTGTCCTGATTGGTTTTTACAAAAAATTATATATATTGACCAGGCAGCCACAAGCAAAGTTTGTAGTCTGATAATTAGAATGGGTCTCGGTTTGTATGCTTGAACTGCTTTGACGAAGTGTCTTGGAGAATTTACAAGATTAGGAATTGCAAAAGCTAACTTTTGTTCTCAACTAATGGGACATTGTTTATGCACCGTGTAATCCTGAATTTGTACATTGTGAAATGCACTGTTTACTACTTGTTATTCAACAGCGACATAAATTGGGGTTTACTACACAACTGCTATAAGCAATCATGTATTTTGGAGATTGCATACCTGTAAAGATGTCAACTTTAGTGCTGTCGTCATGTAATATTTTAATGTTCCGTGTAGATCTTCGATATTTTCATTGCATGGGTGCTCTCAATCACCACCATTTAAGTGGTTCTAGTCTTTTTTTGTTTAGCTTTGTGATTACTAAGCGACTTCCTCATTACCAGGATACGAAGCTAGAAGATTTGGAGACCACCCATTTTGTCCTTGTTCATGGAGGTGGTTTTGGCGCTTGGTGTTGGTACAAAACTATAGCACTTCTGGAAGAAAGTGGATTCAAAGTTACTGCAATTGATTTAACTGGCTCAGGAATTAATTCTTTTGATACAAATAAAATCTTGAGTCTTTCACATTACACAAAGCCGCTTGCTGATTTTCTTGAGAACCTTAATGAAGGGGAGAAGGTTAGATCCTCCTCATACGTTCTTTCTGTTCCAGTATATGTTCACCGTTATACCAACCTAATGTCGTGTTAACAATATCAGACTGATTATTCGAACTTTAGGCCCCAGAAAATTATATTTTTCAGAGATTCAGCAAAATGAAGGTCAAATCTTTGATACATAGGAAGTTGAGCTGAGTATAGCTTTGACTTGTTTACTCTTTTTGTTTCGCTTCTGCTGTGAAAAGTATTCTTAGAATGCTTAAAACAATGAAACCGCTGCAACATCTAGTTTTTCTTTTTCCTTTTGTTTTGTTTTTTTTTCCTCAGGAGAAAAAGGGCGAACTCAAAAACACATCTTACAGAACCCACTACTATCGTTTGAACTATGGTAGAATTTTCCAACAGCTACAGTTCTCTTAGCTAAAATTCCGTGTCCATTTACAGAATCTAGGATGTAAATTGCTGGGGTCATAGAATTCTTTAGCCAAAAGCAGTAAGCACCCCTGTTTCGTCACTTGACACCTCGAATTACATAGCTGCGGAAAGTGCAGTCTTTCATCTTCTGTTTGTCCAGTATGTAAATTATTTGATGAATGGCAAATGAAAAGTATGTTGCCTAAAGATATAGGTGCTTTATACATTGTTGCATATATTAGTTTTGAGTACAAGGGAAGGGGGGGGTGAGGATTTGAACTTATGAATTGAACTTGTCACAAGGGAGGAAGGGGGCGGAAGATAAGCTTTGCCATTTAGCTATCCTGAATCCTCAAAAACTCACATTCTTTTCTTTTGTTAAGTAAAGCTAACAATTTTCAGTGTTGTAAAGGTAACATTTGTCCGATACAAATTTATCAGGTCAATATTTCTTCATCTCTCTATATCCAGAGTTCAGAGGAAGAAAATTATGTCTGGTTTGAACAATCATACATGCAGCACTTATATTAGTTTACAAACATCATCTTATGGTATAATCTAAAGGGTAGGATGTATGTCATTCATACGAACTTTATTGCTACTAGAAGCCAGTTTCCAATTAGTATTCTATTGAACTAAATGGGAAAAATAATCCTACTATTTTTCTGCTGAAATGCTGATTTTTGAAGGTGATTTTGGTGGGACATGATTTTGGAGGTGCATGTGTATCATTTGCAATGGAGTTGTTTCCATCTAGAATAGCAAAAGCCATATTTGTTGCTGCTGCAATGTTGATTAGTGGGCAAAGTACTCTTGATATGTTTTCACAAAAGGTATAGAGTTTTGAACCTCATTAGTTCTGTGTGCGATGATCTCTACATTTCCGAGAACATATAGTAATAACTAACTTCATAAGTTACTTTAATAATATTCTCTCACATAAATGCTATCATGCTTTCTTGAAAGGAATTTTTGAAGAATGCACTTTAAGTGCCTTCTGTTCGTAGATATCACCACATCAAATGTGAAGCATGTGTATAGTTTTAACTTCTAAAGTCTTGGTAGGTGGTCCTGGTCATTTTTGCATCTGATCTGCACATTCCAGTTCCATATTTGAACTATGAATAGATGTGGTTGTGGTCATTTTCAGATGTGCATAGTCTGCATATTCTAGTTCCGTATTTTGAATATATATACGATGTTTTCTGTTTAAATTCCCGCCTATTTATGGTGATCTGTGAGGCATTTTAATAGGTTTCAGTCTGAAGTTTGAGTATTTTTGTTTATTTTATATGCTTGCACGCTCATCTGAACTATTTTGGAAAGTTTCATATGCTAGACATTGATCTAAGTATTCAAAGTTGCTATTGCTTTTATAAGGGATTAGTGCCTCGCCTAGTATATTTTGTTAATCTTTGACATAAAGACTTTTATACTTCCTACAGGATGTTTCAAATGATCTGATGCGGCAAGCTCAAATATTTCGATATGCAAATGGAAATAAGCAACCTCCGACATCAATCGATCTTGACAAGTCACTTCTAGGGGAATTGTTATTCAATCAGAGTCCTGCTAAGGTATCCTGGACATCATTACACCAGTTATTCATTATTTATGGCCACATGATAGACACTACTGAAGTTAATTACAAGTATTACTATATTAAATTATAAAGTTGGAGTATGATTGTAAATTTCTAGTTTACTTAGCATTACATTGTCTGTTTGGTATTTGCATTAGTAATGCTTGTATGTAGCTAGAGATTTTTACTTTCAACTGTCGCCTGATAATGCTCACACAAACAATACTTTTATGCCTGCATGTAGTCTCTTTAATCTATACTCCCTCTGCTCTATGATATTAGCAGCTCTAGATTATCTCAATAAATCATTTTTTTGTGGTATACAAGATACAATGAATGACCTACTTCCGGATACCCTTTCAATTGTCCCCCTTCTTCTCAAATGTACTTTATGGTAACGTGGAGTTCATGTACTGATAACAAATAATAGGCAATGATAGAAGTTTTACCGACTGCTTAGAACTTTTGTTATATGTATTAGGGAAGTGATACAATGAACTATAGATGGTTCTTGGTTGATATCTTGGGTATGGGTGATGTATTTGTAAGGTAGGGGTTCAGCATGATAAACAGTGTTTAGGTATATTGCCCCATCTCCCGCTAGCAGTCCAAAAAAAAAAAAGGGTCTTTATACAAGAAAGTTAAAACATATGTTATTTGGTAACTGTCATTTCAATTGTTGTGTTCAGAAAAAAAATATTTCATTTTTATTCAAAAGTTTCTATCCACAACTTCCAGTAGTTGTGGTCTCATACACTATAAACTTCAGGGTGACTTTAAATTTCTACTAAATGCTTTCTATATCTCAACCACTTGTTTATCTTTGTGGATCTTTTTTATCCAGTGTAGATGCAAAATTGATTTACTGTAAGATGCAATGTTCGAGGGAATTTGTTGTCTGGTCTTACAAATTTGTAATTTGTGTCTGGTATTTCCAGGATGTAGCATTGGCATCAGTTTCAATGAGGCCAATCCCCTTCTCACCAGTCTTGGAGAAACTGTCTCTGACCGAGGCAAATCATGGCTCTGTTAGGCGGTTCTACATACAGACCCCCGAGGATAATGCTATACCCATCCAGTTGCAAGAGGATATGATAAGCAGAAGTCCGCCTGAACAGGTCTTCCGCCTTAAAGGTGCTGATCACTCCCCTTTTTTCTCCAGGCCCCAAACACTGCATAAGCAATTGGTAGAGATTGCAAAACTAGCATAAATGGCAGAGATTCTGGAGATAGCAAATTGGCCGGACTGATAACTATTAGAGTTGCACATTTCAAGGACACATGAAAACCTGTAGATTTTGGCATAGGATGTTGAATTTTCTTATATCCCCATAGTTTTAGGGAGTAGATTCCGATCTCTTGAAATATCAAGAGTCTTTAAAAAATGCGTCAAAAGTGTTTGTTTCATGTTTCTGATTATTATAACTGATGTTGACAACTTAATATCGAGATATATCTTCGAATATACTGCACATTCAAGGCAAGTTCTATACTTTTTAAACATTAATTTATGGCTGATGAAATGAACGTCTGCAAGTAATCAAACTCCTGGAAGATGGCAGTTGGTAGTGGAGTTTCTTTATGAATTGTTTAACAGTTATAGCACCAAAACTTGGTGTTCAGAAGTCGCGACTAGTTGGACAAAATTTTGGTGCTCCAGTTTTATCATATGGGGTGTCATTTCTCCTTAAATCATCCATATTGTATGGGCACATTTTCGGTGCGTTTCACCACCAAAATATAACATTTTCTCCTTGATTGCCGTTTATAAATTTACCTGGATGGATGAGTTGAATAATCTTGAAGATGTCTTACATTATGCTTCCTGAACCTGCAACCTACTAACTTCAAAGCTAATAAAAGAACGAGAGCGTGCATTGGCACAAACATTCTTTTACTGTATTGCTATAAGTAGATTACTTTCAAATTTGCACCAAATCTCAAGCAAAATTTGCTAATTTTGCTGCAGTGATAATAAGTTGGACAAGAAACAGACACTAGTCTGAGTCTAATAGCCTGATGCATAAAACTAGTTACTACCATAACTCTCTCTCACAGTCACACACACACTCCAGTACTCCACTGGCACAAGCATTCCTATACTGTATTACTGTAAGTCAATAATTTCAAATTTGCGCCAAAACTAAAGCAAAATTAGCAAATTTTGCTGCAGTAATAATAACTTGGACAAGAAACAGACACTAGTCTCATACTCTTATACCTGATACACACAACTGGTTATCAGATAAGCCTGATACACACAACTGGTTACTACCATAACTCGGTGGGAGCAGACCAATTTCCCTCCACTCCACAAAAATGCAACTGAAAAGGGAGGGGGGAGGTGGGTACACTGCCTGGTGCCTACCCAAAGTTCTATATTCTTTTTCACCCTCCAGTTATTCAATCCTATGTCTATCTACCCACCCAAAAAAAAAAAAGAACTAGGTCAAGGGTATTAAGAATTTGGGTCAAGCTCAGGGGCGGATCTAGCCCACAAATGTTAGGGGGGCACGAAACAAATTTTCGGAAAACACCTATATATTTTTAAATTCTTTGAGGGCACTTTTATAATTTTGTCAAATTTAGAATGGTGAAAAAATGTAAAAAGAAAATTTAGGGGGGACACGTGTCCCCGCGTGCCTCTTCCTAGATCCGCCCCTGGTCAAGCTTATACACTTTAATCACACAACGAACTGCACCAAATATCACAGGACTACAGGAGTATCAAATATATGTACACAGTGGTTGAAAGATATACAAGGAAAGAGATGGATCAACATTGCAAAATCTGCCCCTCCTACATGTCATTTTTGGTTCTGCCACTGCATATATCAACATTCCCCTATACTTCTTTCAAGTAACACCGTATTAGTATAACTATGAAAAACTACAGGCCTGTTAGTACCTTACTAAAGCTTAGCAAATAACGGCTCCAACAATTAATAATTATAACACTGCAATTGCCTCCAATATATTGACTGAAAGAGGAATTGACTGGATCATTAAGTTGAACGAATCAACAAAAAAAGTGGAACTCTGAATATAAAAACACAGGTAATATAGCGCAAAATCTGTAGTAACTAACACCAATAAAAAAGATACTTGATCATTAAATTTGTTCTTGACAGGACAATCAAACAGATAACAAACACAGAGTCACATTGCTACCACAATCTCCAAACTACACGATATCGCAAAGTAAATATAAAAAACACCGAGACCGAGCAGATACAAAATCTCCTTAAAACCCTAGCTTAGTTCTGCGCCAGTGCCTGCGCTTGGCATTGTACCTACACCAAACATCATCGTATTAATCACCACATCACACACAAATGACAAAAATAAAATAAAATTATCACTCTCGGGACCGCAAAATTCAATTAATTTATCGAGATTAAAAATACACCGTCACTGTTACCTAATGGTGTTATCGGTACGCATACGGATCCAGTGAGGGATGGGACGGTTCTGCCTCATCTTCTTAGCTAGCTTCTTCTTGATCATAAATGTCTTGTGCGACGGCTGTTCATCAACAAATACATGATCAATTTTTAGGTAAATAATCAATCAATTTGTAGCTGAAATTATTCATATGCATAAATTTAAGATCAGGAATAGCTGAATGAGAGAAAGACTCACCATTTTGGCTTCAGAGAAAACGGCTCCTCTTGCACAAATGAGCGGAGAAAATGTAAAACCCTAGGTGGAGGAAGCAACGGGCTCGGTTTATATGTGTGTATTGGCCCATTTTACTCTTCGTTGTTACACGTGTGTATCGGGCCATGTATATTGGGCCATTCCTCAAACTATACAAGGCTTTCTTGGGGTATCTCAAATCTCTTGCCCGTCCTATACATAAAATCCGTATCCTCCCGATTCCTCGTGAAAATTTATTTTTAATTCTGATTTGAGATTTAAAATAGCTTAAGGTTTAATCGTTTGGTTCAAACTCTCCGAGATGTTGGGTATGGAACTTTTTATTCCGTTTGATTAAGAAAATATATTTTGAGCTTTCAAAAAAAAAAAAAAGAAAATATATTTTGAAATTCATGTCATAAATTCACAAGATATAGTTTTTTAAAGGATAGGTTTCAGTTATGAGGAATTTAATATTTTAAATTTTAAATTAATTAGAATCAATAATTTAAAAATATGTTAATTCAAATATATTAATTTCATATCTTATTACTTTTTGTTCAAATACAATATGAAAATGTATTGAAATCTTATTATTATTTTTATTAACCGGCTTAAATCTCATTATTTAAACAACATTAATATATTTTCGGCAACCATGTATTTTTGTTACAAAGTAAAAGTTTTCAATAATATCGAAAATGCCAAATTAGTTAAGTTTACTTAAAATACATAGATAGTCATTATAGGCTTATAGCTATCAAATTAAGTCTTCATTATTTCTGATTACGTTAAAAAATTTTTTTTTTTTTTTTTTTTTGAAAATGAGAATAAATCTCAACGAGAATCGGCAATTCACCGTGATAATTCTTTCATTCAAGAAAGCTTATTATCTAACCGTCGGACATGCAAGATGACCGGGGAAATTTAGACAATAAAACTTTAATGTCCGAAAAGAAAACCGGCCTTCTTCCAAGAATCCTGAAAATAAAACAAGAGAAACAAAAGAATATAAGTCGATATATTTAACAGATTACATCAAAATATTCCCACAATCATGATAACTCATGATTGAGACAATTAAGTTCTTAATTAAGGCATAATAATAAAATATTAATATCCTTAATTAAGACACAATTAACGCCCTCAAATAAGGCCTGATTAACGCCCTCAATAAATAGGCACAATTTACGCCCTCAATAATTGAGGCACAATTTACGCCCTCAATAAAGAGGCATAATTAACGAGGCACAATTACCGCCTTCAATTAAGGCACAATTAACGCACTTTCCTTTCTGAAACCGGATCCCGTCCTGAAACCGCCGTCACCGCCACCATCCGCCACCACCGCTATGCTATCGATCAAGTTGTCTCGTCGTATGCGAAGCGAACAACGAAGCGTATCACATGTAACACGAAAAATCGCCAAAAACACCAAAAACCAAACAAAACACATGGATTAAACAAACAAACAAATACACACAAACAAACAAACAAGATTAAAATCAACACCTTTCGCAATTCCACTCAAAATCATGAGAAAAAGAAAGAATATTGTAAATAATTATAATAGAAAAGCATACCATATCATATTGTTCACGTAAGAAATATCAAAAATCAAGAAGAGACATACCCATGAACTGATTAGAAGAAGCATGAGCACATTTTGCAGATTTTCCCATGCATATTCCCATTTTCTCTTCACCACCAAACTCTCAGAAGCAAGCCAATTTATGTCAACAAAAAGAGAAGGCTTTAGGATAGGGGGGATTGACGTCCGGAGATGAAATCAGAGCCGTAGAAATCGAAAATTGGATAGCCAAAACAATAAAAATACACGATTTTCTGATCTCGAGACCCATTTTTATTGTTTGGAAGGAGGAAGATTGAAGCTTTTTTTCACGTTAAAAAATTATTTAAATGCTCAAAAAGTCTATTGTTGACCAACACAGTATCACTGACGGTCAACACTAACGAAAATCATCAAATCCTGTAAATTTGGCCCGGGCTAAATCATTTGGTGTGCAAAGTGTATACTATATCACAAATACTGGAATCTAAGGGGCCGTTTGGTTGGGCTTAAAAGAAGCGACTTATTGCTTAAAGTAAAGAAGTGGATTATAAGTGATAAGTTGGTTTGGACTTATAAGCTATTTAAGTGTTTGGATAAATTCATTAAAATTCACGACTTATTAGGTATAAAAATTGCTAAAATAATAATAAAATATCATAAACTATCTTTTAGAATGATCCTACACATTGTTGTGAAGTTAAATTTCGAAAAAAAATAAGTCAAGAAAAAAAGCTAGCATTTCTAACTTCCAAAATTTCAGCTTATAAGTCGCCAGAAGTGCTTCTAACTTCTTTACACAAACACTCCGCAAGAAGTAGAAGTTGGCTTATAAGCTAGAAGTCGGCTTAAAAGCCGTAGCCAAACACCACCTAAGTGATGATATCAAATCAACATGCTGATAAAGTGATAATCAGACTGGTCATTCAGCAAGCCATGTCCACTCTACCTGAACCTAAAACCCTCGCCCCCAATACCATGCCTACACATACCAGTCATCCTGTTGCTCAGATCTTTCCAGGAAAGTTGTAGATGTAAGATCCTACAGGATGGTAGATTTACTGCTCGCAACCTGACACTGATGACTTAACAATAATGGGGATATACGAGAGAAGTCAGAGAGAAATGATACATCAACAAATTATTTTGATAAAAAGTTTCACCATGTTGTACTTTGATCAGGTTTGTGTGTATGGGTGAAAGCACAAGAGAACAAGTCAGTTGACTCATTCAATGCTATTCTTTATTACAACTTTACGTAATCATACTACATCAAGAAAAGAATTGCTGAATCCAGCTAAAAGAATGATAACTGATTATATGACGGGTTACCAGTAGGTGAACGTGTTCCAGAATCACAGCAGTCGAATTAATACCTGACTGTTGTTTCACCGACGTCAATTCTATATAAGAATAGAGATGAATATAATCTGTGCATACCGATACAGGGATCTTTACTATCTTTCTCAAATTCTTTAATCTATCTATGGAGGGAAAAGTCGTTCTCGCAAGCACAAAGAATAACATGGTTGTTGTCATCATTGCTGATGATGAGTTCATTATTCTTTCGTACAAGATCGTTCTGCACATCAAAATGAAAAGTCAATCCAACAGAAAATACTGTAGTTGCTCTGCTTAAAAATAATTCTGCAGATGATAGTTGTAACATAAGCATGTTACCTCATAAGAAGTAAGAAACACAGTTTCCTATCCTATACAATCATTACAACTAAGCCATTGCTTTTATAACCAGTTACTAGCCTACTACAAGCATAGCATCCTCACTTCAATTCTAAAATAGATCAAAGAGATGGTAAATGATACCTCATATAGCATATCATTTGCAAGATAATTAAATGTCTACACTTGGTGGTACACTATACATGTTATGATAAAACATTAACAATCATAGCAACAGTCAGAAACAGTCTAAAATGTTTAAACAAAGTGACAGTGTAGGCTGTTGACTAATCATCTAGTGGCCTAGTTTTCCAGTTGCATTGACCCTCATACCACCACCCTAATGTATGCTCTATATCACCCTCCCTACTTCACTCTTATCATTTAAGTGCAGAAAAGTTAATTAATCGTCTATTGGCCTAGTTTGCAAGTTGCATTGACCAGAGTTTTCATTTCTTACCAATACCCTAAAGTATGCTCAATATCACCTCTCTCTAAGTAGAGTTTCTTCACACACTATCAATGACGTTCAGAATAGAGATGTCCATTCCATCATGCAAATTCCTCTCTTGTCCATTAATAGACTAGTCAAATCAAAAATTTGATGGCCCATCAGCGAAACCAGCAAGCTCACCAGTTACCAATAAAACAAGTGAGCTTTTTAAGCACAGGTAATGAGCCGCAACACAAAGAAATGCCTGTCTTACTGCATAAGGACACTAGGAACCTAATTAAATGCTAATTTTATCTACTATCTGAAACTCCATTTCTACTGGGCCTAAAGGGACTGATCGGGCCAAGAGGTTCTAGTTTGTTGCCTCTTTCAGTTGTCACTGTGTACAAGATGATGGTCGTATGATGGAAAGTCTCACAAAATAATTGGAAGAAAAAACTGCTCTAATGGTACCACATATCCATCTAGCTCATGTCGCAAAAACTCTAGGGACTGTCTGGAAAACTTTAGCATGAAGTAGCTAAACCATATAAAGATCATGAAGAAGAGAAGAGGGAAAAACAGTCAATACTTAGAAATTCATAGGCAAGTATCATTGAGGTTCCCCATGCTGACATGCTAAAAAACCTTGGACCTAGTCCTCTGTAGAATCCTTGCCAACCATCATCAGCAATCAATCTTCTTACTACTTGTCTTGTAGTGGGTCTCTTTTCATGTCCCATCACCTACAATGTAAAAAGGAAAAGATTATTTCTAAACCAATATGAGAGGCGGCATAGAAACCAGAAATATAAGTGTAAGTATACAGATTCAGGGAGAGCATGACATGCTTAAAAACAATTTTTCCTTCCTTCGTGTAAGGGCCGTATATCTGAGAAAATGACAAAGAACTATCTAATTCGTACTACCTCCGTCCCAAAAAGAATGGCGCTCCGACTTTTTCTAAGCATTTCAATGCGCTTGGAGGAGGAAATTGTAAATGATATTCTTTATTTTTTATTTTTGTATAAAAATGTTGATCTTATATTTTTATACAAGACAAAAAAATCGAAAAAATATTATTTGCAAGAACCTCTGAACACATTAAAATACTGAAATTAGCTTGTAATCTGTTAGTCTAAAGTTTACTCCAGAAGTTCCAATTTGTACTAAACAATAATATTTACTGCCTAGAAGGAAACAGGGATGTGAGCGTTTCATACTTGTATTGATTAATATTTAGAACCAGTTGATATTACATCATTCTGAAGTACAAAATGGCACTATTGAACATACAATATTCAAAATGCGGAGAAGTACAGATATTCAAGTTTACAGTAAATAGATGCACCAAAAGGAATACAAATAATGAGAAGAAAATAAATGATGATAGCTAGTTATACCTGCAACCGGGTCTTGATGGTATCCAGTGGAGTTGTAATGCAAGATGCTGCAGCACCAGCAATAATCCCTCCAGCACCCTGGACTAGTACTAATGTCGACTCACTCGGAGAGGGCTCTTCACTCTCGGTGCCATGACCTAATAACCTGCTCAGTAAATTCAAATGGCATAGTAAAGATTGAGTTGCAAAAACATTGATTATAATATACCTGGGAGAATCCAGGATAGGTGAATAAACATCAATCCCGCCTCATTAACAACCATGATTTATGCTTCTTGATAGCAATATTGCAACGAGAAAAAGGATAAAATCGGAAGATATATCTCGAAAACAAAATGAAAGGATGAGGCATGAATCGTGGCTCAAATAAGCCCTCTAAGGGACTTTATTAAAAGAAATAATGAGCAACCTCATGTAACCAGAATGTTATAAGGTTCAGTCTTATTTAAGGAAATGCTATATATGGAAAGTTCAAAAGTATTAAAAATCTTGAAAATTGGGTGTAGTTACTAATTATTGATCAACTTCTGATATATGTTAACTAGGTTTATTAGAATTTTATATAGATCAAAGCCTTAACGGTCCCAGCTAAAAGCACAGACTTGGGACCAATCCAGGATAACCAAAACTCAAATTATTACTCATGTAAACTAGACTACCCAAAATTTTTGGAATGGAAAACATACAAATTTTATAACATATGAAAGAAACACCCATTAAATTGTTGCAGGATTTCCAAAGCTCGAGACATCATTTGTAACTGATCAGTAAGACGACTTTTATCATGTTTCTGTTGAAAACATCTAGAGCTTTAGTAAAAGCGCTGAACCTAGGAAAAGATTAATCTAGGAAATAATGTAATAATGATCACCAGGCAAGTGTCAATAATCCACATGGTCCAAATTTTCAGTCTCAGTGCTCTTGCCTGAAGTGGGAGAGTTTTCAGCGTGTATCTAAATTGTATAAATAAAAATAAAGGCTTTCTCGTGATTGCATGATCATGCCTATGCCTAGGAATACTGCAGAATCATGCCAAATCAGGAAAACATCAGACTCACAGTAGTGAAAGATTGAAGACTAGATATGGCGTGTGACCATATTTGAAGCTGCATGCCCATGTCTGTTGTTTTTATTAATATTTGATATTTGATTTAATTGGGATTTGTTTTTATTTTATTCTACGGTTTTACATCCCTAAATAAACAACATAATGATGTAATAGTTAAAGATCTTTGATTGAATTAAAAACCATAAAGAATATTCTCTTTATATTTTCTTGTGGATTCAAGGGCTGTCTTGGTGTTTCAAGGATTTCCCGTGTAAGAGTCCTTTTAGAATAAATGCTTGTTTTTCCTACACTTCCGTACTGCGTCACTGCCCTTATTAGTAATCAAGAAAAGGCTATCTTATTTGTAGCTTAGTTGGGTCTTTTAAGCAGTCTAATACTAAAAGGCAAAAGGAAAAGACAACCACTTTATCGGCCAAATTTAAGTATAAGAAAAGCATTACAACACATCAAAATAATGAAAGACAGACAATCGTCTCACCTCCAGATAACACGTTGACTTGAACCATAACTTGCCCACCATACAGCACTAGATGGGGAATATGTCATAACTGAGAGACCAAAACCTCTATAAAATCCTCTAATTCCATCTGATTTTAGAATTTTGCGAGCAACATCCAGCCCTCCATTATAGCTTGTGTGACCTGCGTAACCTTGGACCATCAATCTTTGACTAACCTGATGAAAGAAGTAACAAATAAAGATACCAACCAAATCTAAAACTTCTCAAAGATCAGAAAAGAGAATTATACAAAGCATATATGATCTTTAGCAAATAGGGTAAATCTCATTTAGCCTTCAGATAAGAAAACGGAAAGAAAAAGAATAGTATAATCCCTCATTCCAGAGAGAAGAAGTGTTCGTTAATCTACATTTCAATCTAAATATCCTTAATTGAATGTTTTATAGGTAATCTTAATTAGGAGACGCTAAAAGTCTCTCACAACAAACCCAAAAAATTTCTAGAGACAATTTTCATCAAGATAACGGACAACATACCACGTCAATAGGAACAAATACAGCCTGAGCAAAAAGTGATGCAGTCATGCCAGCTACTCCATTTGCAATGGCTGCTTGAGTAGGTTCTGATACTTTGAATGGTTCAACCATCTTAAACGCAGCTGCTTTTGTTGTCTCTAATGCAGTAAGAAATATAATCCTGGCGGGCACAGCACCAGTAATTACTGTTCCAAAACCTCTGTACAAACCAGGAACACCTTCCGCTTTCAAAAGGCCTCTGACAACAGAGAACGCATTCCTCTCAACAGAATCCTTTGTCACAATCTGCAGCCTAGTCTTTACAACAGAGATAGGATATAGAGCAACCGTAAGACCAGAAAAGATCCCAGCTCCTACGACATAAAACTTAGTTTTATCAAGCCTGCACGATGACAAGGAAATCATGTAAGAACTTAAAGATTGAAAAGTTAAAAAGGGCAACACCAAGCTCAGACTGTTGCAGATAAAATGAAATGAGAAGTTTAAACAAAATAACATAAGAAACGTGCACAAGAAGATAATTCCTGCAATATCTCGGGGGAGGAGGTGGATAAGGGATATCAACTGCTTTGATGGGAATTGGACAGGGAATTAGAATTAGATTAACCTGGTTGATATCCCATTAATCATTATCCCAACAGCACCTTGATATGGGATTAACAGGAGTTGAATACTGTGCATAAATGTATAAGAAAGTGTTGAAAATTTAAGAACTAGTTTCCAGCTAAGATAGAAAAAGAGCAGTCCAACTTCATATCTTTAGTTCGTCTAGAAATGCAGGCGAGAAGCTGCTACATTGCCTCGAAACCCTAATGCAAGTTCTTATGCGAAGGAAAATAAATTAGGCCACCCAACTACAAAAATCATACTCGGCTAAATTCATTACAGAAATTACTTACCAATAAAATAGATTGATTATTCACAAATGATAATATCACATACAAATCAACAAAACAATTCTAGGTTGAACTTAATCATATTCCCACGAATCACACCATATTTAAATAATTCAAAACAGACTAAAAAAAACTACTCAATTAAAAGTTAACATAATCTAGAGAAATGTAAATTCAATTATATACACAATTGCACAATTCACGTAAAAACAAACAAGAACACAAGAAAAACAAAGGAATACAAACAAGGTTTATGAAATCAATACTTGTCCCAATCAATTTCTGTAGACTTTGTTTGAGAAGACGTAGGCTCCATTCGAATCACGATCCAATTCTAATTCAATTAAATCTTCTTCTTTGTTGTTTCTTTGAAATCTGATAACACCAAAATTGCGTGTATAAATGATTGGGAAATGCTGCTGGGCTCGCCTCGGCGGAAGTTAGGTCGTTATTTGGTTGTAAGTATATGTGTATGTATAGGTGTAATTTATTTATTTTAATTTATTGTTAGTTTGCTGGGGTTATGTATATATTCTTCGAGTTTCGTGTATTATCATCCATCAACGTTGAATATTTGTCAGGTAACCTCTGCTGTTATTCCCACACATGGCTCGTATTAACCATATATCAAACCGCGTTTTTCAACTTTCTTTCGTTTTTTTTCCTAATATATACTCCCTCCGTCCCACCCATTTCTTTACATTTTTCTTTTTGGTTGTTCTATCCAATTCTTTACATTTCAAAACTTACCAAAAATAGTCAATGGGTCCCACCACTTCTCCACTTTTTTTCTCCTTTTCACACTACTTTTACTCCACTATCTTCTTTTTATACATTAAAAATCAATGGGCCCCACCACTTTACCCACTTTTCTTCCTCTTTTCCACTACTTTATACATATTCCTTAACCTCCGTGCCCAACCCATTTGATAAGAAATGGGTGGGACGGAGGGAGTATATATATTTCATGGTCAATATTAGAACAAAAAATTACTGGATATTATTTTATTATTTAGAAATAAGACGTTTCGGAATTGCGAAGGATAACGGAATCAAGCAAGTTTTATTCTACTGGTTGTTTACTTAAAAATTATCACTCATGTTATCATTTTTAACTATTCTCATTTATATTTTTTGCTATTTTATTAAAGCATATTCAACAATCTAGTTTTTAACCAAAAATTATTAAAAAATATCATAAGGCCTTTCCTTATTTTTATCCGCATGAAATAACACCTTGTTTATGTACCCTATTAAACACTATGATATATTATTGTTCATAACGAGCATTCGAATTAAATCCTAAATCGCCTTGTATTCCGGTCTATTAGACTCATTGTTAGGCATGAAACAGATATCCCTCTTTTGTTGATAGATCAATATAACAATGTTAATATGATTTTTATTTAAAGATTTTAACATCGCTTCAAGCTCCTGCAAAATTTATTCAATTCTCATCGCCTTCATTTTATTCTCTTTACATAAAATTTTACTTAAAAAAATAAACTTGATTCTTTTTGGTGGTAGTGGTTTGTCTTCTTAAGAAATTGAAAGGCTCATTGATTTCATGGCCATGATTATTCTAATTTAATACAGTCATGATAGACGAGCACTCTTATAAATACTCGTCTTCTTGTTTCCATCATCATTTATGTACTTAGGCCTTGATTATTGTATTTAAATGAAGCACGAATCCAAGCTTCATATAATTTAACTATCTCTTATTTTGGAGTATTAGGCCAGCGATTGCAGAATTTTTTTGAGTGTCCGATCAATCAACAGATGAAGACATGTTCCCATACTTAAAATGTATCTAGATACATTCATCACATGTTTTTCCTAATTTAAATACAGTGTTCAAAAATTTTTGACATGGGTTATTACACGATCCAGACTCGTAAAATTAGAGGAACAAGATCGATATAACTTTCAATATAATTAACAATTTTAACCAAGCCTCAACAATTTCAGATCTCCCTGTCGAATGGCTTGTTCTCCCCGGTCCTCCCCGGTCGGAATAGGCCAGTCAATTCCTTCCCTTAGAACCGTACTTGAGAGTTTCCTACCTCGTACGGCTTAGCACTCAATTCTTTTGGTATCCCATAACATTTAATCTATCATATCTAAGAGATTTCTCGTAGATTTCTAACATGGAACCTATTATGAGATCATGTATATAAACCTCTAAATCAAACAAGTTCAAGTTAATGCATCAAAGATTGTCACTTTATTTCATACAAACTATGACTCTTATCTCGTCTCTTGAAAGACCAGTGACTTCTTCCTGGTTATCCTGTTGACATCCAATTCATGATAAAATTAAAATAAAAATAGATTATCTTATAATTCATCAATTTACACACCTAAAATAGATTGGCGTACAAATATATATTTTTCCTGACTTCCAAAATCCGTTAATGTTTGTCACATTATTAAGAAATTTACATGACATTATGCATTGAAACAAGCTGCATTGTCTGGACATTCACATGGCCTCTACACTAAAACGAGTCATATACATAATTTTGCATATAGTTGAAAAACATCAGACTATCATCACTCTCTTCTTCGACTCCTGTTATTAAGATGTCATACAAAACGATCAGCAGAGACTTTAAATATCAAAATACGACTCACTTATTCGGAAAATGACTTATTAAACCAAAAAGACAAAGACTAATCTATCTATCTACTTCTATATATTAAAGGAGAACCAGGGGCAAAATGAGCAAAGAAAATGCCTGTGAAATTACGTATATACCCTCAGTTTTCACATAATTTCTGCAGTGCCCTCAACTCTTCATTTTCTTTGTACTCTCGAACAGTTTCTTCTATGTGTATATTACCCGGCTGCTTTTGATATACCTCAGCTATCCTCTTCGACCAACAATTTACACAACCTCCGCTGTGTATTACACAACCTCCTGGGTTATATTGCCGGCCACCGTCTATAGCATTATGGCTGAGAAGGCGGACGTGGAGACCGAAGCATACAGACACATAAACGCACTAACACAGTTGGTGATGAAATTGGATCTTGCGACTTAGGGTATCCATCATCGCTATTCGGAACTCCATTTAGTCGAGAAATATGGCATCATCTAATAGTGAACCGAGGATTTGTTTCATGATAAAAAGCTTGTGAAGTATGAAGTATCCCTTTTGGTTTCTCTTTCCCTCTTTATTCTTTTCTGCCCTTATTTGTGTTTGTATGTTTCGATTACCCCGTTTATATATATACTGTGCCAATTATATTATTAGCTTTGCTACAATAATATAATCATCTTACAATGTTAGCTTCATTGTTGCCCAACTTCTGATGAAAATTGAGAAGCATGCATGTTTGATATCTCTCAAAATCTCTATACTGCCATCTTTATACGCATGCTTTCTGGTTCTTTCTGCCCAAATAGTATCTAGATGGTGTAGAGCCTACAAACCGGGAACTATTATCTGGGTCATTGAGGCGATATAATCAGCCAGTTGAAAATAGTCTTTTGGAAGGTAATTTGATACTATTATAGTGCAGAATGAGTGACCGACCTTAAGTGGATCTCAGGTGTAATCTGACGTGGCTGCCACATGGAATAAAGGATTAGAGTGTGGGTGGCTTGTGTTGCAGTTATTTCTATCTACGATTCTCCGTAAGTAAGCATTCTCCTTTTATGTTGTATTGTTAAAGTGTTATTTGCATTTGCGAGTCTGGAGAATCTAATACTGATTGGGTGAAAGAAATTGAAAAGCTTCTTTTTACTATATGCTGGCTTATGTTATGATCCGTAATTTTGAACAACTGACTTTTATACAGATGCTTTCTATATCGGTGAACTATGTTCAATAGTTTGGTATGATAAAGAAATTCAGTTATGATTAGATGGTGTTTGATTAAATGCATATGAATAGAATTTGAGTTTTTGTTACACCTCGCCTTGCCACCCCAGTGCATATATAATCACCCGATCGATGAACACTCAAACCGAACTCGACCATCCTTTTGGGAACTGGGGCGCGAGAAGAAATCTGAGTAATTACCATTTTTTATCTCTCACCGAGGAGGTGAGAAAAGTTGACATCAGAAAAGCTTATAAACCGGAAGAAATACCAGTAGCAAGAATTTATTAGCTAGGAGTCTATGACAAACTAATTGATTTATTTTAAAAACCTTAATTAGGTGCAGGGGTGGAGGGATAGAGAACCGAGAGGGTTCTCTCAAGTATTCTGAGTTTTAAATTTCTTTTATATATTTTATACATTATAGCAAACAAAATAGTTGGTACAAGTAAAGAAAGTGGGTGTTACTTAGTGTGTGCCTAGCCCAAATTTTTTTAATAGTCTAAAAACCTTAAACTCATTAGCCATTCTGAATTTTTGTTAACATATTTACATATTGTTACCGGAGTTTATGGTCGTCTCCTCTGCCCCTTGATTATGTCTGATGATATTTCATGTGTATATAGTCTCAAGAATAGCATAGCAACTTCTGAACTATGCAGGATAGCTGATTGTATGTTAATAAAAAAAATTATTGCTTATTTTAGTGCAACTCATATTTATTTCTGCCTCCACCACCGATTATGTCATTTCCTCACGCAAGTTCGACATGTAGAAAAGATTGGTAAATGTTCCTAATACAGCAATTTCCCGAGCAAATTATTTTTTTTCCTTTTACATGTTTCTTAAACATGGAGCTGTCACATTTTTGAAAAAATCTCAGAATTGGTATACCATGTTCCTTAATAATCATAAAGCCAAGCAAATGGACCTGAGAGATCTCTTCATTTCAAAAAAGCAGATCTTATGTTCCAGTTAGAGGTTTGAGATTTGAGCAGAGTCTATGGTCCAGGAATCTGGATTATATGGTTCAGAATATTCTCCTTCATTTTTTCATGAATGCAGAGGGCTGATTTTATTTGTTAAAAATGTTGCATTTTTCAGTCTAATATATGACAAAGTCCCTGCAGTTTTGGTCACTTTTGGCTAAACGTATTTCTTAGTTCTTACAACACTTTTTTCCCTCTATAATATTTTTCTTGATAGACATTTGCCATTTGTAATATTCTTTGTCTGTTAGAAATGTTGCAATTATACATCGTATATGACGAGTTCCAGCAGTATTAGACTATTAGCCAACTTTATTGTTTTCAACCCTTCTTTTTCCCATGTTATATTGCTTGGTAAACTTTTTCCATTTGCAATATCTTCTTGAAGATTGATACCGGAGGCGCCGATGAAGAATCTGACAGCTCGGACTCAGAATCTAATGATGTCTTAGACTTAAGTAAGATTCTGAGTTGAGGCTTGTGCCGGAAGATCATAGTCAATATATGTATGTACTCAATGTTTTCCCACTAGATTTCTTTTGTTTTCTTGCTAGATTAAATTTGATTGGTTATATTTATAAAATCATTTTTGGCTTCTGCTTCTCAGTGGACATACTTTTTGGTGTATTCTGCGAATGTGCTGAGTTGAATCCAGATCCTATTGAGAGTGAAGGTTTGATTTTACTCTTGCAGATTGGGAATCAGATGTTGTCATTGTGTTATGCTTATATTGTGTTGGCTATTTAAAGCATATACGTGTGTCTATTTTTTATTCAGAAGAAGAAGAGCATAATTGGGTTTTTAGTGCTGATCAGGTGGTTACTGATGGCGCAGGTTCAATCATCTCATTTGGTCATCTTGTATAAGTTTCATTCTATTATCATGTTGTTACTAACAGTATTGTTTCTAACCTTCAGATATTAACAGAGGTGGATGACTCGGAATGGAATGGCGTCTTGGCTCCAACCAGCTCAATTGGCTATTCAAATGGAGATAACGACTTGGCCCGTACCGCGCTTCAGGTTATATTTCTGTCGCTATTTCTTTTTAATTGGCTTGTATAATTCTTAAACTACTGCTGGTTGATCCTGTTATAATAATCTTTTTTATTCCTCCTTCCTATTAAGTCGCAATACTAAATTCTAGAGTCTTTTTAGGTTGACCTGTGCTGTTGGGGCCTGTCATTTAGGATTGATGTGATCATGTTAATAATAAATTGTATCGGGTTTGAATTTAGTATGACTGGAATGAGAAGAATCATTCGAGCTCATTTAGAAGCCAAAAGGTTCCGTTCTCCTGCTTTCACGGGAAGTAAACGCTAATAAAAATTACTTTTAGAAGTTACGAATAAAATTATACAAATAGAGAGAGTACAATCTACTTCTTTCATATAACTATGGATGTAGATATTTATTCACCGGAAGTACTGAAAGTGACTTACTTGCTCATCTTGTATGTTACATATATAAACTTTTAATTTGAGATATGAATTTGATTGTTAGTTGATTTGTTTTGCTAGATATGATGTAACATGGAACTGCATTGTTATTTACATTGTGTACAGATTTTAGGACACTAACTATAACTAACATAGTGAATAGCAGACAATAGGATTTTCATGTGAAGAGCTCCTGACCACGAAGTTGGTATATGGTGAGTTGCAGATCGTTTGTTTCATAAATTGAAAGCACAGGTACAGGTAACGACTTGATTTAAGACTTGAATGAGTTGGATAAAAGTCAGGTGACTATTGTAATGTTTTCACAAGTTAGTTAATTATCGCAATATCATATTTTTGCTTAGCAAGTTTAATTTTTTTATCGTGTTTATTATGGTAAGGTCTTAAATTTCTTAAACATGGAGCTGTCACATTTTTGAAAAAATCTCAGAATTGGTATACCATGTTCCTTAATAATCATAAAGCCAAGCAAATGGACCTGAGAGATCTCTTCATTTCAAAAAAGCAGATCTTATGTTCCAGTTAGAGGTTTGAGATTTGAGCAGAGTCTATGGTCCAGGAATCTGGATTATATGGTTCAGAATATTCTCCTTCATTTTTTCATGAATGCAGAGGGCTGATTTTATTTGTTAGAAATGTTGCATTTTTCAGTCTAATATATGACAAAGTCCCTGCAGTTTTGGTCACTTTTGGCTAAACGTATTTCTTAGTTCTTACAACACTTTTTTCCCTCTATAATATTTTTCTTGATAGACATTTGCCATTTGTAATATTCTTTGTCTGTTAGAAATGTTGCAATTTTACATCGTATATGACGAGTTCCAGCAGTATTAGACTATTAGCCAACTTTATTGTTTTCAACCCTTCTTTTTCCCATGTTATATTGCTTGGTAAACTTTTTCCATTTGCAATATCTTCTTGAAGATTGATACCGGAGGCGCCGATGAAGAATCTGACAGCTCGGACTCAGAATCTAATGATGTCTTAGACTTAAGTAAGATTCTGAGTTGAGGCTTGTGCCGGAAGATCATAGTCAATATATGTATGTACTCAATGTTTTCCCACTAGATTTCTTTTGTTTTCTTGCTAGATTAAATTTGATTGGTTATATTTATAAAATCATTTTTGGCTTCTGCTTCTCAGTGGACATACTTTTTGGTGTATTCTGCGAATGTGCTGAGTTGAATCCAGATCCTATTGAGAGTGAAGGTTTGATTTTACTCTTGCAGATTGGGAATCAGATGTTGTCATTGTGTTATGCTTATATTGTGTTGGCTATTTAAAGCATATACGTGTGTCTATTTTTTATTCAGAAGAAGAAGAGCATAATTGGGTTTTTAGTGCTGATCAGGTGGTTACTGATGGCGCAGGTTCAATCATCTCATTTGGTCATCTTGTATAAGTTTCATTCTATTATCATGTTGTTACTAACAGTATTGTTTCTAACCTTCAGATATTAACAGAGGTGGATGACTCGGAATGGAATGGCGTCTTGGCTCCAACCAGCTCAATTGGCTATTCAAATGGAGATAACGACTTGGCCCGTACCGCGCTTCAGGTTATATTTCTGTCGCTATTTCTTTTTAATTGGCTTGTATAATTCTTAAACTACTGCTGGTTGATCCTGTTATAATAATCTTTTTTATTCCTCCTTCCTATTAAGTCGCAATACTAAATTCTAGAGTCTTTTTAGGTTGACCTGTGCTGTTGGGGCCTGTCATTTAGGATTGATGTGATCATGTTAATAATAAATTGTATCGGGTTTGAATTTAGTATGACTGGAATGAGAAGAATCATTCGAGCTCATTTAGAAGCCAAAAGGTTCCGTTCTCCTGCTTTCACGGGAAGTAAACGCTAATAAAAATTACTTTTAGAAGTTACGAATAAAATTATACAAATAGAGAGAGTACAATCTACTTCTTTCATATAACTATGGATGTAGATATTTATTCACCGGAAGTACTGAAAGTGACTTACTTGCTCATCTTGTATGTTACATATATAAACTTTTAATTTGAGATATGAATTTGATTGTTAGTTGATTTGTTTTGCTAGATATGATGTAACATGGAACTGCATTGTTATTTACATTGTGTACAGATTTTAGGACACTAACTATAACTAACATAGTGAATAGCAGACAATAGGATTTTCATGTGAAGAGCTCCTGACCACGAAGTTGGTATATGGTGAGTTGCAGATCGTTTGTTTCATAAATTGAAAGCACAGGTACAGGTAACGACTTGATTTAAGACTTGAATGAGTTGGATAAAAGTCAGGTGACTATTGTAATGTTTTCACAAGTTAGTTAATTATCGCAATATCATATTTTTGCTTAGCAAGTTTAATTTTTTTATCGTGTTTATTATGGTAAGGTCTTAAATTTCTTAAACATGGAGCTGTCACATTTTTGAAAAAATCTCAGAATTGGTATACCATGTTCCTTAATAATCATAAAGCCAAGCAAATGGACCTGAGAGATCTCTTCATTTCAAAAAAGCAGATCTTATGTTCCAGTTAGAGGTTTGAGATTTGAGCAGAGTCTATGGTCCAGGAATCTGGATTATATGGTTCAGAATATTCTCCTTCATTTTTTCATGAATGCAGAGGGCTGATTTTATTTGTTAGAAATGTTGCATTTTTCAGTCTAATATATGACAAAGTCCCTGCAGTTTTGGTCACTTTTGGCTAAACGTATTTCTTAGTTCTTACAACACTTTTTTCCCTCTATAATATTTTTCTTGATAGACATTTGCCATTTGTAATATTCTTTGTCTGTTAGAAATGTTGCAATTTTACATCGTATATGACGAGTTCCAGCAGTATTAGACTATTAGCCAACTTTATTGTTTTCAACCCTTCTTTTTCCCATGTTATATTGCTTGGTAAACTTTTTCCATTTGCAATATCTTCTTGAAGATTGATACCGGAGGCGCCGATGAAGAATCTGACAGCTCGGACTCAGAATCTAATGATGTCTTAGACTTAAGTAAGATTCTGAGTTGAGGCTTGTGCCGGAAGATCATAGTCAATATATGTATGTACTCAATGTTTTCCCACTAGATTTCTTTTGTTTTCTTGCTAGATTAAATTTGATTGGTTATATTTATAAAATCATTTTTGGCTTCTGCTTCTCAGTGGACATACTTTTTGGTGTATTCTGCGAATGTGCTGAGTTGAATCCAGATCCTATTGAGAGTGAAGGTTTGATTTTACTCTTGCAGATTGGGAATCAGATGTTGTCATTGTGTTATGCTTATATTGTGTTGGCTATTTAAAGCATATACGTGTGTCTATTTTTTATTCAGAAGAAGAAGAGCATAATTGGGTTTTTAGTGCTGATCAGGTGGTTACTGATGGCGCAGGTTCAATCATCTCATTTGGTCATCTTGTATAAGTTTCATTCTATTATCATGTTGTTACTAACAGTATTGTTTCTAACCTTCAGATATTAACAGAGGTGGATGACTCGGAATGGAATGGCGTCTTGGCTCCAACCAGCTCAATTGGCTATTCAAATGGAGATAACGACTTGGCCCGTACCGCGCTTCAGGTTATATTTCTGTCGCTATTTCTTTTTAATTGGCTTGTATAATTCTTAAACTACTGCTGGTTGCTCCTGTTATAATAATCTTTTTTATTCCTCCTTCCTATTAAGTCGCAATACTAAATTCTAGAGTCTTTTTAGGTTGACCTGTGCTGTTGGGGCCTATCATTTAGGATTGATGTGATCATGTTAATAATAAATTGTATCGGGTTTGAATTTAGTATGACTGGAATGAGAAGAATCATTCGAGCTCATTTAGAAGCCAAAAGGTTCCGTTCTCCTGCTTTCACGGGAAGTAAACGCTAATAAAAATTACTTTTAGAAGTTACGAATAAAATTATACAAATAGAGAGAGTACAATCTACTTCTTTCTTATAACTATGGATGTAGATATTTATTCACCGGAAGTACTGAAAGTGACTTACTTGCTCATCTTGTATGTTACATATATAAACTTTTAATTTGAGATATGAATTTGATTGTTAGTTGATTTGTTTTGCTAGATATGATGTAACATGGAACTGCATTGTTATTTACATTGTGTACAGATTTTAGGACACTAACTATAACTAACATAGTGAATAGCAGACAATAGGATTTTCATGTGAAGAGCTCCTGACCACGAAGTTGGTATATGGTGAGTTGCAGATCGTTTGTTTCATAAATTGAAAGCACAGGTACAGGTAACGACTTGATTTAAGACTTGAATGAGTTGGATAAAAGTCAGGTGATTATTGTAATGTTTTCACAAGTTAGTTAATTATCGCAATATCATATTTTTGCTTAGCAAGTTTAATTTTTTTATCGTGTTTATTATGGTAAGGTCTTAAATTTCTTAAACATGGAGCTGTCACATTTTTGAAAAAATCTCAGAATTGGTATACCATGTTCCTTAATAATCATAAAGCCAAGCAAATGGACCTGAGAGATCTCTTTTAACTATAAATTGCCATTTTCTACTGAGATAGAAGGATTTAGCTTAGAGCCCCATGTTTAGATTTTATGAGACAAATTTTAGTGCGAGTAAATCTTGTCTTGCCATTAGTTGTATATTTTGGTATGTCCAACAAACGGTATATCTGAAAATTCTTATCGACTATAGGAACTTTCGAATTTATGAAGAGGGTTGTTAACAGCAACAAACTGAAGAGGTTAAGAAGGAGCTTACAACTACAAATTTTAATATCTCACTTTCAAAGCATAGAAGCCAAGTATGTGTCCAACCTCTCCAATTACTTCCAAGCTCTCCAATTACTTACAATCAATGCAAATATATTATGTATTATGGCTCATCAGTCACTACGCTTTTAAATAAATTAATTTTTTACTATTTTTTATTTTATTCGTGACTCTAATAATAATTTTTTCTGGCCCACAGCATGCTCTCAGAAAATTGTACCATGAAAGTCGCGGTGCTTATATGTATTCTATACATATCACCGACCTGTGATCCCAGGAGGACCTTGAAGCCAATCCCCACCAAGTTACAAATTTTTTTTGACATTTCATATGTATTTCAGACTATTATAACATGTCAGATTATAGTATGACTTGAGGACGAGAATTTTGTGGCTAATAAGTTTGTGTTTTATATGCTTACTCTTGAGATATGAGTCGTCTTATGTGGATTTCATTTTTTCTATACTTGGGTTCTGGCATTGTTTTAAGGTCAGTACATAAGGGTTTGGAACGAAGATCATCTAAAATCTAACTATCTTACTTGAACAATGCTTTAAAGAGACAAATCATGCAGAACACTTTCAAGACTTGGGTGGATGATATATACTATGTGTTATAGAAAGTATGAACGTATCTAATTTGATGCTAATCTTTTTATAGTTCTCTACAATTATCGAGAATGGGACCTCTACAAGGATCGACATTATGGTCTCGCTCGAAGCACCCTCTTCGCGGATAGAAATTCATACAAGAGGTCGGCATACGATTAATATACAACCCAAACCAGCAAAACCAGCGAAACACCTTTTTTAATCAGAAACATATTCAGTTATGTAACGATGCCCGTGCCTTGCACGGGCTTTTACGCTAGTTATATATATAATACTGCAACATGGGTTTTTTAGGAGCCAATTAAATCATGTGAAATTACACCTTTACCCTGCTTATGCATACAGTACATTATACACTGCTCTGCTCTGTCTTTTAACTTTACCTCTTCGGTCGACGCTTATTCTGTGTGAATGTTTGATGCACCTACCTACAACCCTTCGCATCCCCTCTTTATTCCTATCTCTTGTGCAATACTTTGGTGGACTGTAAACGAGATATATCTTGATGTTTTGATTCGGCATCTATTATGTTATGGGGCATTTTGTGTTTGTGTGGCACCATGATGTGCGAGCTTTAGAAGATGAAAGGGGCGACTAGCGGGTGTTATTATTGTCATCGGATTCACCACTAATTTACAACCAATTCTATTCATTTTGGAGGAAGAACAAGGTGTTTGATAAAATGTTTCAGCCAATCGATCCTCTTGAGTCTTGACATTTTGTAAGCTCCCTTTTTCATACTTTATATTTAAGTACATGTAATCATGCATATACTTCTTAGTTCTTAGGAATGGGACCATGATAGGCTGCTCAACAAATATAAGATTGTTGATGTAGAAAGTTATTTCGCTGTTTTCGATTATTTGTGTTAATCCTTCTTGCTTGTGATCAATACATAGATTGCTATATGTTACTACAGAAGCTATGAGCAGACTGAGAGTTAGTGAGAAAGAGGATGATGTTGATAATGATGATTCAGAGCATTTTCCGGATCGTCCCGATGAACTAAATTGCTTATATTGTCTCAGGACCGGAATGTGCGGTTATGATGCTACTTGTCGATTTAATCATCCTTCTAAAATAGAGCTCAAGGTTTATTTATTTATTTATTTAAATTATGCATTTTTTTTTATTTCGTTGATGGTTGTTACAGATTTTGTTCCAGTGGACATGTCTAATTAGATCCTGTACAATTAGGATAAGGTATAAATGGGATTAGGAGAATTGTGGGAACAATGTACGTAGCTATTTCGTATCGTGTTCTACAAATTTTATCCCACCAAACACCTCTTGTGGTTCTCCTTTGAACCAAACTCTATATATTTAAAGTTTGACTACAGGTGTATAAGTCTACACGATTAAAGAATGTTAATAATATTGGCATATTAGTCTTTGAATGTGGGTGGGCCATCTCATTACGGATCTACTGATTCATCTGGTCTATCTTACGGAGGTGGATTTCCTGCACGGTCGTTCCCCAAAACAATATAGTTGTCTGCTCCTCATTCAGGAGGTCCGCAGACTTGCGTGCCAATTATTTATCTATGCACCAGCTCTCCCTTTGGACATTCTGGTATGTAGGTTAGAGTAGTAGGTTGGATGGTTGCAATGGTATTGTCCTGTTTGGCTGTTCTCTCTCTGTTTTTACTACTATATAATCAGATGTAATATTCCTAAAACTTAGTCAAACTTATATTAAGTCGTTCGTATCTCATCTATGTATGGCATTCTCCCTACTGTTTAAATGATAAGACTTGCATTTGTCAATTTTAGAGTTAAATCTTCTGCCTGATAGTCTATTGCACTTCAAGAATCAAGATTATTATCATTTTTTGCTACATGATATTTGGCCTTTAGTCCTATTGTTTGTGTTTGCAGATAATTAGTTATCTGCTAAGCTTCACTTAGTAGAACTTTGAAAGCTATATAGAAATTTTAGACCAGTTTATGTTTCTTTCTTCTCCATGTACATATTTTTAAAACTTTGGAAGGCATATATATTCAGTTGTCTTGCTCTTAAAATAATTTTCTGGCATATTCCCTCATAGTCTCATGTGTTGATGACAGGATACAATATCTGAAAATTTTGAATATAAATATATCAAAATTAGACAAGAAAGCAACAAAATGTGGAGTCTATAGGTTCAATATTTCACATTTTATTAGATAGAAAACACTTTCATTCGTTATAAACTATATGTTTCTCTACGACTCTATATCGGTCGGTAAAATATAACTACGACTCATAGGTGTAGTAGAGCACACTGCACATTGTTTTGTAAAATATAAAGCATAGTTAATGACCAACTATTGAACTACTCTGAGATTACTCTTCTTCTGCTAGAATAAATGGTCCAGAGTGATAGCTAATGACCAGTTTTCCCGATCATTTGTGTTTATCATTATTAGAGCAACTCCAATGCAATGCTATACTTGGTTCTATTGCTATATTATAGCATCAAAAGTAAAAATACTCAACTCCAAAGGAATGCTATATTTGGATGCATCCATGCTTAGATGCATCCTTGGTTCTATATTTGAAACCAAGGATGGATCCATCCATGTTGCCACATCATCAATAACTAGAAATTGGAAACTAGTTAATGAGTTAATGAGTTAGGTAAAAGTTAATGAGTTGGTTCTATGTAGAAGTTGGGTAAAATTTGATGAGTTGGTTAAATTTGAAACTAGTTATAGAACTTAGCATTGGAGTGCAAGTTTTATTTTAGCACCAAAAAACGCTTTTTGATGCTATATTATAGCAATAGCAATAGATATATAGCATCTAGCATTGGACTTGCTCTTAGTTCACTTATTTAAGGCTTGCTGGATAATATCATAATCAAGTTTGGTATGACTTCTCTAGGTACTTTCTCAGAACCAAGGCATTGTTGCACATTGGCATTGTCCATTCCATAACTTAGGTATTTAAAGCTACCACGGCAAAGAATTGTATATGAAATACTGAAATTGTAGAACATGATTGCTGGAGCAGCGGAAATGGAGGGAGGTATCTTGGTTGTATCCGCTCCAGACGGGCCAATGCCTCAAATAAAGGAACATATTCTACTTGCTCGTCAGGTTTCACGCCTTGTCTTTGATGTTCAGATTTTTGTAAAAACAAGATAATGTTTTAAATCTTTTAAGTATCCAATTTTGGTCGAATTATATAAATGAGGCTGTATATAGATTAAACGTGATGTTATTATATGGAAGCCTCAGCAAATTATGAACCCGGCATACTTTGAGCTCGATAAACCTGATTTTGAGCCTATTGCTGCTATTGGCATTGAAATTCGAACAAATTCAAGATGTTATATTGTTTGATAATATATTGATAGCAAATGACGAAAAGGTTGCAGGATCATACAGACAGACCACATGGAAGCCAAAATTTGATGTTGAGAAAGAGAAACAGAAGGCCAAGGAAGAAACAAGCAGTCTTTCCAAAAGTCTTAATGTTTTCAGGTAATTAATCTATTTAGTGTTTTGCATTTCTTTTTTCCTTTAGGTGTAGTTTCTCGTGGCTTATTCCTTTAGGTGTAATATCATGACCAACTATACAAGACTGCAGAGTGCAGACATTCATGTCTTGCAGAATCACAAATTCAAAATTTTGGTAAGTGCTCGTGCAAATCTTTTTTTGTACTGCAGTACAGCGGGTTGAAAATACCTGACATTGTCTGTCACTAACATATTGCTTCTAAACTTTGTCTTGAAGGATCTCATTGAAAAAGCAGAAAGGCAACCAAAACTTACAATTGGTGTGCTTGTATCTATTGTCGTGGTTATTTTCACTGCTTTGATAAAACTTCTATTCGGCCGAGAAAAAACTGAGTTTATAAACTTTTCTATAGTAGTTTAGTGCTTCTATTTAATTTGGAGATTTCTCACTACCGGGCAACTTGTACATGATTACAGGCAACACCAAAGGTCAGTGTAAAACCGGCAAAGGAAGAAGTAACCGAGGCCTCAAACAATGGGGAGGATAGTAGTGAGGAGAAAAAACGGAACGAGGACACAACAGCAGCACCTCGTAGGAGGACCAGGTTTGAAGATTAGAATGGATGAGAATTTGATGCCCTCTTGAGGTGGTCTATAGTTTGGCTTCTGTGAGACTCCTCCAGATTTTAATTGTATCGCCGTTACTAATTTTTTGCCTTGATACGGATATGCAGCGAGTTTTTACCCGTTAAATTTATAATGTTAAATAATGTATGATAATGTAAATGAGATCTTATCTAATAGGATATTGTAATGGTTCCCCTCCCCCATGAAATTATTGTAAAATTTCGTGTCAAAAGTTGTTTGTTGCTGGCCAACAGGGGTTTATGCATAAGTTGAGGGGGGGCATTTGGTGCACATGGGGGTGGATTAGTTGAGGATAAATTCTGCAGAGGTGTGGGCTCAGGCGGCATTCATATGTGGTGTTTTTATTCCAATATACGTGGAATTGATATTTCTTAAAGTAGTCTGCAGGTAAGGTATGGTACAGTAAGATCAAAGCTTGATTTGTTTATTTGGTGAGGGTTTTACAGAAGGGCTTGTAAGGTCTGATCTCGGAGATTGTTGTTTGTCTAAGTGGTGAGGTTGTTTTGAGGTTTTAAATTTCAGAGGCATTATTTTCTGGTTACACGGATTGATTTGTAATTTTCCTTGGCGTAATATTTGTGCTTGTGAGTTGGAATTGTTTGTGAGCAGGTTTCATTCGAAGTTGGCCTTCTATAGGTGCAATTTGTGCTGGTTTATTATTTTATTATCTTGCTCTTGGTTTGTGGCAATTTCTAATAGGATTTCGTTTTATAATTTTCTATGCCACGTAAGTTTGCTTGGACTTTTATTATTTTATAGATTTTCATTATGTTTATTTCTTGGAGTGTGTTTGGAGAAATCTTTTATTTGGACATGAGAGTTCTTTTATCTTATATTTTTTTTGTTTAAATTTATAAAATTCGTATAAGGTGCGGTCCTCAATCATCAAAAAGAAAATACAATTCTAAAATAAGAACATATTTGTTGTGTTTGGAAATGGTAAATGACACTATACTATATGGTTTGGAGGAAGCTAATGCTCGAAAAACAAATTATCTCTCGATTTACATTGAAAATTTGTAATAAATTAAATTAAAACATGCCCGTGCCTCGCACGGGCTATAAAGCTAGTTTTCTTATAAAGAGAGAACAATAATTTTTCTTTCAATCAACAAAAAATCGCAAACTTATAAAATTATAATAGGAACATGACTATTCATCATCAAATATTTTGTTATCACATACTTCCCCGTCTTCTATATTCTTTTGTTCCTCAATTTAGCGTTTGCACACAATTCAAAATGCACTAAAACGATTATCCTCCCGTTTCTTTTAAACCTTTCTTAAATTAAAATGGTTATTAAACAAAAAAATCAGGAAAAAAATTGTTTTATGCACTTCAAATTCTGTTGAACTATTAAAGTAAAATTAAGATAATATATACTTATTTAACTTCAAAATATAACAATCAGCAAATTATTAAAAAAAAATTCCTCCATATAATATATTTGCCACTCTCTTCATATTAATTATATAATTAATATTAAAAATATTACACATAAGCTATTAATAATTTGGTATGACCAATAAAATACAATCGATCATTTGTTATCACAATATAATCAATATTTAAAATAAACGGATGGAAAATTACCCCATTCAAAAAAAATATTCGATAAAAAATAAAAAGCAAAATTTGCATGAAGCAAGTATATATACGCGTGGCACAATCTGTTACATAGTGTAACGCTCACCGGCCCACCGCCTGTTATACGCGATATCCATAATAGCTCTGCAGTTCCTCTCTCGCACCTCGTTTTGTTCACCTGGTAATTACTCCATCAACACACACAAACACACACAATTGATTCACACATTGTTCTAAAATCCTAATTTGTTTTTGTTTTTGTTGATTAATTCCAGGAGGAAACAACGGAATTATCAGGACTGGTTGATTCATCGATTTTCGGCAACTAATTTGTGCGTAAATTAGAATTCTATATTCAATTGGATTATATATATAGGAGAGAGATACAAGTTAGTTGAGTGTTATACAATTGTAATCGCCGCAAGTTAGGGTTTCAATTTCCTTTGTAATTTCCTTGTATCTGCTGCCCGGAAGTTAATGAATAATTTTGCCTGTTGCTTGATGATTTTCGATTTTTCCCTTGTTTTTCAATCTGGTACTTACTTAGATCACTGTTAATTGAATTGAAAAAAAAAAGAGAACAGAAAAAGGGAAAAAAATATCGATAAAGAAAAGGAAGAGAACTAGGATTTAGTGTCTGCTTTTCTGCTAAATAAAAGAATATATTTAATTGTGAAAAGGGAAGTAGTACTTCATGGCTAGCTTTGGTTCTGGTAATGCTGTCACTGGATCGTATGGTGTGGTAATAGGTCCGATTACTACTAGTGGTCCTACTGAGTTTGATGTGGCGCAGACCGCCAAATTGGAAAAGGTTGGTGGTGTTTTTACTGATTTGGATGCGTATTGTTTTCTCATTTTTCTTGTATGTGTGTTGTATAACTTTTTTTTTTTGTTGATTTTCTTGATTGTGTGTTATATAAGTTGCTCAGTTGATAAGAACCACATGTAGCTCGCACAATTTGAATTGAGAGATGTCCTAATTTTTGGTGAATGTGTTGTAAAGAATCAAGAAAAGCCTCGTAGGTTGTTCTCTAAAGATTATTATTTAAATTGTGAATGAATTATTATCAATTTATGTGGTTCAAATTGTAATAATTTGCAAATAAAAATAGTCGAATGCTTTATAGAAAAGGGCACTTGAATATTTGTAGCAACGGGTCCTTATTCACTGTGCGCACTCTTGTGAAGTCATTGCTTTCCATTTTCAGCTTCAGCACAGGGTTAAGCACTCAAGTGCCAAAAGTGAATTGGTGTGCATATCCATGTTTACGGGTGTTTTAGGAATTAGTATCATTTAGGATTACATGTATAATCACTCCTGTAACTCGAGCTGCTTTGTATTTCAGATTTTTTTAATATCAAAGCTCTCCAAATTTTGTGGTATGGTAGGATATAACAGATTGTGTACGTGATGTGTGCTCTTATTCTGGTTGCATATTTTTAAGCATGCTTTAAAATTTCCAACACCGCCCGTGCAACAAAGTACTTATATACTGTATTTTTTTCTTTTGATTAGAGTATTAAACTTTTAGAAGCATGATCCTAAATCTTTAAGTGTCAGTTGCATACATTTCTTTTAGACAAATAAATCGGTTATGAAGCAACATGAAGATGCATTCAAATCTGATATTGGTGTTAATTGTCAGCTCCTTGCAGATGCTGCGCTTCATGAAAGCAGGGGAGAGGCTATTAAAAGGGAGGAAGTGTTGGGTGGACTAGACCAGGTGAGTAATATATATGCTCAGACATAGTAATTGGTATCTTCTCTGCACTGGTAAAACTAAAACTAACTCAAAGCAAACATAGATTGTCAAGATATGGGTGAAGAATGTTACCCGTGCCAAAGGGTTCAATGAGCAGCTAGTCCAAGAAGCAAATGCCAAGATTTTCACTTTTGGTTCGTACCGTCTTGGTGTATGTTTCTTATCTTTTTTTTTTTTTTTTTTCAGTCGAAATATCTTGCAATATGATACCGTATGCAATTGTACTTAAGTTTTAAAGTAGGCAATGGAGCATTCAAGATATAATTTAGAATTTACTATGTAATGTTTTCTGATATCTATCTTAGGTAATCACCATGATAGCAATGTTTATTACTTTTTTTTAATATCGTTAAATGCATCATATTATTTTGGGCAATTCTATGATTATGCAATTGTTCAATGTTTTCGGGTTAGAAAAATTATTTGTTTTTGACCAATTTATATAGGCTGCTTGAAACAGTGATCTGGGTGACTTGAAAATGGAATGTCAATTACTTTCATGACTAGTACCCTACCCTACTATACACATAGGAGTAACTAAGTCCAATTGACAAACTTTGTGGAGAACCGGAGAATCTAACTTTTGGCAGTGCAGTATCGAGATCTTGATAATATAACTGCTGAATTGATAACACTTCCCCAGTTGCTATCCCTAAATTACGTCTTTAAAGTTGATGTGTGTTATGGTAAGTTGGCACTTTGCTTAGACAGAGGCTGGCTACAATGTAAGTATGTAATGGAATTGGAATTGACAAAATTGCTCAAGGAATCATTAAGCAGACCCTGGCTTTAGTATATTACACGTTGGTCACACCCGGTTTGTTGCGCTTAACAATTAAAGACCTCTGGATCTACTACTCTTAGCTGCTGAATGTAGTAGATGTTGGAACATACATTTAAGCACTACCTTTACAGGAAGACCTGCCTTCTTATGGAGGCAGATTGCCAAGCTAATCTGAACTGGCAAATTACTACCCTTTCACTATTTATATAGATCCCTTCATCTTCTTACAAGATAATTCATGCTACACAAATATCAGAAGTTATTTATATACATGTAAGATACAGAGTTTGGTCTTTCAGAAGGGATGTATATTTCTGCAAGTAAATGCACAGCATCTTTCTAAATGTTTGTACAAACATACAGCACGGTCTAGGAATTTGTATGACTTTTCATAGTTCTACATCAGCTAGATTTAATTTTCAAAAAAATCATGTAGAACTTGCATGGTGCAAGAACAGTCAGGAACACTTCTCTCCATTTGTCCACTATTTATTTCAATTTTATGGTATTTTAGAGCAGATTAGAAACAAGATAATTGAAGAAAATATGCTTTTCAAATTCTTGACAGTATATTGTTTCTTGTTATGCTGGTTTGCGGGATTCCTTCCAAGTATCCTTCGATTTTAAAGTCTTAAATTGTATTGCATAATAGGTTGCTGATCAAGCCTTATAATTCTGTGATGTATAGGTGCATGGGCCTGGTGCAGATATAGACACCCTCTGCGTGGGACCTAGATATGTTACTCGAAATGTAGTAAAAGAAACCTTGCCTCTGCTATATATTTTTTGCAGTGATACCTCGTGATGGTTGAAAAACAAAATTATGCTTTAGTTCTGATATAACTTGTACTGATACACAGGAAGATTTTTTTGGTGAACTTCATGACATGCTTGCGGAGATGCCTGAAGTACAGGACTTGCATCCTGTATCTGATGCTCATGTTCCTGTCATGAAATTCAAGTACAACGGCATATCTATAGATCTTCTATACGCCAACGTTGCGATGTGGTCTATACCTGAAGTATGTAATTATTATCTCGTGTACCACTCTTTCCCTTTGATTATAGAATTCTTGCTCGTCTTTCCTGTTGTTAATATCATTTACTTCGCCGCCTCCCAAAAGAAGTGGTCTATGGCCACTGACGCAAAAACTGTGACATTTCTGACCCTTGCTTCTTGAGACTTAATTTTACATGTTCCAAAAGCAAACACGAATTGCCTGACCATGCCATAATTAGCCATATTAAACTTGGATAATTATCATAGGGGCCACCTAAATAACCCGAGAAGTCTCAAGTTTAGCACCCGCGAATTGGGGTCTCATTTAAAACACTTTTTAAAGCAATATTATTCACTACGTTACCACTCAGTCAACAAATAAGAAGAATTTAAATATGCCATTTGCCTTCAGCATAACTGCTCTTTTTTCCAAATCCTCACCCAGCTGGAAATGACATGGCACATAATCCAATAAAAACTCTAAATCGTGTAGGAAAAACACTTAAACATACATAGAAGTTGGTGAAATATTTGAATGTACATGGTACAGCCCTAATTTTATGTTTATCAATGCCTTCTCTTCCTCCAATATTATCAATATCGTCGGATTATTTGTATCTCGAATTCAAGTATATCTGAGACCAATTTATTCTGCGGTCTCCATTATCTCTATAAACTCCACCATTTGCAACATCCCGGGAATCCGAATTTTCACCTTAAAGTGCATTCCTCTGTAAAAAAATACCATCCTCTTTTTTTTTGTCTTTCCTACTTAAGTCTTTGAATTTCAAAATGAAGAATCTGGTAAAGATTCAGTGTCGCTTCCTGTGTTGTGTTGACACTGTGATGGTGGTTTGAAGTTAATAACTGGGAGTAATAGAGACTCTAATAAATTCTAGCTCTTAAATGGTAAATGGATCTTTAAATAAGTATGAATTTTTAATATTTGATCTATAAGCTTTTCTCTATGGGGTTTTTGCCCATTTAAATGAAGAAATGATGCAAAGCTTGTTTGCACCTGGCCTTATAACTTAGAAGCACTCTTATTCACCTGCAAGTCTTCCTATTGCAGGATCTAGATGTATCTCGGGAGTCAATACTACAGAATGTGGATGAGCAGACTGCTCTTAGTCTCAATGGCTGCAGAGTAACTGATCAAATTTTGCACCTGGTCCCAAATATTCAGGTTTGCATTGATTGTGAGTATGCAAGTTAGCAGTATCGTAGCTGTGTTGTCGTGGCAATAATTTTTCTGTTGTCTGCAGAATTTCCGTACTGCACTCAGATGCATGAGATTTTGGGCAAAATGCCGTGGAGTATATTCCAATGTGAGTGTAATTAAATATTATCCATTACCTTTTTGTGCTTCTCGTGTTCTGTTGCTGGGAGCTCGTATGAGAGTTGGTTTGACTTCCTTGACTATGCTTCTATTGCTGTAGAAGCTTGTCAATTATACTAGTTTTACTTTATAAAGATCAAATTTCATCGATCAATTTTGTTGTGATCAGGTTATGGGTTTCTTAGGTGGGATTAATTGGGCATTACTTGTTGCTCGCATTTGCCAGCTATACCCGAATGCTCTGCCTAGCATGCTGGTATCTCGATTCTTTAGAGTATTTAAAAAGTGGCATTGGCCTTATCCTGTTATGCTGTGCCCACTTAAAGAATCATCTCTAGGATTTCCTGTTTGGGATCCCAGGAAAAATTTTAAAGACAGGCAGCATCTTATGCCTATAATAACTCCTGCATATCCCTGCATGAATTCTAGCTACAATGTTTCAAACAGTACGCTGAGCATCATGGTTGAAGAGTTTAAAAGGGGACATAAAATTTGCAAGGTACCTCCTGCTAAATTTCAAGTTCTACTGTTTGATTATTGGCTTGACCATCATGACTTGTTCAACTATATATTTTTCTGTCTAAATTTTTAAAAACTGATAATATAAATTTTATGTGATAGTAACAATATTAACATATTCATGTATCTCTTACATTAATAACTGCTTGAACTTAATGTCTAAGGAAAGTGGATATCATTTAAACAGATAAGTGCCGAACTGTATATTGAACATGTGTTTTGAGATCACTTGATCGTGGATCACAGATTTTACTTGGATGATAGATATGTTTGCTCCTTAATTGAATTTTTACTGATGATAATTAAGAAAGGTGCTACCTGATGCAGGACAATGGTGGGAGAGGATATAATTAAGAATAAAAAGCAAAAAGCAAAGAATGATTTTGCAGCTCAAGTTATATATCCCATTTGTGTAGTGCATAAGCAGATTGTTTAGAAACAATGCCTTGATGACAAACTTAGAAATGATCGGGACTCAATATCATTATTTGAAACAAAAAAATAGATATACCACTTCAAATTCTTATCAGTTTCCTTTTTAACAAACAAACTCTTTTTGCTTCATCTGTGGTTAAATTTTCTCCTTACATTAAACAATTATTTGGATAGGTTCATTCATATTTACGATTTCTGTAGGGTCTAAAATGTAATGTGATGATGTATTTTGAAGCAATACAATGCAAGATATGTCAAAACCAAAGTACTAATTTCTTTTTACAAATTACTATAAAACTAATCCACTACTACCTATTTATTCTCTACCTCGATAGCTAACAATGAATTACTATGAATTCTAAACAACAGTTTTTTTTAATATAAATTACTATGAAATTATTAACAATGAATTACTTGATTGTGTTCTCTGCATCATTATCCACTTAATTAGGACTTAATGTTGATAATAAATTAGCTGATTCTAAATACTCCCTCCGTCCCCCTCAATTCTTTACATTGGAGGGAGACACGGAGACCAAGACAATGGATAAAAAATAGTAAAGTTAGATGAAAAGTGGGTAAAGTGGTGGGACCTTTCAATATTTAATAATAGATTTGAGATAGTGGAGGAAAGTAGTGGGTGTAATAGTAGTTTTTATTGTTAAATATGAGATAGTAGGGAAAGATAGTGGGTGTAATGATGGAAAAACTTACTATTTATAGTAACGTAAAGAAATGAGAGGGACATCCCAAAATAGTAACTGTAAAGAAATGAGAGGGACAGAGGGAGTACTAATTTGTTCATATATACTAGCTTGTCCATAGACCTCTTACACATTTATTTACAAATCAGGACATGTCCAACTAGATCTACTTTTATCTGTTCCCCAGAGCAGAAGTAGCTCGAGGCGAGCCCCCCCATAAAAATCTAGTGAGCTTTAAACCCTAATTTTTGGTAGAGTCCTAACTTCTCATGCTTAGTTTAATGTTAAGTTTTACTCAGCTGAAGGATCTGTGTTTATAATGCTGTTTCATAGTAAATTACACAACACCGGTTTGTTGACTATGTAGGTTACTCGTCACTGATTAGGCAACAGATTTCTAGATCCAACTAAGCTAGAAAGCTAAGAATTTGAGCAGATTCAAATTGAAAAGTGACTCTGTCCTTGTCATCAGATACTTTGTCTCAAGTAATTAACATCTAGTAGGATGTTGATTGTTGGATATGAAATAAGTTCTTCAATATTTGGCAACTTCACCCTTGATGAAATCTCCACAGGCGAGAATTCCAGATATGTCTGAATAAATGTTCGTTTGTCTGCTTTTGCTTGCTTTCTTTTTCTGTTTGATATTTGGGGCGCATGGCAAATGGTTTGCAGTTAAATGTTAAGTTCTTTGTTTTTTAATTAATATGTTGAGGAGTATATCTCTTTATGTGAACAGGCCATGGAGAAAGGCTGTGGTAGCTGGAAGACACTGTTTGAGCGCTTTTCTTTCTTTGAAGCATACAAACATTATTTGCAGATAGATATATCTGCAGAAAATGATGAGGACTTGAGGAAATGGAAAGGTTGGGTCGAATCTAGAATTCGTTTGCTTACTTTAAAGGTAATATCACAGTGTTTTTCCTTGTTGGAGGGAGTCTTTTCGAGTTCATGAGTTATTTTCTAATGACTTTCATGCTAAAATGTTCTAGATTGAGAGGGACATGGCTGGTGTACTTCGGTGCCACCCATACCCTGGCGAATTTCGAGACAAAAATCGACGTTTCCATCTTAGCTATTTTATGGGTTTGAGGAAGAATACAGAAGCTGATGATCAAGGTGGTGAACAGATTGATATGAGGAGAACAGTAGAAGACTTTAAAGGCGCTGTTTGGAAATATATCTATCGCAAACCGACAATGCTGATTCATGTGTGTCATGCTAAACGGAAAAATCTTCCTGATTTTGTCTTTCCTGGCGGGGTCAGGCCTCCACAACCTGTAAAAGTATCTGGTGGATGTCAGTTGCCTGCAAAACGGCGCAAGAATGAACCTTCTCGGGTAAATATTGTAGCACCTAAGAAGATGAAACTTGATGTAGCTGGGGCAGAAATCAGTGTAGATGAATCTGGTTCTGTGGCTCTGTGTGGTGGCAATGGTGAGATTGAGAGGAATTTTTTGACAACACAGAATCATGAAACTGGCTTAGCTGGTGTCGCTCTGGATTTAAAACGTCATACCAACAATAAGCACAAAGGTGAAGGATCTGGGAAATGCCACCAGCCTTCTGTGGCGGAGTGTACTGGTAACTTGATTTTTGTTGACCAAGCTGGAGATCATGGACAATCCAATAAACCAATTTCCAACCTCCAGGGTTCTTCAAAGGTGCCTGACCATCTTGAAGATAATTTGCAACCGATGGATCGAGTTGAGAATGACGTGGCTACGGAAGGCAGTCTTATGCAGAAGTCCACGACCAAGCATCAGACTGCAGGAGCTACAGGAGGAACTACTGTTGTGGGGGACACTTCTCGCTACACATTTTCCAGTGAAGGCATAGATGAGCTTGAGGTCCTGTATGCACATTTCCTAGTTTAGATTCTCTCCGCACACAGAGACACACACACACACACACACACACACACACACACACACGTGCATTGGTTTAGGCTTTCCTCCTGCTTGGTTTACTATTTTTAGATTTAGTAAGAGGAAAATAGGAGTCAAAGTTGCTAGACTTGGCCTAGGCTATCAGTTATTGTTAAGTTAAACCATCACAGTTGGACCCTTAGTCCCTTGCAAATATGAAAATAAAAATTTCAAATTTAAATAATAATAAGCAATAATAATAATACTAATAATATAAGGTTTTTGAAGTAAATAATCTTTATTTATTATACAGTATGATTGTATTATTGAAGATAAACATAAGAATACATATATTGCCTATATATAGTTAGATGCCTAATTTACCTAACAAATGTGTCTAGGTAAGCATCTAACCATCTAGTTTGATATGTACCTCTGGAGGTACTTTTACCTCTTATTAGAGGTAGAGATGGTAAACCCAATACCCCTCATTACTAAACATTAAACTGCACTTTGGCTATGTTTGTTTTAAGAGATTATAGTCCCAGGACTGTTACCTATATATTCTGAGTTAGAGGACTAAACTAGATTCTAATCATCTTTATGGTTCGTTTTTATCAGATTGTTATACCTTCTCTTGCCAGGTATTATAAATCCATCAGAAATAGATTTTAAAAAAAATGAAAATGGTTATATGGGATACTAGTCCCTTAAATTTGAGTTAAACAAGTTTATAGTTGAGGAATGTATTCATTCAAGACAAACAATACCTTGAGGTTGTCTGAGTATGATAAGTCTCCAGAAGTTAATAGCCATATATGTACTGCATTTGGAAGCAGATAATGTTCTTCCTGTGTGACAGAGATCTGCTATCTGTTTTGAATGAATTTTAGATTCAGCTCTTGCTGCACTGATTTTATTTTTTCTGGGTTGTGTTAGCCTTATTGCTCAAATTCTTTAAACTAGCTTCTTAACCCGTGCAAAGCACGGGTTGTTTTAAATTATTTTTTTTATATATGTTCATCTTTTTTAAATTGAGATTATTTGTATTATAAAAGTAATTTAAATTGTATATTTATTTATATTTGAAGTCATATTATATTGATATCTATATGTACACATATCCTCACTATGATATTTATTAAAATATAAATACAAAAAATATACACTATTTAAAATTTTATTATAAAATTAAATTACCACCCACCTAAAATTATTGAAAATTTGATATAAGAAATGAGATTCAAATTTGATATAATTAAATTTGATTAGTCTCTTTAATTAAATTACTCATTATTGTTGTATTAAATATATAATCGAATTTGACAAAATTCGGTTAAAATCGATGGCTAATTGGACAATTATTGGATTAATTGGTTGAACATCAGGCCGAATATTAGAATTTACAAAATTTGTGGGAGATAATTTAAAATTTTAAAAATCATTATATATTTATTATTTTTACATATATAAAATAAAATTAATTATGTATAATGATCTTATTAATCAATTTGATTGATCGTCGATTTTCTGATTCCCGCTTTTTATAACGCTAAATATATATTTATTATTATTAAAACATAAATATAAATATATTATACATATATGTATTGGAGTTTTAAATATGAAGTAATTTAATGTATATTAATGATAGACATTAATGTCTAATAAATACGTTAGTGTTAAAAGTCAATAATGACCTTTATATATAAAGAAATATGTATTTTGAGCAAATGGTAGTATAAAATCGATGGCTAATTGGATAAAAAATGGATTAACTGGTTGAAAATCAGGCCGAATATTGAAATTTACAAAATTTGTGGTGGTAATTTAAAATTTAAAAAATCATTATATATATTTATTATTTTTACATATATAAAATAAATTTAGTTCTGAGTAATGATCCAATTAATCATTTTGACTAATCGCTGATTTTCTGATTCAGTGTTTTATAACATTGGATATTTGTTTATTTATTATTAAATCATAAATATTTATTTATTTATTAAATCATAATTATATATATAATATACATATTCGTATATAATATACATCTTTGTACTGGAGTTTTGATTATAAACTTATTAATGTATACTAATGAATAGACATTAATGTCTAAGAGACTCTCGTAAAGTATAGTTCGATAACGTATTTTAAATTTTTTATTTTTTCAATAAAAATTTATATTTCAAATTTTTTTTCTAAAAAATATATATAATGTAAGTATATTTTACAAGAGCCTTAAAATGCGTGTCAAAAAATAACGTAAAGAACTTGTGGACGGAATATAATAGATAATAGATATATAAATATGAAGTAATTTAATGTATATTAATGATTAGACATTAATGTCTAATAAATACGTTGTTGTTAAAAGTCAATAATGACCTCTCTATATATAAAAATATGCATTTTGAGTAAAGGGTAGTTTGGTCATATTGAATTAAATTGATCAAAGTTGTGCTATTAGATATATATAACGTGTTTTAAATTTTTTATTTTTTAATAAAAGTTTATATTTCAAATTTTTTTTCTAAAATATATATATAATGTAAGTATATTTTACAAGAGCCTTAAAATGCGTGTAAAAAAATAACGTAAAGAAGTTGTGGACGGAGGAAATAGATAATAGATACTCCCTCTGTTTTTTAATATATGACGTTTGACTTTTTGGCACACACTTTTAAATGCTTTGACCGGGTAGTTAAAAATATTATTTTTGAAATTTTCTTTTTCTGAATAGAAATATGCACTCAAAATTTTAATACACAAAAAAAATCAATTAAAAATAATATTTTTTACTACCCGGTCAACTCACCTAAAGATACGTGCCCAAATCAAAAGTGTCATATAAAAAAAACAGAGGGAGCATGTAAATATGAAGTAATTTAATGTATATTAATGATTAGACATTAATGTCTAATAAATACGTTGTTGTTAAAAGTCAATAATGACCTCTCTATATATAAAAATATGCATTTTGAGTAAAGGGTAATTTGGTCATATTGAATTAAATTGATCAAAGTTGTCCTATTAGATATATAATAGAGGGTAGTTTGGTCATATTGAATTAAATTGATCAAAGTTGTCCTATTAGATATATAATAGATTAGTATTATTATTTTCCTTTTTTCAATTTTAATTTGATATGTTTGTGATTGTCAAGTACTGCTGACACATTTAGCAAAAAAAAAATAAATATATTGCTGACACTTTTTCTGTATGTATCTGGTAATAGCCTGTTGCTTTGGCAAATTTTCCAAGTGTTGCTTCAGAGACGAATCATCTGCCTCAGAAGCCCCGTATTAGGTAAGGTTTAAGCCAGTCCTCTATTGGTATAGATCTATGTAATCAACTTAGTTTTTCTGGCTTAAATATATGTTGTCAATATAGCCAGTTGCTCAGTTCTTCTGTAGAATTTGGAGGCTTGTTTTTGTTTTTTAACTAATTGCTAGCCTTTTTCTGCAGGTTAAATTTCACTTCACTTGCTAAAGAAACTATGAAAGGCTCATAAGGGAACAATGCTGCCGGAAAACTATTAAAACTATGTCAACTTCTCTTTGTAAATTGTTATTACTTAGATTTCGCTTCCTTTTGCAAAAGGTTTTCAGGATACCGCCTTTTCCCAGGGCTTAGGGTTAGATCCTGGACAAGTGTTGGCCATAATGGAATTTTGAAAGTCTAATATAATCCTTCAGACTCCTTTATATCAAAATATAGAAGCTTAGAACCAAGTTATAACTAGTATCATCGATAATATCTGACATGTGTTCCAAAGAAAGAACATAATATCCAATTGCATGTATACAGGAATTTTGAATTCAATTTGAAATTTGGTTTTTATTTAGGTGGTGGTAGATACTTATTTTATGGGTTTTGTGGATCTCTTGCATGAAAAACACTTTTGTATCTGCGATTTCAGGGAAACTAGGCAAATGTGACTTGTGCAAGATTCTCAACAATAGTGAATCTCTCTCGTGAAACTGTAATTTTTTTTTAAAAATACAAAAATATCATCCACCCGTTTTCTAGGTAAACTAATTGAAGTTATTCCGATCAATGAACACTCTTTAATAAAATTGCTGAGTGCAAGACTGTGTACTTCCATCTTTTTGAAGACTTTGATCATGATCAAGTAAAATAGATGGATGTGTAGTTTCAACATGAATATAAATCTTTTTGTGGACTTTGATCGAGTAAAGTACATGGATGCAGCGTAGTTTCAAGATGAATGTGTATTACACGGATGAGGCGTAGTTTCAAGATGAATGTGTACGAGCAACTAGGTGTAGGTGTAGCTTTAAGATGACTGCATGAGCATGAGGAAGGTAGATAAAAATATAGTTGTTTTAATAAGACAGATAGAATTATTGTTTCAAGATCAATATTAAAAATATAAAAAAAAATTGATACATCATCATATAAATATTACAACAAAAAATTCCTTATAAATACTTTATACTTGATAAACTCTCGATAAATTGATAAAATCATGACTAACCTGGATCAATATTACAATTTAACAATATGTCAATATCTTCACTAGTGCATCTTTACAAAATCCTAGTATTAAATGCTAGTTTTAATTTTCGGTTTTTCTAGTGTGCCCATGGCCACATGCTAAACGCGGAATTTGATAAGTTTGAAAGATTTTGATTGACTCTCATATCTTAATAATGGTGGACCCTCCTGCAATACACCAATCAAAATCTCTCAAACATATCAAATTCCGAGCTTAGCATGTGCCCATGGCACACACTAGACAAACCCTTTAATTTTTACATAAAGGATCGTGAATATTATTATCTTCATATGTAATTCATTACTTCAGCTTTGCTTAATCTTTGTCTGTCATTTTGGATGGACGAGTTGAAATAAAAGAAAATTGAATATTTTAAAATTGTAACATTAAAATATAGGTTAAATGCCTAAACATAAAAACATATAATTCAAGAAGGTTTGAATTAATTATCCCATAAAAAAGCTGTTGTTTATGGGTCAGAAATCATGGATTTGTGAGGTGCTTGTATTTGTAAATATCATCACATTTGGAGCCATATTCGACTAGTCCAAGCCAAATGAATGGCAAGGCATTTGAAGCTGTTCACAAACTGAAACTTCTTCTTCTTACAACTGCAACCAACACAGCACAATGCAGGTCACTCTTACTCCATTTCGCCGCCGTCAAATCTCTTACAAACACCAAACAACTCCATTCCAAAATCATAGCTTCCGGTCTGCTCACCTCAAAAGACTCCTTCTACATATCCTCACTCCTAACTTCGACTTATGCAAGCTGTGGCCACGTTTCATATGCACGCCACCTGTTTGATAAATTGCCTTACCCAACTTCGCGGTTGTTTAGTGCTATGATTAGAATGTATGCGAAATGTGGGCTGGCTTATGATGCTCTCCAGCTCTTTGTGGAAATGCTTGTTTCTGGGTATGTTTTGCCCGATAAATTGACGTACCCTTTTGTGATTAAGGCTTGTGGGGACTCGTCATGGATTCGATTAGGTGTTGTGCTTCATGGGTTGGCTGTGGTTAATGGGTTTGACTGTGATGTGTTTGTGGGTAATTCTTTGTTGGCAATGTACATGAATTGTGGGAAGAAAGAGAGGGCTAGGCGGCTTTTTGATAAGATGGGTGAACGAAGGGTGGTTTCGTGGAACACGATGATTAGTGGTTATGTTCAGAATGGGAGTGCAAAAGAGGCTTTACTGGTTTTCAAAGAAATGGTGAATGGCGGGGTTGAAGTTGATTTGGTTACAATAATTTCGGTGTTGCCAGCTTGTGGGTATTTGAAGGACTATGAAGCAGCAAAATTGGTGCATTTGTTGGCGGATGAGAAGGCTTTGGGGGATAAGTTACATGTTAGGAACGCGTTGGTTGATGTGTATGTAAAATGTGGTCGAGTAGATGAGGCACGTAAGTTTTTTGATGATATGAATGTAAGGGATGTTGTGACGTGGACTACAATGATTAATGGGGTTATTTTGAATGGTGATTTTGAAAGTGCATTAAGTCTTTTTCCAATGATGTTATTAGAAGGTGTGAAGCCAAATGCGTTTACTCTAGCTTGTCTTTTGTCAGCATGTGTGGGTTCCCAGCACTTGAAGTGCGGTAAGGGCTTTCATGGGTGGGCGACGAGGCATAAGCTTGAATCTGATGTTAATGTAGAGACTGCATTAATTGATATGTATGCAAAGTGCAATTGTGTCCATCTTAGCTTTCGAGTTTTTGGAAAAACATCAAAAAAGAGACAAGTGCCCTGGAATGCAATTATCTCTGGTTGTGTCCGCAATGGCCTGGAAAGAGAAGCAGTAGTACTTTTTAATGAAATGTTGTCGAAAGGTATAGGACCTAATGAGGCAACCTTGAAGTGCGTACTTCCTGCTTACTCCACCCTAGCAAATCTTCAGCAAGCAAAGAATATTCATAGCTACCTCATAAAGTCCAGGTTTCTTACAAGAGTTGAAGTTGCAACTGGTTTAATTGACATATACTCAAAATGTGGAAACTTAGATGACGCGTATATGATCTTTGATGGGATTCCCTTGAGTGATAAAGACATATTTTTGTGGAGTGTGGTAATAGCTGGATATGGAGCGCATGGGCATGGAAAGACTGCTCTTACTCTTTTTAATCAGATGGTTCAATCTGGTGTTGCACCGAACGAAGTCACTTTTACTTCTGCTCTGCATGCTTGTAGCCATGCGGGACTGGTGGATGAAGGTCTTTGTTTATTTCAATTCATGCTACAAATCCAGCATAGCATTCCGAAGGCTGATCACTACACTTGTATTGTTGATCTGCTTGGTCGTGCGGGCCGACTTGAAGAAGCTCATGAACTAATTAGGACCATGCCTTTTCAAGCCGAGCATGCTGTTTGGGGAGCATTGCTGGGTGCATGCGTAATTCATGAAAATGTAGAACTCGGGGAGATAGCCGCAAATAGGTTATTTAAGCTTGAGCCTGGGAACACTGGGAATTATGTGTTACTGGGAAAGATTTACTCTGCAGCTGGAAGGTGGAAAGATGCGGAGAACATTCGGTATAATATGAATGATATAGGATTAATAAAATCGCCATCTAACAGTTTGGTTGAGGTCAGAAATATGTAACGCTCAAGTAATCAAAGTCCCCATCAAACAGTTAATTAATGTCAGTAGCTCAGCTTTGTATAGTTATGCTCCCGGCACAGTTTTATCAACTCAAATCAAACTCAGAATCATTGTATTGAATTTTTCACATCTTACTAACATACTACTGCAACTTTAAGGTTCGAGTTTTATTAAAATAAATTATTAATTTAAATACATATATAATTATAATTATAAATATATACATAGGTGAGTGTAATAATTGTAATTTATTAAAAAGTTTTTAAAATAGAGAAAGATGAGTTTGTTTTTATATCCGGCCCCGTAGGAGCGTACAGACTAACATACATGTGAGTACAATAATTATAATTTAGCCAATTTTTTTTACAAAATACAAGAAAGATGAGCTTGTTATTGCCTTCACCTTGTTCTTCTTCATCATCATTCCAACTTCCAGTTACAGGAGCAGCAGCAGGTTCGTATTTGAACTAATTATTTAAATTGGGTTTCTTCTTTTACAATTTCTGTTCGATTTTGACGTAATGAACGTTGGTAGAAAAATGCAAAAGAAGGATGCTGATGATGATTAGTGGTGGGAATTCCAGGGCGAGAATGTCGGGGATGTCGATTACAAAGAAGAAAAGGCAAGTGTGGTTGTGGACTGAGAGCCAACAAGTCATGACCACTGCTGTGGAGAGAGGCTGGACTACTTTTCTCTTCTCCTCTCCCCATCTCCCCACCATCTGGTCTTGTTAGCGCTCTCTCTCTCTCTCTCTCCCCCTCTCCCTCTTCCTCTCTCTCTCCCTCCCTCTCCTCTCTCTCTTTCTCTCGTTCTCTCTCTCTCTCGCTCCCCCTCTCTCTCCCCCTCTCTCTCCCTCTCTCTCTCTCTCTCCTTCTCGGTCTATCATCTGTTGGTTAATTTTTTATATGTGTATTGTGCAGCAATAGCAAGGATAAATCCTCTTTTCATGAAAGACGGGGAGATTTATGATGTTGATGATCAAATAGTTGCCACTTTTTCTTCAATTTCTTCTCCGGAAGAATTGAAGCAGTTTCAGCCAAGTGATGAGCAGCCAGATATTGTTATTGTCAATCTGCTAGACTGGCAGGTATCTTATCGATTTCTCATTCTTGTTTCTGTTGTGTTGGATCTTTGCTTACCTAATTCTGATATAAAGCAATTAGGCAATTTTCATAGCAGGAGAATCTTTAAATTGTTTGCAGATTCGTGATAATTTAACCAGTATTAACTATTACAAGTGGTCCTTTAGTTCATTTGTCACGTTTCCAGGCCTTACTTAATAGCTGGTTCCTGTTGATCTGATTCTTAGGCGATCCCTGCGGAGAATATAGTTGCAGCATTTCAAGGCACTGACAAAAGAGTAATGGCAGTTTCAAAAACTCCAAAGGAAGCTCAAATGTTCCTTGAGGTAATCCTTCAATTTTAGATTATAAGATATGTGAATGACGTAAAAATGCATTGGAAGGTTTCCTCTTACTAGATGTTGAGAAGGTTTTCTGGTCAAGGTTGTTTATATGGTTTTATATATGCTATTACAGGCATTGGAGCTTGGATTAGGAGGAGTGGTTTTGAAAGTAGAGGATGTCAAAGCTGTCCTTGATATGAAGGTAACCCATTTTTTAATGCTGCTTTCCTGTATAATTATTTTCTCTTATTATAATTTATTCAACAGGAATATTTCGACAGAATAGATGAAGTTGGCATTCCATTAGGCTTGACCAGAGCTACTGTATCTCAAGTTCAAATGACTGGAATGGGTGATAGAGTTTGTGTGGATCTCTGTACTATGATGAAGCCAGGGGAAGGTCTTCTGGTTTGCTTCCTGTGCCTCAGCGGCATTATGATCTCTTTCAACTACTGACCATCCAACATATTTTGATGCATGGATCTTATATTTTCTGATTTTACATCTCCAGGTTGGATCCTTTGCAAGAGGGCTATTCCTAGTTCACTCGGAGTGCTTAGAGACAAGCTACATTTCGAGTAGGCCTTTTCGAGTCAATGCAGTGAGTCCTTCTATATATTCAGATTGTCAGTCAAAAGTTATACATGATAATACTGCGGTCGCTTAGATAAGTAACTGAGGACCTGTTCTTTTTTAGAATTGAATTTAATGTTTTTTAATTAGTTATCTGTCATACAAATTACAAGGTATTTGGTTATTGGATTTCACTAGTTTCTCTGCTATATATCATTACTCGACATAATGCTTCACTACGGAACTACCATAATATTATGTCATTTTTAGCACGCAACTTACTAGTAAGATGTATTCTAAATATGTGCTACACTTTAAGAATATGATGTTGTATATCTAGTGAAAATTTGAAATTATGTGAACTATATGTTTTGTGTATAAGTGTATATACGTAGATTGTCAAATAATATGTTTTAGCTTCTGCCAGAAATCTTATTTTGCTTCAACTTCACATGAGACCTGGGGGTAAAACATCGCTACAACTTTAGCGCTGAACAGAATTTTGTGTATAGCTTCCTCATCAAGCCATGTCACAGTTCTTCTCGACAATCCCCACAAGATTTTTTATTATGTGGAAAAGAGGCCCCATTGAGAGGCATCATTTATTAATTCTGTTCACAAATTTTCTGACTATAAACAAACTACCTGCATCTGAATTCTCAGTTCACCTGCCTAAAATAGTCTAAAAACCTAATTGTACTAATTCCACAATGAAGCTATGACTTCAGATATTAAGAAACTTCGGGAATTAGTTTCAGTGAGTTTCCATCAAAGATGATATGTCTCTCTTCATTTCCATATCTTTGGATTAATACTCAATTCATTTCCATATCAAAGATGATATGGTTTGCCATTCCAATACCTTAACAACTTTAAAGTGATCATATAGCTGCTCTTCCAAATTTATGTTTCTACTTTATTTGAATATGTGCAGGGACCTGTTCATGCCTATGTTGCTGTTCCTGGAGGAAAAACGTGTTACCTCTCAGAATTAAGATCAGGCAAAGAGGTAATTGTGGTTGATCAAAGTGGCAACCAACGGTCAGCAGTTGTTGGGCGTGTAAAGATAGAGACTAGACCGTTAATTCTTGTTGAGGCAAAGGTATGTCTGGCTTTTTTTGTACTTCTAAACCACAATAACTAAATAGGTTCTTTTTAAATGCTAAATTTGTTGGCTTTTGATAATTATATATTTCCTGTAGTTTGTACCAATGATATATGCTTTATGACTATTTTTTTTTTGAGACCACTTTATGAGTATACGACATTATGAGTTATGACTATATTTGGTAAATGGCTAGAAGTGTTTTTAAATTATGGGGATAAAACCTCAACCAAGGGTATTCAAAATATGTTCTTTGAATCTGCATCGAGTCATTATCAATATACGCAAAAAATAATGATAATAAATTTGTGAATACATGCCCATTTCAAGTATGTCTTGCATGCATTTAGGCATTGCTAAATGCTAGACTTGGTTCCTGTGTTGTGTAGAATTTGTGACACGTTCTTATAATTGGATTCCACTGTCCGTCTGTCCGTCATTTTTAGGATTGGAGTGAGTGTAACAAACATTTTCTTTAAGGTTTTGCTCATTCATTCATTTGAACTTCATTGCGTGGAAAAGCTAATTTTCAGTTCTAATTTCATGCATGTTAATACTTTTAAACTTGTTGCTGCAGGCAGAAATGGATAATGTAATTGTTTATAGCACTCTTTTACAAAATGCCGAGACGGTTGCCCTAATCTCCCCAAACAAGGGTATACTATCTCTGTATTGCATATACCATTTTAAAGTTCAGACTTGAACTCTTTGCTATGTCACTAACTATTTGTTCCTAATATATACTTCAGGGAATGGATCTGCAAATATGGCAATACCTGTAACTGCACTCAAAGTTGGAGATGAAGTTTTGATGAGAGTGCAGGGTGGTGCTCGCCATACAGGAATAGAAATTCAAGAATTCATTGTTGAAAAATGAAATAAATTGTGTGAATCATGTTTACTCTGAGACTTGTTCGGAACAGTTTGAGTTGGTATGTTTCTCTCGCCTCGCAGCTAACTCTTGTATATTTGCATTTAAAATTTCTTCTCTTATAAATGTTTGATGTGTACATTTAATAAAATATTATCTGTTAACTGTTTGAAAGTTATTTATTTTAATATTTCAAAAAATTGAAGAAAGTAATACTCCATGCTAAAGAACAATTGGTACCAAATTCTGCAGACCACTATATCATATGTGATGTTCTGTAGCTGCCAGTGTCTACGGTCTTGCATGACTGGAATACTTGTCAACCCCTCTGAATGTTGAATTAGGGCTGTAAATTGATACGGACTATCCGGTGTCTCGGCTCATATCCGGCTCGAAAATATGATACATGTCTCATATCCGTTTTGAAAACGATCCAAATCTGGCGAAAATATTAAGCCCGTATAATATATGATCCCGGATCTGAGCACACCTGTACCCGCTCAGATTCGGTCTCATATAATTTTTCATAATATGATCCTACCCGAATACGCGAATATGATCCACGGTTCATATTTAATTCAAACTCATATACATATTATAATTTAAATCCATTTGTAAGTAAATAGTCATCATTTTATAAAATTTTAATATCTTATTTAAGTTTATGTCTTCATAAAATGTGATTTATTTAATCTGATCATGCTTATTATCTTCATATATATTTAATAAATGATATATATCAACATATAACTATAGGTTTTAATTAAAATTATTATATTTTATAATATTAATTTTACTTAGACTAAATGATAATTATTTGAATAATAGAAATAATAAGATATTTAATGTTAGTGGATCATATCCGGCTCATATTCGATGGATCATAAACTACCCGTTAAAAAATGGAAAATACGATACTGGATCATATTCGGTTCAGATCCGAATCTCAAATACCCAGGATCGGTTTATATCCGAATAAAACGATCCCGAACCCAAATCTGGACAAACTGAAAGTTATATGATCCGGTACTCGAGCATAGAGGTACTCGGGATCACCCGGATCATTTTACAGCCCTATGTTGAATTGTTGATTATCAGTGAGTGACAGACAATATCGGCCTCTGTTTCGACTGCTTGTTGCCTTTAGAGTCACACATTCTGATTTAGCATCTCTGGCACTTGTAATCTTTTTACCTAGCAGAACTATTGTTGAATACTTAATTGTCCTGAGTTACTTGAACTCTCTGCAAGTTAAAAATGGATAGGCTTTTTTGTCAAGTATTGAAATTGTTTTTCTTCCAAAAAAGGGGTATTTGCAAACTATGTAATTTTAGTTTTCTATGTATTTATAAGTTCAAAATATGATATGACAAAAAAAAGTAAAAAATGTGAAATAATTTTATAACAACATCCGATTCCCTGTTGTTATATTATATAAACTAGCCTATAACCCGTGCGAAGCACGGGCGACCATATTATTTCGATTTTATTATTTGTAAGCTTAATATCGTTTTTTAGTATTTTATTATTAATTTAATATAATGGTATTAAATGATATTAACCAATTGGTTATATTCACTTTTGAAAGTTTGGCTTGTACACTATTTTTCTATATTATAAAATATTTTAAAGCATGTAAGTCTAAATGTAAAGACAACCCTATCTGTTACATAGGGATGATAACTCAACAATAGAACAGGACAAGTAAATAACACTACGCCTGCACCGGAATCGGAAGATACGAAGACAAAGGTTGAAGAAGCCATCTACAGTCTTGAAGGAATAAGCTCACTGGAAGAAGTTCATTAATATGTTCATGCCTCAGTGAAGAATAAAGATTGAAGTATTCAAGATTGTGGAAGCAATGAAGATGTTGTCCAAGTACTCTAAAGATTTCAGTGCAACCCCTGAAGCAAGATATTTCTCTATATCTTGGTTGGTTATTTACAATCAACAATTAAAGCATAAACTAACCCTGAACCGACTGATCAATGTTTGCTGACAAAGAAGGTACAATGTTTGACTTCAGTGTTAGTCGCTTGTGAACCAGACCAGTGCACTAAGCGTCAGCACGTACGGAGCTTTGCAAAGTATTTATCGATCGAAGAATTGATCCAGTCATATCAAGTCATTTGTTCCAAAGCCAAGTCAAGCCAAATGCCAGCTATGCCAATGCTTACTGCTCAACTGTCAAGCTTCCACACAAAGCCATATCAGGAAGTGACCTATCTTTTATATGTGTGCACTTATATATTTGTATATGTACAAATATATTTGTATATATGTATATGTATATTTAATTAAATATAATATATATAATATATATGTATATATGTTTTTAAAACATATGTATATGTATATTTATATGTATGTATATTTAAATAAATATATATGTATATAATATATGTATTTATATTTTACATAAGCAATTATATAATTAAGTGTATATATATATTATATTATGTGCATAAATATATGTATATTTAGAGAGAGTTATATATATCTTTATATATATATTTATATTTATATTTACACATAGTTATATGTATATTATATATATTTAAATATATGAGAATATATTTAAATATATGTGTATATATATGTTACTATATGTTCATATAAATATTATATATATGTATATATTTATATATACTTTTCTTTATATATATTTATGTTTATATTTATATTTATAAATAACTATATATATCTCTATATATATTTATATATATATTTACATTTGTATTTACATATAATTATATATTATATATATTTAAATATATGAGAATATATTTAAATATATGTACATATATTATTTTATGTTCATATAAATAAAATATATATGTGTGTATATATTTATATATATTTTTATTTATTAATATAATAACAACATAATATATTATATTATATATATTATGCATGCATGTGATGATGTCAGGTGTCTAGGGCAACCTAGGGTTTGCATGTGAGGGAGGAGAGATAACAGTGGAGTTCTCCACTGTTATGGCGCAAGTTTGATGTTAGGTGAAATATTCTAAGGAGCTTATACTCACAGAGACATCCATGGGAAGCGCAAGTTGGTTATCTATTAACTAGGAGTGATAACAGGGCACTCATGGATGTACCAGGCGCAAGTTTACTTGACTTAGTTAAATTTCTAAGTCAAGTTAACACACAGGAAGTATACTAGGCGCAAGCTCACCAAAGATGGCGCAAGTTCAAGTCAACTACAGTCCAAAGAGAGATAACAGGAGGAATGTTGAATGGAGGCGCAAGTTTGCATTGCATGGATTTATTCTAAGTCCCTTGTATGAGTGTACAGGAGGCGCAAACTCCCTCTCAAGCGCCAACTAGTGATACAAACCCTAGTTTATATATATGTATAATCAAGTTGCGCCATCCTCTCTCTCTTGAGGCGCAAACTTGATTTATATGTATATAATCTAAGTAAGAAATCTCCTTCCTTGGCATGCATGAAGTAACTGGCGCAACTTCATCACAGTAGACACAAGTTCAGTGGATAAAGGTGGCGCAAATTCAAGTGGCGCCATTTCAAGACTTAACCAGGGTTAGTTAATGAGAAGCCTATAAATACTTGAGATGTGGGTTCATAATTTACACACACTCTTCACCACCTTTATGGTGGAATGGCTTTGTGCCTTGCACACTACTACACACAAATAAACTCTAGCTTAGTTTTGTATTATATATATATTTAGAAGCTAGGGTTTGTGAGTGTAAGTAGTAGTAGCCATTGTAGCCAACCTTCGGGTTTGGATTTATAGCACCCTTCGAGGTATTTATCAATATACAGATATACCTTGAAAAATATTGTGTGTTGGTTTAATATTTTCATATCCTCAGAAACCGACCAAATAAATATCCGGAACACGAAACCCATTACAGAACTGCAATTTGTTTATCCGCAAGATTCGAAAGAATTTTAAATTGTAGTGAGTATCGTATTCAACCCCCCCTTCTACGATACTTTGGACCTAACAATTGGTATCAGAGCGAGGTTGATTGATATACAAATCAGGATCCTTATCGTACGGAAAATCAAGAACCTAGCTTTTGATATTTGATTAGGGGAAATGTTCTTCCGGTTTGTGTTGCTGAATTTGTCCGTAGGCCTAAGCAAGGATTATCTGTCGGATACTGAACTTTGGACTGAGACTTATAAATTTATATTTTAAATTTTAATAAGTTTATTTTATAAATTTGATTTAATTTATTTTAAACTTATTAATTGAGTTTATTATGAATTAATTAAATTTATCTTATAAACTTAATTAAATTTACTTTATAAACTTTATCAAATTCATTTAATAAATTTGTTTAAATTTATTTTGGACTTGTAAAGTTTACTCTTAGACTTTATTAAGTTTATCATAAATTTTATAAATTTATTATTTAAATTTGTATAGTTTATGATTTAAATTTAAGTTAAAATCTAGAATATAAATTTAAGAGGTTTTAACTGATTATGGATATAAGTTCAGGTTCAAGGGTTCAATTTGGTATGTTCTAGGAACAATGATTTAATTGGAGATGAGACACTTGAATATTTTCAAAAATTAAATTTATACAATAAATTTTAATATATTTACTAAATGAATTTGAAATAAATTTATTCTAAACTTATTCAGTTTATTATGAATTTATTTGAATTTATTTTTTAAATATAATCAAATTTATTTTATAGATTTGACTAAGTTTATTTTATACTTTATTTTCTTTTATCTTTCAAAACTTATTTTTAAATTTATTTTCTTTATAATTTAAACTTAGTTTAAATAATCAAGTGTCCCTTAACCTTTTTAAATTATTCTACTCCAAGACAAATCAGATTGACTTTTAGTTAAGACAGATCAGGCTGACAGATTACAAGACAAACACCGGGCTTTCAAATACCAGATTCTCAGAACCGTAATGGAAGTACATTGATGACCCAATCCAATTGATTTCTCAAAGGATTATTAGAAGCAGTTTTCTATGTTCGACAAAGCTGATTGTGATTCGAAGAAGATTCTATTGAAGACTAATTTGGTACTACTAAAAGTGGATTTTGAATAAGGTACTTCAGGCCTTGATCTGAGTAATTACTCCGACTTGATTATCAGATCACCAGATCAGGATGGGAATTTGCTACATCTACAATGGAGCATCTTTCCAGGGCTCGGAATGTCAACTTTGAATGGCACCACTGGTAGTAGGAAAAGAGAAGTTTTTACGGACGAATCTTCAAGGGATTTCAATCTAACTCAGTGATTCAGGGATATACAATTACATAGTGAATTGTATCAATACTAAATCCATCCAGAATCAACTGAACCAAAGACAGAGAACTGTGGAGGTTTAAGGATATAATTATCAAGTTACTACCGCACCAAATCAGTTTCATGCATTTATGTCAGAACCTTAGGATTGAACAGAAGAGTTTGTAACTGCTGAATTTGAGGAAGCTCAAGTCGACGAAAGTTAATACTTTTGGAGAATGTGAGGACAGAACTTCAAGGATTAGCATAACACTGTCTGAGAGGTTTAGTCATGTCAGATTCAGATGGAATCCATTGGTTTCAAGTGGTGACTCTTCAGGGTTCAGTTCAAGGAGGTTGTTTTTCAAAACTGAGTTGGTCAGTACACACAATATTGTTTGGTATCTTTAAGCAAAGAATGGTTGCTATATATATTGAAGCCTCGACAAACAAGGATGATAAGGCTTGTCTGAAATTCAAGTGGATGTTTTGAAAGAAACATCACAACAAGTTCTTATGCTATTTTAGGAAAGGTGTGAGCTGGATCAGTTGCTGATGAGAAGGATGATTATGGTTATCTGGCTATCCAAGCATTCTCTGAAGATGATTCACTTTGCACATCTCAGGTACGAGTTCTTTCTAACTATGCAATACTTATTTCTTTATATTCAAAGCATGTTATAAATCTTCGAGTAGAATTGTTTAACACACAAGCACAAGCATGATAGCATCACAATAGATAATGTTGAACTAGTATGCTATAGCACATTCTGGTAACTAGGATTGATGATAATCTTGTGCATGTGTCTTTAGCAGATTCTTAGCATGTGTATGAATATTTAGGATTTGATTATTTGCAATAGTGAGATTAGAAGCTTTCCTTTGGAACACAACTCTTAGTTTTAGGGGTTATGATCCTAGCATGTATAACTTTGTTAAAACACTTACTTTCAGATTCCCTAGTACAATTAGATTTGCTTATCTAATCTGAATTGTTTGTTAAGGATTTTATTTTGTTCTATGATGAAATGTCTACCTTGTGTCAGTAGAACTTTTAGAACTTCATGTTAGATCTAAAACTGACTTAGGTAATAGAGATAGTATAATGCCATATAACAACAGATTGGGATTAGTATGAATTGATAATGTGATTATTAATTTCTTGTGTCTAATCCATATGCTTTTCGAAGATTATTGAATATATGTAATTCTACTTGCTACCTGTTGCACTTGTGTTAATTGGTTTAAGTAGAGAGTACTGAATCTTCTGAATTGCATAACTGCATGTCTTGCTCTTGTCTTATCTTTGATTGTTTGCCATGTGTATTCAACATCATGTCTGCTTATTTTCATGTCATGAATGCATTTCTTTGTACTTGCATTGAATTTAGAAAAGCATGTTTGAGAATCACATTAGGGCAATGTCTAGATAAGAATTAGCATGTTAAGGTTGCTTCTGTTGTTACCACTGTTAAAGAAAAATCTCTAATACATCCGGACCCAGTTATGATTGGGGACCATAGAACTCTTTCCATTTGTGATTGCAGGTTACATATGTTCCATATGATTTTTGGTGCACTCTGTTTGCTGAGTAGCTGAAATCATATATTTACCAAAAGTACCCTGTTAGCAAATGTGATCGTGTGAGCAGTTCCGTCAATAATCTTTGAAAGATGACAACAAAGATTCTCTTGCGGGACATGCATGTTTTCCTGGAATGTCATCATGGAAACATATCTTTCTTGAAAGAGTCAAAGCACACAAATTCGTAGTATCAGACTGTTCTCTAACAAAGGACATTATGTCAGTTAATGGAATAGTGTTTTATCTCAAATCAGGAAGGATGTGAATTTGCTCGTAGCTAATATATAACTTTAACTAAAGATGGAGTGAGCTGTCTCGGTAGTAAAGCTTCATCAGATAAGTGTTAGCTATAGCATCTGAAGCTCTCGCACTTGTATGTCAAAACAAGGAGCTCTTTCTATTCGTAAGAAGAGAATTGGTGAGAGGACTACCTCATCTGGAATTCATTATGAATGATGATTATGAGGTATGTCAATAGGGAAGTCGAAGGAGCATCACAAAGAAGCAAAGATATGATCAACATTTCTGAGCCGCTTCAGATGATACGTATGGATTTCTACGAATCAGCTAATGTCATGTCTGCAAACAAAGCTAGATATCTTTTTGCGATGATCATTGACTGCTCTAGATTTTTTCGTGTTGTTCGTATGTGTTCGAAGGACGAGACGTCACAAATAAAGGTTGATCAAGATGAACCCTGATCATTGATAAATCCAGAAAGACACCATTTTTGTCAGTGGCCAATCAGAAGCAAACACTAACTCTTGGTATGTGTTTGGAGGAAAATGCCTCTTTACAAGTCTTGCATTTGAAGATCAAAGAATATTTTCCTCGGCTACTCTATGGAGTCTACAGTCTACAGGGTGATTGTGATTAATCAACAGAAGGTGATTGTAAGTCTGGACAAGAGATTGAACGACACTTTGCTCCAAGCTGTTAAAGGTGATATTATTGGTTTAATAATGATTCAGATCCAAGCAGAATCTCTTTGCAAGGATAAGGATTATTAAAGAAATCCCAGCAACAGCTTAGGGGGAGCATTTGGTGGATCCACTAGTCAAACTCAACACCACATTGAAGATGAACAGGACAATTCAAGAACGTATCTGCTTTGACAAAGGGTTTGGAGTCAATATCATTCCCGGGTTCTAGTTCTTAAATGTTCCTAACGGTGAAGTGAAGACTGGGAGAGCTATTGTGAAATGATGTTATTTCTTTGAGTTTCAATCTGAAGTGAAACTTGAGGAAGATTCAGAAGCTCTTAAGGGATCCAGATTGAGTGATTGCACAACAAGATGATCTCAATCAGTTTTAAAGCAGATTGTGCGGATTCTGATACCCTGACCTAATGACAATTCATTACTTAGTACTTGTCGGGTATTTAGATTCCAACTGGATGTTTTTGGCTCTGTTACGAGGGACAAGCCAATTTGGTTGCTTAGAGTTACTTCAAAGGAGAAGGTTATGAAGATGATGGAAATAGAATCTTCAAGTTCAGGACTCTACATCTTAGGGGACTCAACGACCTTCATGATTGAACTAAAGCACCATTGACGAGACTCGGGTTCAGGATATTACAGTGAGCTAGAAGATGAAGCTTCATGCAACATTTCAAGGACTTTGCAGTTGTAGATCCAATGGAATTTGTATTCTCTTTCTTCACCAGCTCTCTATGAGTTACTCTCCAAGACCTGATGATCGTCATGAACATGGTATGACTTCTGACTAGCATATTATTTTAAATATCTGTTTGCTAGAGTCATATTTGGTATCCAAATTATTACCTCTCATGATATAAGGCACACACAATACAACTATCTGTGTTGTGATACCATGATTATATTATATGTGGAGTAACGTCACTTGTGCAAGATAAATGCTAAGTGAATGCAGATTAGTGATATGATGAGTTTGTTGGAAAGTTGCAATTCTTTATGGTCTACTAGTTAGCCTAAAGAATGATGGCAATAAAAAGAAGTCAAGGATCTTTTAAATATGCGCATTTTGGAAGATTTTAGACCTGCCAAGATTTATGCCAACAACCACTGGACTTGATCAGTACAAGAAATGTACATCTACTGAAATGTCAAGTCTCAGAGGCATTCAACTCATCACTTTACTCAACTGCAAGTGGATCACATACTATATTTTCTATAAGGTACTACTTCTTTCATGAGCATGTCTATCATATTTCTTGAATAAATTCATGAGTATTAAATTGTCTATACATAGGACTTGTGAATTTATTTAAAATCCAGTACCTCGTGCTTTTTGCTATTCTATGTGATTGCCATGTTTATTGCTTTGCATGCTTAGATGGTGATTATATGTTTTAGCATGAGTGTTTGTTATTTCAATTATTTAAATTGTGTTGCATGACAATTAAGTGACTTATTTGTTCATGATTTAAATGATTAGAGATGACATGAAGCATGACTTAATTATGTTATTTTTCTTGATCTATACCTCTTTAACAATTGGTATCTAGTAGAGAACTTTGTCATAATCTAGTCGTGATATATCTGTATTTGTGAAAATACTTAGGATTATGTTCTAGGTTGAATTCATTTTTATAGGTATAAAATCTGAAGCATGACTTATTTGTTTCTAGACTTGTGACTTGTATCAGTAATTGGTATGTGGTTGAAATCTAGTTAGAATTTAGTCATGATATACTAGTATTTGTGGAGTTACTTAGAGTCTCTCTAGGCTAAATCCATTTATATTAGTGTATATACTTGAAGCATAACTATTTGTGTTAGATATTTGATGATTTATTAATTGATATTTTATTTCATGTCTAACTGCATATAGTTGTGATACTTTTAGTGTTAGTGATATTTTGCATGCTTATATGTAGATCACTAATATTAATTGTTAATATTTTTCTGCGAGGAGTTGTGTGCGTTTACTTGTATTTAATGTTTACATGTATAGGACTTGTGAACTTTTCTTCAACTTTCCCTCGGGCTTGCGAATATCTTTGTATGATTGTCATGATTTTAGTTGTTATATGCTGATCTAATAATTATATGGATATTGCGTAGGTAATTATTATTTTATCTTAGTTAAATTGTGATCCACAATTATATGCTTATTTGTTTCATGATTAACTTTGATAGAATAATAGAAGCATGATTAATTCATTTTTGAAATATTTAATTGGTATCTATTTTTGATGCTTTATTAATGTTTTATTTGTGAATTGATTGTGATGTATTGGCACTGGTGAAATATTGTTGCATATTTCTTAAAACCACTAGTGCTAATATATTTTAGGTGTTTAATATTCTGAGTACAAGGGAGACAACATAATCTTTATTCTGTCTCATATTTATGTTCTGGAGTGGTGAGTTTCTTCAAAGAAATTTTCTTATCAATTGATTTCAACAATTGGTATCCACTACTCTATTTCATATATATTTCTTAGAATATTTTGCATCTATACATGTAGCGTCATAGGACGAGACATTGATTATCTTGTATTTGTGTACTTGGTGATCTTTGTCACTTGCAGCGTCTGTTTTGACGATGTGCTAGTATGAGGCCTTTTCACTAATTAGTGTGGCGAGTGCTTTATACACTGTAGCGCATAAATTTTCTTGTTTCCTTTTCAAATTGTAGTGAGAAACAGGAGTCTGTGTCTTTTTCAAAGACAAGTTCATTTAAACCTTTTATGCGTAGATTCAGACTCTTGTACTCAAACCAGTTTTTAATGGAAAAACTTTGATTCTTTCATCGGTTGTGATTGTCATTCTTTATGAAAATCATTTTTACAATCACAATTGATTCATTTTTCCTCAAAAGATTAAATGCAATTGCTTTCATTCAAAATCATATATCTTCAAAAATGCATTTATATCTCTTTCTGTTCTTCGGAACTTTATCAATCTCTTGGCTTTCCTAAATAGTCATAAGGTTGAAAACCAACAATCTTTATCCCAGACTATAAAACCAAATTCAGAACACATCCCAACTTTCCCCTGGAGTGATAAGGAACTTATTAGACTAGAGGTCGATGATGGAGAAACTGTACTCGTTGCAGCAAATAAGGATGTGAGGGATAGTGTACCCACAGCTCTACCTCTCAAGGAGAAAAGGTGTTTTCAAAATTGAGGTAACTGTTGCTCATCTGTATTCTCTCAAAAGAATATAGAGCTGAAAAGGCAATAAAACAGTCTCTGGAATCATTCTCTCAACAGGATGAGTCCATTGAAATTCGCTCGTCAGCCAGAGCATCTTGTATTGAGTCAAGCACATCATCAGTAATCACTCTGATGAAGAGCCTAAACAGAAAATATTATGGACACAATACAAGAGAGTGCACAATAATGTTAAAGGTTTTGTTCCAGAAGCAACTTCTTCATTTACCATTTTACGGTAGATAAGATGGTTGATGCCTTTACAGGTGTAAGGAGGAAACGAGGATCTCAATTGCCAAATCTTCAGGATTCTCGTCTCCCTCCCCAGATAAGAACAGATCTGGATCCAATTGGAATGGATTTCCTATTTATAGGAGATCGGCAACTCTCTGACTATGAGTCAATTTATTGATGAGTCAGTTGAGGATCGGGGATTTACGAAACCCCATTGCACCGCCAGTGACCTCTCTTGAAGGGGCTATGGTGATTTTCTCATGCAGGTACAGAAGACCATACTTTGAGTGCTGAGAGAAACACTGTGAGCCAAACACTGAGAGTTAAACACTTGGTGAGATTCTGAGAAGAACCAGTGAGACATCAGAATGAGAAATATGTGAGCATGAGTGAGTGCAAACACATAGGATTTTGAGAAGAGTGAAACACTTGTGAGGTACATATAATAATAATTGGTATTGAAAGCTCACAAGTTGTTGAAAGAATTGACGGAAGCAACTACGGTTCATTCCATTTCACGGTGTGAACTTATGGTTGATGATTCTCTTGAATCAAGTGTCTTCACAGACATTGAGGAGGACTTAGGCCTTTGCCATAATTATGCCTTTGTCTAACCTCCCAGATCAAACAACTCTGGATCCTTAATTGGATAAGCCACTTAGTGGTTGGCAACTTGTGGACCATGATTCGGATTTATCTGATGAGTCTACAGGGACTGGGAATTACGAACTCCCATTGCACCACCGGTGACCCCCTTTAAGGGTGGCTAAGGTGATTTTCTTGCAGGTACTCAGCATTTTGGAAGCTCAGTATTTGTGTGGAGGGATACACTTACAGAACTCGTGAGTGACACCCTTACCCAAAAACCGAGAGAAAATTGAGTGTTGAGTGATACACCTGCAGAACATTTTAGTGAGACACCCACTAATTACCAAATTTATACCTAAAGACAAAGTGGATGTTGTTACTGGAATGTTAGTTTTTACTCATTACTTTTCCGTTTGGAACCTATTCTTTCAGCATAGGGACCAACCCAATCAAAGTAAACCCTTCTTCTGAACTCTTTCTTCGACCCCAGCTTTAGCGTTGTTTAGTTCTCTATGGGGAGATTATCTTTTGGTACAGGAAGTATTGTACACGTTCCTTGACCTATTTGATACCACATATCCTTGGAGGATTCCACAACTAAGGGGGAGAATATATTTAGGGGGAGAATATATGAAAGGGGGAAGAAAAAGTAAGTTAGCTTTCTTCTATTGTCTACAACTAAAGGGGATTAAACTACTCTTTAGCTGTGTACTACTGAGGGGGAGATTCTTCTTTCAACTAAGGAGGAGGATAGATCTTTCATCTAAGGGGAGACAACTACTTATCACTAAGGGGAACCTGATCAAGGTAGCGGGAGGAGAAGTATAAGGTGATACATTTATTCTTCAGTATGTGGTAGACATGAACTCATTCATTACCACTGAAGAATTCAATGAAGCTGCTGATTGTTCTTTGCATAATGGAATGTTTTGAATTCTCTTCAAGACAGACTATGAGGATTATCTGGCAGGTAAGCAAAAACTAGAGAAATAAAGGTGATATGCACATCTGTTATTTCTATTCATGAAATCTGGAAATGTATTATATGATCCAGAAACTTTGTAGCATTATTTACTAGTCCAGGACTTTACTTTTTCTAGTGTTAGTTGAGTTATCCTCCAGAGGATTTGCTTGTTATGATTAACAAACAAATAGGGGGAGATTGTAAGTCTAAATGTAAAGACAACCCTATCTGTTACATAGGGATGATAACTCAACAATAGAACAGGACAAGTAAATAACACTACGCCTGCACCGGAATCGGAAGATACGAAGACAAAGGTTGAAGAAGCCATCTACAGTCTTGAAGGAATAAGCTCACTGGAAGAAGTTCATTAATATGTTCATGCCTCAGTGAAGAATAAAGATTGAAGTATTCAAGATTGTGGAAGCAATGAAGATGTTGTCCAAGTACTCTAAAGATTTCAGTGCAACCCCTGAAGCAAGATATTTCTCTATATCTTGGTTGGTTATTTACAATCAACAATTAAAGCATAAACTAACCCTGAACCGACTGATCAATGTTTGCTGACAAAGAAGGTACAATGTTTGACTTCAGTGTTAGTCGCTTGTGAACCAGACCAGTGCACTAAGCGTCAGCACGTACGGAGCTTTGCAAAGTATTTATCGATCGAAGAATTGATCCAGTCATATCAAGTCATTTGTTCCAAAGCCAAGTCAAGCCAAATGCCAGCTATGCCAATGCTTACTGCTCAACTGTCAAGCTTCCACACAAAGCCATATCAGGAAGTGACCTATCTTTTATATGTGTGCACTTATATATTTGTATATGTACAAATATATTTGTATATATGTATATATGTATATTTAATTAAATATAATATATATAATATATATGTATATATGTTTTTAAAACATATGTATATGTATATTTATATGTATGTATATTTAAATAAATATATATGTATATAATATATGTATTTATATTTTACATAAGCAATTATATAATTAAGTGTATATATATATTATATTATGTGCATAAATATATGTATATTTAGAGAGAGTTATATATATCTTTATATATATATTTATATTTATATTTACACATAGTTATATGTATATTATATATATTTAAATATATGAGAATATATTTAAATATATGTGTATATATATGTTACTATATGTTCATATAAATATTATATATATGTATATATTTATATATACTTTTCTTTATATATATTTATGTTTATATTTATATTTATAAATAACTATATATATCTCTATATATATTTATATATATATTTACATTTGTATTTACATATAATTATATATTATATATATTTAAATATATGAGAATATATTTAAATATATGTACATATATTATTTTATGTTCATATAAATAAAATATATATGTGTGTATATATTTATATATATTTTTATTTATTAATATAATAACAACATAATATATTATATTATATATATTATGCATGCATGTGATGATGTCAGGTGTCTAGGGCAACCTAGGGTTTGCATGTGAGGGAGGAGAGATAACAGTGGAGTTCTCCACTGTTATGGCGCAAGTTTGATGTTAGGTGAAATATTCTAAGGAGCTTATACTCACAGAGACATCCATGGGAAGCGCAAGTTGGTTATCTATTAACTAGGAGTGATAACAGGGCACTCATGGATGTACCAGGCGCAAGTTTACTTGACTTAGTTAAATTTCTAAGTCAAGTTAACACACAGGAAGTATACTAGGCGCAAGCTCACCAAAGATGGCGCAAGTTCAAGTCAACTACAGTCCAAAGAGAGATAACAGGAGGAATGTTGAATGGAGGCGCAAGTTTGCATTGCATGGATTTATTCTAAGTCCCTTGTATGAGTGTACAGGAGGCGCAAACTCCCTCTCAAGCGCCAACTAGTGATACAAACCCTAGTTTATATATATGTATAATCAAGTTGCGCCATCCTCTCTCTCTTGAGGCGCAAACTTGATTTATATGTATATAATCTAAGTAAGAAATCTCCTTCCTTGGCATGCATGAAGTAACTGGCGCAACTTCATCACAGTAGACACAAGTTCAGTGGATAAAGGTGGCGCAAATTCAAGTGGCGCCATTTCAAGACTTAACCAGGGTTAGTTAATGAGAAGCCTATAAATACTTGAGATGTGGGTTCATAATTTACACACACTCTTCACCACCTTTATGGTGGAATGGCTTTGTGCCTTGCACACTACTACACACAAATAAACTCTAGCTTAGTTTTGTATTATATATATATTTAGAAGCTAGGGTTTGTGAGTGTAAGTAGTAGTAGCCATTGTAGCCAACCTTCGGGTTTGGATTTATAGCACCCTTCGAGGTATTTATCAATATACAGATATACCTTGAAAAATATTGTGTGTTGGTTTAATATTTTCATATCCTCAGAAACCGACCAAATAAATATCCGGAACACGAAACCCATTACAGAACTGCAATTTGTTTATCCGCAAGATTCGAAAGAATTTTAAATTGTAGTGAGTATCGTATTCAACCCCCCCTTCTACGATACTTTGGACCTAACAAAGCATAATAAAGAAGCACAATGCCAATACGATTGAGTAATAACATGAACACCTTAATGATTGATTACAATCATTTACAAACCATCTATCTACTAATTCTTACTCACATTATGATCAATTTCAGATACATAAATGGTGCAACGAATACTTTCGTTTCTTTGAGGCTTAAAAGTTTTTCCACTTATCGCTTCCTTCCCTCGTTGAAGTTAGTTCTTCTCTGTTGAAACAAAATTCCAAAACCTTTGACGAAAGGTTGAAGGTTCAATTCTTGTCAAAGACAAGGTGGCTATTAGCGGCTTTAATTATAAAGAGAAGAAGGTAAATTATTTCGAGATCAAAATCACAGAAAGAGGTCTACACTTGTGTAGCCTCTTTCCACAGGTTGTTGGTACTGCATATATCTCCAACATTGCAGGCATTTTGTCCGTATTTCGCCTTGATGATGCCCTTCGGTACGTGATATACTGTTTTGACATAGTTTACGATAGACAAACGTTAAGACTTACTGCTCCTCTCATAAAAAAAGATGAACAAAATCATGTCAGTTACTGATAGCCTTTGCTAGAAACTGACCCTTTATTATGAGACATGAAAATTTTTATACACAATTAACAGTTTGAATAGTGTGGCATATAAAAACGTGTTGAAAGGAATTTCAACAGCTAACTTCAGTATCTAGTCACGCTTAAGTACAACATCTGTCAGGCAGAAAACACATAAGTGGAATAAATAACCTGCTAACCCTCACTACCCATACGGAGTGCCTCGGCAAATGAGCTTGCTCCAACAGGCAGGATCGTGAATTCTTGCATGGCCAAATTGTTTCCAGCATGGCTATCCCCTTTGATCACATTAAATGCTAAAACTGGCATCACGAGTTCTTTAGTTCCAGATATTTATTGAATGTGCTTGTACAGGGGTATTCCCTCTGCTCCTGCAGCAGCTCTACACACACTTAAGGATACTCCAAATATGGCATTAGCACCTAGCTTTGAGTTGTTGGGAGTTCCATCAATCTCCAACATAATGGCATCAAAATCAGCTTGATTCCTTTATATGAAGAAAAAAAAGTTTCAGTTGACAAGTGCTTTTCCACATAAAGCATACATTTAGGTAGACAAATATCTACAGAAAAACTCATATGCAGAATGAAAAACAGGAAACCTCCGTATAGAAAGGTAACCAAGAAACAGACATACAAATAAGCAAATATAATAATAAAACTGCCTCGGCTGCAAGTGTTTCACAACATAGTTGCTTCTGGATAATACAACCACCTCAGATTCACCAATGTGTAGCTTTCTTTCCGGTATTATTCCCAAACACAATTAAAATCTCTCTCCAGTATCATTTTATAACGGGAAAAAACTTCGAAGACATAACAGAAAAACACTTCACATTGTTTTGTCACTTCTTATGGAGTATCTTTGCAGTCGCAAACCAAAAAATTTAGAGACTACAAACTAATTTTCACTTTCTCGGTGCAGCTATGAGAAAGTCTGAACATTTAGCTTTAGGCCCGAATAAGTTAGCTGCCTTGGAGAAAATTTATTTAGTGCTAATATTACTACAGAATAATTTTGATCTTACAAAATTTCAATGGTTTTTTTAAGGATTAATTATCCTGACTCGTTAAGCTAGGCATCAGTGCATCACTAATCTGTGACGGCCAATATGTATGCTTATAAAAATACATATTGTAATTTTTTGAAAAATTTAGATGCAAATCTATACAAATCATGCTGAAAACAGAGACCTAATGTTTACAATTTACTGAAGTACCTTGGTTATAGTCTTCTTCGCTGAAAATAAATGCTTCTTCCTTAAGGAAAAGAAGTGAAGCAGAAATCAGAAGCAAGCTAAAACTTATAAGTGATCAAAGTGTTTGGGAAAAAAGTAGAAGTACTACTCTCAACTTCTAATAATTACTTCTTAACATTTTACACAAATGGTACGGATAAGTGTTTTAACTTATATATAACTCACAAGTAGCTTTGGCACTATAAGCATCTTCAGCATCCAGGCCAAGCGAGTAGTAGATTCACCATAAATACCTGAGATGGAAGAAATAAACTGATTAATAGAAAAATGCATGACCTAGTTGAGAGCAGGGCCTTTCAAGATCAGGATGAATAAATTTAAATCTCCAGAGCAGTAAATTATGCGCAAAGCAGAACTTGCAAACAAAATCTATAAGGTTTCAGCATATCATTTCTAAGTCAGTCCTTTTAGCTCAAGGCCAAATTATACACAACTGATAAAGAAAGCAATGCAAGACCAAAAAAAGTTGCACTGTATTATGATAATAAACGATTTTTTATGTGTTTTATCAAATATATTTTTATTCATTTGAACTAATTGCTCAAGGGCTTTGAATTCATGTGCTTGTAAACTGTAATTACTCTGTCTTGTCCTTGGATATCCAATGGAGAAACTATGTTGTATGATGATGAGTCTGGAGTGCATATAGATCCAGGGGGAAGTAAAGCATTATAAGTAATGGATTAGAATCTAAATCAAGAAAAAGATTGGTCGTGCCTCTAAGGGGTTTCGGGGAAGATTTTCCCCTACCAAGACATTCCTCTAGAATTTGCCCGTTTTTTTTGAAAAAAAAAAAAAGAAGAAAAAATCTCAGGATTTTTCATTGTTAATAAACTAAAATTTTATTTAAAAAAACGCAAGGGCTGTTGCAAACCTATTTTCTCCTAGATTAAAATTACAATTTAGGTTTCTTATATTTTTAATTAGTTGTATCTAAGTTGTTCCAAACACATTGAACTATAATATCATGTATCTATAAAGCTTTTGCTCAATTCAAGGCGAGACCCTTATAGTTTTGTGCTTGATTCTCTTGTTCTTCTGTTCTATATTGACTGCTTAACTAATATGCTACTGGATTTAACTGAAATGTCTATCAATTGAATACCAAGCACATCTACAAAGAGAAATGGCTACAGCCTACAGATTGCAAACCTGTGAGCCTGAGTGAAAAGATTTGGTGCACCTATCACCACCACCTCCTCCAGATGCAAGCAGATTTGTCTGACCTCGGTGTAATCTTGTAGCCTAAGCTCAAATGAATAAATTCACTTGGGTGAACAGGTTGTGTCTGAAAATTCAAAATCAAATAACTAAAACACTGGTAATTGCTACCTTAAACGCGAAGCTCCAAAAGCATCAGCAAAAAAGATGAGGTTGTCGATATGATCCATCTCAAATCCTGCTACTAAAGATCGTGCATAAGCCATTGCCTCTTCTTTCTAGAGCACAGATTTTTTAGATTGCAGGACATGCTTAAGATGATCCCTGTATAGTTGCTACAGAAGATCTTATAGCTTTCATATTGCAATAGGATAAACAGAAAGATGATCTTACCTAGAATTTTCATCTTGCACAGCATTATCAGCTCCATATGAACTACCACTCCACTAAATCATATAAAAATACATAGACAAAATTTTACATCAAGTAGTATAATAAAATACGAAATGCAAAAAATAATTATAATGCTAAGCAAATATATTTATTTGTACCTCTTCAGCTAATGTACTAAGAGGGAAGCTTAGGAAGTCAGCATTCCTGGAAGACTGGGTAACGAAAATAACAGCAGTGGCAACAGATGCGGAATTTAATGTGACAGCAGACTGGGATGAGTCCATTGGTGATCCTGGAGCATTCATCATCACTAACCAACCTCACTCTCAGTTTTACCTAAGACCAATCACTTTGGAGGACTTTCCTGGATGGCAGAGTCCATTTCGTTTATCCTGCAAAACGAAATGGGTTTATCCTGCAAAACGTTACAAAAGCAAACAAGTCTTCTTTGCAAACAAGGTACCTTTCCAGCCTCATCAAAATATAATCAGAATTACTCGTCGTCTTGAATCAAAATTTCATCATATATGGTCTCGTATTAGATACTACAATTTTCTAGCTCTTATCAACAGAATATTTGTTCTTCATATAATTATTACTCCGTCCCTCCCTCTCATTTCTTCACAGTTTCTTTATGACACGTATTTGAAGGTGCATATAAAATAGTTTACTAACTTATTTTTAAAACTTTCTTTAGTAATAAATATTTAAACGTTAAATTTTTATTCAGAAGGAAAAAAATAAAATAATTTGTGAAACTATATTTTAAGAAGTCTTAAAATACGTGTTAAGCCCTCGTCTCCAAAGGTAAACTACCCTGGGGACAACGGGAGTATACTCTACCAAGTACTATATCAAAATTGCAATCTTAAAGGTGCACAGAGCATAATATGTTCTTAAGTATTCTATAACCTACAGGATTAAGGGTAGAACAGAGCATTGTAATCATTTCATATTAGATGTGGATCATAATGATCGACAGATTATAGGTTATGAGCAGCCTTTGAGGGAAAAAAATGAAAAACTCGCAGCAAGCTTTCATAGGAATTGCATTGGTGTCATCTTTATCTAGGAATCCAGAAGTCACATGACTCAAAATTTACAACTCAGCTGAAAAAGAAAAACTAACCAGTAAAAAAATGGTTGGCCAGCATCAGCTTTACACCACTCCACATAATACAGATGCAAGCTATGATATAAATATACCAACAAGAAATCGGCAAGGAAAATAATGTGGTTTAAAATATACAAAAAGTAATCCAGGAAAAAAACCCTGTAAAGAGTTTGAAATAGTTTGGAAATCAAACCATCAACAAAAACTCTGCCAGGTTTTTTTTCACGAGAATGAAATATCCAACTACTTGAAAACTGACTGCTGTCAGCCCCAACTTCAACAGCTTTTTTAATAACCTGTCAAATTTTGAGAGACAAAGCTTCTGATGGTTTAAAGGGGAAAGAGCCAGAGAGGGAGGGAGGGAGAGAGATGGGAAAGAGAGAGAGAGACAGAGAGACACTTGTCTATAGACAAAGCTTTTGATGGCGAACCAATGCTTCTCCTCCTCCTGTTGTTCCTGTTGCTGCGTCCATGAGAGAGTCTTAATAGGTGTTCGGAGAGAGGGAGAGGAGGTGTATGTGGTGTGTACTATTTGCTGAGTCTGTCCAGGAGGAAATAGAAGTCTGAGAAGACCCGTTGTTTATTACTAATAGGAAACGAAGTAACATAAAAAAAGCCGAAAAAACAACGACCAAACCAAAAATTGTGAAGGAAAAATAGGACTACAAAATATACCCATGTTGACTTTTTATAGTATAGTATAGATAATATAATAGATAATAGATTTTACAATTGTTAGATCAAATTAGTCAAATTTTAGTCAACATATTCTAACAGTCGACTATTAAACAGATAATCACATATAAATTATTATATAAAAAAATTCATTACATATCGATAAACTCCCATCATAAGGTAACAACAGAGTATTTAATAATGTATCGAACCGTTAGTTATATACTCATTATAATATTAACATGGACTTGGTATATTAAATATATATGGATAATAATTTTATGTTTACAATTATTATAAAAGGTAGGGTTGGCGAATGATTACGGGGTTAGTATTAACCCGATATGAATTGAATTTTGATTGGAGTTAGAGATTTTAGAATTGGAGTTAGGTACTTCAGAATTACATTCTGATTTAGCTAAATTTAATATGACTATATATACATGGTCATATTTTGTCTATTATGTGTGTTTTAGATGTAGATTTGGGTAATAATCAATGTATCAGTAACCGATAATTGATTGATAATTAGTAAAACACGCTGATGGGTGAGATTTATATAAATATGTAAGAGCATCTCCAACGGCATTGGCTATAATCGTTGGCTAAATTGGACCTGTAAGATAATATGTAAAATTTGTTGAACCTGTAAGACATTGTGCTCCGATGGTGTTGGCTATATTGGTTGGCTATAATATAAAAATAGTATGTGATTAATATTTAGATTGTTATAAATAGAATATATCAGTTTAATATAGTAATAAATGATGGGAAATTTTCTTACAGATTTCTTACAGAGCTGTAGAGGTTCGACAAATTTAGCCATCCATACGAGGTTGTCTATAATTATAGACAACAGGTGGACGTGGTTGGAGTGTACTTTTTTGACGATGTTGGCTATAATTTTTAATTATGGCATGCCAACTCATATTTTAGCTAAAGGTACACTATGGTTGGAGATGCTCTAAGGACTTACTAGAAAAAGAGGGGGAGTAGGAAAGAGAAGGGCGGGAAAGATACAAGTACTCCTTTCATCTCGGCAGGTGTTTATGTTCACTGTTAGCACGCATTTTGAGACTCTTATAAAGTATAGTTTCATAATATTTTTAAAAACTTTTGTTTTTTCGAATAAAAGTTTAAAGGTCAGACTTTTTTCCGGATAAAAAAATTTTAAAAAATATATTATGGAACTAAAATTTATAGGAATCTTAAAATGCGCGCCAAAAAGTAAAGTAAAAAACCTACTGGGACAGAGAGAGTATTATGTTTATCTTCACTGTATGACTACTACATGTAAGCATGTTTTATATAGGATGTCCATCAATGTTCGATTCTATCTCTTTTTAATGATCGTAGCACACGAACATATTAAATCAATTTTAATTATCCTACCATTTCATGGGTTTGTTTATATGATTCGCTCAAACCGCATCTATAATTTTATCGTTTATAAACATATTTTCTTATGTTTTGATTGAATAACACACAAAAAAAACTGTAGTATAAACCTCTTTCATGTGCGAATTTTTACTGTGCCAATTCGAGCTATATACAAATTTATCAGTTATGTTGAATCAGTTGTCATGAATATTATTAATTTATTGTAAAATATATATCTAAAAAATTCATACAAATAATATTATATAGAAAATCAAAATTTGAACTGTTAATCAAAATATATAATACAGAAAATGATTTATAAATGACGGGCTCGTGCCTCGCACGGGCTTTTACGCTAGTATATAATAAAATAGTGACGAGTTTGTTGAGGAAGGCAGCAACACCGGGACGGACGTGATGGGCTTGCATGGAATCGAAGGGCGGGAAATAGAAGTCCTTCAAGAGAGGGTTGTCTCCGTCGATACCTGACATTGCGGTTGAGTTGCGGCGGAGTGAGAAAAGGACAAGACTAGTAGAGCCACGAGGTTTTATTAATACCAAATATATAGTACTAGGTTATAATATTAAAAGCGGTTTTTGATTGGTCCTAAAATATTTTTCATTGATTTTATAACCCGTGCAAAGTATGGGCGGGTATAATATTTGTTATTTTATCGTATGTATTTTAAATTTAACTAATTTTATTGTGAAAATAAAATTATGATAGAATAATGTGATTAAATAATTTTTTTTTTAATGGCTGAATGAATTCTTAATAGATTTTTTTTTGACAGAATGAATTCTTAATAGTTAGGTCCGTCAAATGACTAATTGAAAATTAGTTCGAGGATTTATATTAATTACATAACATATGTGATAACGGTTCGGTTAAGGTATTTTGGTTGATTTGAAAGTGAAAATCGAAATCAAATAAAAAAAGTTTGATTTTTAATTATTAAAACCAAAATAAACCGTTAACGAGCTGAAATATTCTTGTGGAATTATCTTGTATACTGTTTTTTTAATCTTATTTTCAAAAATACTACCTTCTCCAATCTTATTTTCAAAAGTACTACATTCTCTAAAATATTTTCAAAAATACTACCTTTTTGAAAATATTTTCCAAAAATACGGTGGTTGCATATGCAACCATATATGCAACTAAATTCCTGATTTCGAGTTCCAGTTTTCAAATGTCATTTTCGACCTCATCTTTGGAGCCAATATATATATATATATATATATATATATATATATATATATATATATATATATATATATATATATATATATATATATATATATAATATAGGAGGAAGATCCTAAGAAAACCCAGCTTATCAAGAAAACCGAGAAACCCACTTAATCACCGTTGATTTTATAAATTGTAATTTATCAAAATAATTAATCAAATCTAATTAATAAGGATAGTATGGTAATCTTCTACCTATATTTAATGCATTCAATCAATACTGTGTATTTAATGCATATAATCAATACATTTCCTTCTCCGAAAAGATTTGTACCAAATCTTACTTTGGTATTCACACTACAGCAATCAAACTTCTATATACTGATTATAATTTTAAAATATACACATTATTTGACTAACATAAATAATAAGTTATGCAATTAATTGATTTCCTTTTCTATATTATTCGTATCCTAATCAATCCGCCAGGCATTTAGTGTGTCTTAAATTTGAATTTCAAATTTTAAATTTCAAAAGATTCACCTTTATTTAGGTATTTATTTTTATCTATGATTTTCTGACGTAGGAAGTTTCTTTAAGTGTTCTTTTAGATATTATTATATTTTGTATCAGGATTCTTTTAAAAATTCGACTATATATTATTCGATTATATTTGAGCAAACATTTCACAATAATATAAATTTATTAAAATATCAATTTAAAGATTCTACTATATATTATTCTACAAATGTGAGTGAACATTTATCGGAATCTCATAATATTATCATATTTCAATGTTCAACTAAGTGTTCACGTGTCTTTTAATCTTTATTATTTTGTTGTATTCAACCAAACATTTTAAAGAATCTCCATATAAAAAAAGGGTATCTTTAATAAAATCATAATCTAATTATTCTTTTTAATCTATAATAATAATAATAATTTAACATTACTTTAATGATTGAGCGGAAAAAATGATAATGAAATTAATATTTAGAGTAATGTATAAGTGAATATCTACTAGAATCTCAACATACTATTATGAGATAGATATAATTTTAAAATATACACATATTTTGACTAACATAAATAATAAGTTATGCAATTAATTGATTTCCTTTTCTATATTATTCGTGTCTCAATCAATTAGCCAGAGCATTTAGTGTGTCTTAAATTTGAATTTCAAAATTTGAATTTCAAAAGATTCACCTTTATTTAGGTATTTATTTTTATCTATAATTTTTTGACGTAGGAGGTTTCTTTAAGTGTTCCTTTAGATATTATTATAATTTTGTATGAGGATTCTTTTAAAAATTCGACTATATATTATTCGATTATATTTGAGCAAACATTTCACAATAATATAAATTTATTAAAATATCAATTTAAAGATTCTACTATATATTATTCTACAAATGTGAGTGAACATTTAACGGAATCTCATAATATTATCATATTTCAATGTTCAACTAAGTGTTCACGTGTCTTTTAATCTTTATTATTTTGTTGTATTCAACCAAACATTTTAAAGAATCTCCATATAAAAAAAGGGTATCTTTAATAAAATCATAATCTAATTATTCTTTTTAATCTATAATAATAATAATAATTTAACATTACTTTAATGATTGAGCGAAAAAAATGATAATGAAATTAATATTTAGAGTAATGTATAAGTGAACATCTACTAGAATCTCAACATACTATTATGAGATAGATATAATTTTAAAATATACACATTTTTTGACTAACATAAATAATAAGTTATGCAATTAATTGATTTCCCTTTCTATATTATTCGTATCTCAATCAATTAGCCAGAGCATTTAGTGTGTCTTAAATTTGAATTTCAAAATTTGAATTTCAAAAGATTCACCTTTATTTAGGTATTTATTTTTATCTATAATTTTTTGACGTAGGAGGTTTCTTTAAGTGTTCCTTTAGATATTATTATAATTTTGTTTGAGGATTCTTTTAAAAATTCGACTATATATTATTCGATTATATTTGAGCAAACATTTCACAATAATATAAATTTATTAAAATATCAATTTAACTATTCTACTATATATTATTCTACAAATTCGAGTGAACATTTATCGGAATCTCATAATATTATGATATTTTCATGTTCAACTAAGTGTTCACGTGTCTTTTAATCTTTATTATTTTGTTGTATTCAACCAAACATTTTTAAGAATCTCCATATAAAAAAATGGTATCTTTAATAAAATCATAATCTAATTATTCTTTTTAATCTGTAATAAAAATAATAATTTAATATTACTTTAATGATTGAGCGAAAAAAAATGATAATGAAATTAATATTTAGAGTAATGTATAAGTGAACATCTACTAGAATCTCAACATACTATTATGAGATAGATAGATTTAAGTAAAATTATAACTAAATTGGAAGTTGTTAGGTGTTCCGTTTATTGATCATATATAATATGTGTTCTTTTTAAATAAAAAAATAATTAAATTAACATAATTTATTTAATTACGTGATAATTAATTAAGATTCTACTAATTAATATTATAATATTAATATTACAAATTTACTAAAAATTGTATACAATGACTTAAGTTATAATTTTACTTACTTCTATCTCATAACAGTATGTAGAGATTCTTGTAGATGTTCACTTGTACATTACTCTGAATATTTATTTCATATTAGAAAGTACAATTAGATCATGATTTTATTAAAGATATCATTTTTTTATATGAAGATTCTTTAAAATGTTTGGTTGAATATAATAAAATATTAAATATTAAAATACACGTGAACACTTAGTTAAATATTAAAATATTATAATATTATGAGATTCCGATAGATGTTCACTCAAATTTGTATAATAGTGATCTATATTGTGATATTTGATGATATCAATCAAATCTAGTATATATGAAATCTTTTTGTAACATAAAAATACATTAAATTAATGACATTAATTTCATATTTAACGAGATCTTCCTCTTAAAGAATCTTTCAGTAAAATATTTTCTTAGTTACTTGATGTGGGTTGGTCCTTCCAAGTTTAATTGACCAAATTTAATTTTTTCTAAATTAATATTTTTTGTCAACAAATTTATAGTACAAGCAAAATAAAAAAACACCTAATAAAAATTTCATTATACTTTTTAAATGTATAAAATTACTGAATTCGATTTTTTAAATGTATAAGATCTAATTGAACTCCTTTAGATGTTTATATTCATAATAATAAAATATAACTAGATTCCATTAACTATTTTATGCAGATTTTTGAAAAAAATAAAAGATATTGAGTTGTACAAGATATCATAAATAAAAGATATGCAAATATTTGAATAAGATTCCGTCCAAGATTGTCTAGATTTTTGATTCGGGTAGAATTTGATTGATATTAGATTGACATTATTGAGTTGACATTATTGAGTTGTGCAGCATACCAAGAATAGAAGATATGCTGATATATAAATAAGATTATGTCCAAGATTGCCCCTCTAAATTTTAAATTAAATTTATTATTCTATTTTATAATCAACGGCATCTAAGAGGGTTTCTCGGTTTTCTTGATAACTGAGTTTTCTCTGGAACCTCACTATATATATATATATATATATATATATATATATATATATATATATATATATATATATATATATATATATATGCTCATGATCAAATAGAAACCACTTTTAAAATAAAAACTAGAAACCAATAGAATTCGCGTTTCAATGGCGTCTGAGGACGGATCTGGGGAAGAGGACACGAAAGTAGCTGATATGCAAGTGGAGAATCCTGAAATTGAAGCTGAAAAAGAAGCCGAATCAAACCCTAACCCTAATCATACTCAACCTGATTCTGTAATGGCGGATAAGGAGGAAGCAGAGCAAGAGGAAGGTGTCGACAAGGCGGAACAAGATGTTGAAAAGGACCAGGAGGAACAAGATGTCGAAAAAGAGGAAGAGAAGGAGACTGAAGAGGCGGAAGAGGAAAAGGAGGAGGAGGAGACAAGTAAGAAGGGAAGTGGAATGAAGACACCGGTGTCGAGAAAGCGGAGAGGCGAAGTGAAAGAGTCGACAATTGAAAGGCCTTCTAGGGAAAGAAAGACAGTTGAGAGATATACCGAAACTTCTTTAGCTAGAGGTTCTGCCACCAAGCCCTTTTCGATTGAGAAGGTAATTTACTACTTACTTTCGACATTTTACAGTTTGTTAGTTATTAACTGAATATGATCGGAAGTGGATCTTTGAATTTTGGTAAATGCAGGGGAAAAGGATGATGCTCAAGGACATTCCAAATGGTATGCATTGATGATTTGTTACATTTTTCATTTTAATTAATCAGGCATTGCATGAATCACCGACCCTTTTACTTGCATTGTAATTACGTGCTAGTTAAAGTTATAATTACTTGAGAGCAGGTTTAAAGTTATTTATTGTTTAGTTTGAGTGGATATTGTCGCGAGTGTAATAATTTGTGATTTAATAAACCAACCAATTAATTTATCCGATTTTGTCAGTTAATTACTTAAATAGGCTCTTAATGCGTTTTATGCACATATTACTTTACACAAGCATCTCGCTTTACAAAAGCAACATAAAATAATTGTCAACGTGCATGTAAATATATTGTATTATGTCCGCTTGTTACATATTGTATATCACAATCTCTCTCTTTTTTTTGCTAAATGTATATTACAATCTTTATGCATGGCTTTGTATCTTAATTTCATTGTTTCAACTCTGCTATCTCATTTTCTGATTGCTTGACCTTGAGTTTGATAGATGATTTATGTAAGCTGATTGTTTCTCCTCGAGTTCTGTAGATGTTTTATACAACTTGATTAACGTCTATTCCTGGTATCAGGCTATACAGAAAGTGTATCCGTAGTGCCAATACAGTATCATGTTTTTGCTATTGTTGTTAAACACAACGGCACAATTTGCATATCTTGTTTTTCTAATGATGTAGATAACTAGTTGTCTAGTTCTGGTAATTTGCATGTATGTATGTATGTTATTTGCTGTCTTCTACTCATGCAAGATAGGTGTCCAAATGATTGGTCTATGAACATCTGTTCTTAAGCTTTTATCATCGTTTATGTTGGGCATAAAATTCTCTGAGATTGTGTGAGAAGATTTGAGTATCGTTTAATTTGATATTTTTAATTTTTGCAGTGGCCTTCAAGCTGTCAAAGATAAAACCTGATGATAACCTGCAGCTACTACATAACATCCTTTTTGGAAAGAGGATGAAGGTTATATTTTATGGACTTCACTGTTATTCATTTTTGGAAGTAAATCATTTTCATAGATGCTGAATTTTAAAATTTCTGTTGATGGTCACTATGTGCATGTGTTTCTGCTTACTAATAAAATTATTTGGAGATTTAGTCAATGAATTATAAGGCAGCCAGGCATTCATCATGGGATTATATTGCAGGTGCATACACTAAAAAAGAACATTGGGTTGTTTTCAGGCTTCGTGTGGGCTGAGAATGAGGTATGAGCCGGAGGATTAATATCTTAAATTGCTAAGCTTTTATTTTTGCCTACTCTTCATAGTATCAGATAGACGGGTGGAGTCGGTCTATTTCTTTTGGCCTGGTTTGGGTCATTTTAATTATGTAGGTACTCATTGCTGCTTGTTTTAATATTTTGTCTACATTATCCAGGAAAAGCAGAGGACAAAAATTAAGGAGAGGATCGATAAGTGTCAAAGAAAAACTACTGTTTTTTTTGTGATATCCTTAACATACCAGTTAATAAAGCCTCTACAAAGAAGGTGAGTGGGATTGAGACTATGCGAATAAGGTGTTTAGAAGTTGTCATCTGAACTTTGCCTTATTTGCAATTCTGACAAGTTGCCAACTGTGGTTCAGGAAGATCTGTCTGCAAAACTATTGGAGTTTTTGGAATCTCCACATGTTACAACTGAAGAATTGCTTGCTGATAAAGAAATGGTCTCTCTCTCTCTCTCTCACACACACACACACACACACACACACACACACACAGACGAACCTTTTCCCTCTAAGTTTGTTTGGTTTCTCATTGCTTATTATCTGTTGTTCATGCCTATCACTGAATCAGAAAGATAAAAAGCGGAACAGGAAGGCTAGATCTAGCAAGTCGCCAAGATCTGTTGAGGAAGCTTCAGGAACATTATCCAAGGTGTGTTCCATGCTTGGTTTGTAGTTTATGCTGAAGTTCTTATGCTGCCTTGTTTGTATTGAATTGTAATAATTGGAAGTTGTTTACCAAATTAAGTGTCACAAGTTATTATTATTATTATTATTATTATTAATTTGTCTACTAGCTGACAACTAGTTGCCCAGCTGGACCTGTATCGACTCGACTTGACTTCGGCGTTGTGACAAACAACCATGCTATGTTTTCATATCTTTAAAAATATTTGGAGGTTGTGAACCAATATAGCATAGTCTATTTTCAGCAATTCAGTTTATGAAGAAAATATTCTAGTTCTCTTGATAGCCATCTCTTTTCTTAAGTTTTGTTCAATCCTCCTCCCACTCTGACTTCAAAGTTGGGGAAAAACTTACAAACTTATTTGTTGATGGAGAGAGAACTAATAATTGATTAGTTCTTTTCTCTTACACACAATACGCATCGTTAATTGTATTCTTTTCTTTATCTAATTGCGTGTTTGATGAATGGATATGCTTTTTTTAGTTTCCTTTGTTTTCTCATCTCGTTGAGTATAATGGATGTTATTATTTACTGTAGTAATTTACTTTTTAGAAGGAGTCTTGTTTGTTGAGTTTATTTACTTACTCTGGTGAAATTTGGGCAGGAATTGATGCCTGGAGGTGTGAATTCGCCGGTACGAGCATTCAAATCAGTAGGCGGACAGCCTATTGTGATTGACTCGGTCAAGGGATCTCACATGTGGGACATTGATGGAAACGAGTACATCGATTACGTTGGTTCATGGGGGCCTGCAATCATTGGTCATGCCGACGATGAGGTTTATCATCTTCTTATGCCTTCCGTTAATTATGACTGCTAGTAGTACATTATGTTTAGGTACTGTTAATTTGCTAGATATCTTCATTTGTTTTACTAGCCTAATTGTTGTAGTTGTTCTTCTCCACCCCCATATAACATAAGTGGATGAACGTTTTGTTCTTGTTCTGTCAGTAAAAACATTTAAATTTTACTGTATCTTATTCGGTTATTCTGGCCGTTGTTGTTTGCAAAGAAAGGCCCTCTTAACGTCTTGACATCTCTTGAGAATGGGGCATATTAGAATGCTGGATACCCTGTAAATATAATAGTTCCACTGCAGATGTAGATATGACAAAATTAAACTGTTGATTGCCGCATTTATATACCACGATCTGTAGCCTTTTATTGCTAAAAGAATTCGCTTAGACAGCTCTGTTGATACTTCCACAGTTTTTCTTTCTCTTTTCTTCTGTGAAGATGTGAATAATCGGTTTTTTACTGTTATTTTAAGTCCACCAACCTGAACTAATATAAACCTACAGGTACTCAAAGCCTTGGCTGAAAGAATGAAGAAGGGTACTAGCTTTGGTGCTCCATGTCTTCTAGAGAATGTTCTGGCTGAGATGGTCATCTCAGCTGTACCAAGTATAGAAATGGTGAGATTTGTCAACTCTGGCACAGAAGCATGTATGGGAGTACTTCGTCTGGCTCGTGCATTCACTGGCAGACAGAAAATCATCAAGTTCGAGGGTTGTTACCATGGTCATGCAGATCCATTCTTAGTTAAGGCTGGAAGCGGTGTTGCTACTCTAGGACTCCCGGACTCTCCTGGTGTCCCGAAGGCAGCTACCTATGATACACTAACATCTCCATACAATGACATTCAAACTGTGACAAGTCTGTTTGAGGAGCACAAAGGGGAAATAGCTGCAATCATCCTTGAGCCTGTGGTAGGAAACTCCGGTTTCATCACCCCTACAGTTGATTTCTTGAATGCCTCCGCAAGATCACAAAAAGGAAATGATACTCTTCTAATTTTTGATGAAGTCATGACTGGATTTCGGTTGTCGTATGGTGGTGTTCAAGAATACTTTGGCATCACTCCCGACTTAACAACCCTGGGGAAGATTATTGGGGGTGGGCTGCCTGTTGGGGCATATGGTGGAAGGAGGGAGATTATGGAGATGGTTGCACCAGCCGGGCCAATGTACCAAGCTGGGACACTTAGTGGTAACCCATTGGCAATGACTGCAGGAATCCACACTCTTAAGAGGTTAAAACAGGCGGGAAATTACGAATACTTGGATAAAATCACCAGTGAGCTTATCAATGGGATTTTGGAAGCCGGAAAGAATGCTGGACACGCAATCTGTGGAGGTTATATAAGTGGAATGTTCGGTTTTTTCTTCACAGAAGGGCCTGTATATAACTTTGATGATGCTAAGAAGTGCGATACAGCCAAGTTTGCAAAATTTTACAGAGGAATGCTAGAGGAAGGAGTATACTTTGCACCTTCACAATTTGAGGCTGGGTTCACTAGCCTAGCACATAGTTCTGAAGATATTCAGAGGACGATAGCAGCCGCTGATAAAGTTTTAAGACAACTCTAGTGTGTTGGCTTCTGTATGTTCAAGTAATGAGGTTCTTTTTGCAGGAATATTGATTTTAATTCTAGGTTTTCTATAATCCTAGGCTGTTGGGTTTCATTTTATCTGTGTAGATGTAACTTTACCATTAAATGTCAATGCAATGTTCTCCTTTTTTTAATATTTCGCAGAATGTTTGCTTCTACCATAGGAGGGAAAACTGAAATTTCTAATTTTTTTAGTCACTATATACTGGACACAATTCGTGTACTTGGTTTGTTTGTTTCCCGGGGAACTTGCAGTTGCTTAAAATTTGGACTATTATGCATAGGAAGGGTGCTCCTAAAGAACGTGAACTATTATGTGGCAGGCTTATTGATCGGCCCATACGGCCACTTTTCCCTGCTGGATTTTTCCATGAGGTTCAGGTGTGTTGGTATCTCATAGTGGGTAATTTATTTTTGCTTTTCATCATTTTTAATTTATAAATTTTTGGTGTGGTTTACAGGTATCAGCCAATGTTCTTTTGTCTGATGGCAAACAAGATCCTGATGTGATGGAAGCCAATGCCACGTCGGCTGCTCTTATGCTTTCAGATATTCCTTGGAATGGTCCCATTGGTATGATTCGAATGGGGAGGATTTCCGGGAAATTAGTCGTGAATCCAAGCATGGATGAGGTTAGTTCTACATTTGTCTTTGTGAATAATTTTTTTTAAGGATTCAAGTTGACACTGTTATAAGCAATCTTTATCGAAGCCAAAAGTATTGACTTTCTATATGGATTTTTGTTCCAAGTAATATCCCTGTATATTGAAATTTCCTACATACAGAATAAATTATTGATTGATCTCATCGGTGGCACAATTCTGAAATGAATAACTTCCAGCTTTTATATTCTGGACATTGTCAAGTATTCACTTTGTACTATTGTTTGTGTTCTGTGGAGTTGTCAAACTCTCTTACTAGTACCATGTAAAACTTGGATCACTTTCTTAAGTCCTGATGCACTTTTAATGTGCGAAATATAATTAAGTATGACTCGTAACTACTTTATAATGGATGTTACACAGCTTACTATAAGTGATCTCAACTTGGTATACGCCTGCACCAAAGACAAAGCTTTGATGTAAAATACTTGGAAGAATATATGATTATGTATCATTAACGTTTGTATTCAACTGTGATTTGTCTTGTTGAAGTGTTCACCATAATTGTTTTTAATTATGGCATGATCTGATGAAAAATCTTGTGTAATACCTAGAACAACAGTTTAAGACTAAGCACAATTTATGGGAGATGAGCAACAAACGTGAATGCTATGCTTCTTTATATTATTGAAATATAGATATGGATGATAGGAGAAGTTGTTTAGATGGCTGACTTACATATTACACAACTTATAATATTATATATTGCTAGGAGGATCGGAGGTGTCAGGTGTGTTGTCAACTGGAGGAGGAGGGTCTGCAGGAGACATCTTGCTAGGAGGGTCTGCAGGAGACATCTTTTTCAGAGGCTGATCATCAGTAGGCTGAGACATTGCTGGCTGGATTTGAGAGAACAACTTTGGAGGCTTGCTTAGCACATTCCCTCCATGAATTTTATTTGATTCAAAACTTAGGATTATAAAAACTATGATCAATATAGTCTTTCTCATTTTTTCCAGCTTACAAGCACAAGTAATCTTTGGACAACACGTACAATTTATAGGACAACGTGTTTGCTGTTTCTACACGCCAACTCATTTATAGGACAACATTTTTTTATTTCTTCTTTTCTATATTTACTACTACTGTTTTCAGAAAGGTGCAAAGCGATCAACCACTTCTAACCTTTTTGGGTTAACATATTAAGTACTGTAGTGAACCTTGTTATATTCTTTTCCAGATAAGATTCAACAAAACAATTGCCGTTTTCACTCTGAATATTTAAAATTTAACTAAATTCACCAAGTAGGTGCATCCAGAAAACAGATTAAGTGAACAAAAAATTTACTTAAGTGCTTAAATATTACAATAATTCCGGGTTCATTCTAATCTCGTACCACTCGACTTGGTGAACCAAACGATCCCAAAATTTTGAAATCTCGATTAAACAAAATAAGCAGTTGGGTGTGGAATATGAATAAAATGATTATGCATTAGAAGGGTCTGGAGTCTAATAAATTAACTTTCTTCACAGAAATTGATAATTATTTTAAAAAATTTCTAAACAAATTGGTCAAAAACAATTTAAATAAATTATTAGTTAGAAGAAACTTTTATTATGTATCTAAAATTTAAATAATCTTTAATGACAATTATATTACCAATTAAACTTTTTACCATCAAAAAATATATATTTTAAGTTTAATTAAATAGGGTCGCGTTTAAGAGAGAATCAATCCTTAAAATAAAAATCAGAGACATAATTTTTAAGAAATGCTACTGTGTTATGTTTTGTTTGCATCAATTAATCGGGCAGGTATATTCATATTTATTTAAGGCGTGACAACAGTAATTTCTACTCCATTTATCCTTTTGATTTTCCTGAATATGGGATTGAGAAGGTAACTGGTAAGGTTTGATGATCTGAGTTGCTAAACCTTTATCTTGCATGAGGCTAAAACCAGTGAACAAGTGGTTAGAGAAAAGTTGGAAAGATTATCCTTAACATGTAAATGCATATTGGATGAGAACTTTGTTTCTAGCTTTAATTTCAGGCACGGAAACGTTACCCTCCAAACGGCTGATTGCAAGGACATCTAGCAAGCGTGATTATTCCAACTGCAATTTATAATTTCAGGATATTTGAAGGTTGCTTCCTCATGATGGCCTGATAAAACGACCTCCCCGTAATTCTCTCTTGTGCAGAGATCATAAAGGCCAGTCTTATTTCAACATGGTATTTAGCATTCTATTACCAAAATTCTGAACAGTCTTTAGTAGTATGCTTATGATGCTTATAACTTAACTGACTCCAAAATCTAGTAGGTTTCTTTTAGCCCGGTGGACTTCCTATCTAGTTGGGCTGGCCCAAGTAAATGGATTTGTAGCTAAGAGCAACTGACAGTTCTGAATATTAGATTTTGACATGTTTTCAAGGAATTTGAGCATATAGTTGTAAGCCCAGCCACCTCAGCGTACCTAGTCTGGTGAATTATAATCAAATAAGTTATTTCCTTTCGGACTAAGAATTGTCACAAACTAAAACTAGTGACCTTTTCCATTGATGCCAAATACTATAATTAAAAAACCTTGTAGCATGCTCAATTATAAATGCTTTTTTGTGTAGTACATGGTAAGTATCCTTTTTTCCAAACTCTCTATTGTCCTGCATAATTTGGCAATGTGTGATCCACATTTTTCAGATTGTGAAAGCTTCGAGTCCCACCATTATCAAACTTTCTCTAGTGGCCTTTTCTTGGTTATAATGAAATTGAATTGACTGAACAATCTTTTTCCATTGAACAACTAGCTATTCGTCTGCTGTCATCTACTAGCTAATAACTCTATCGTTAGAAGATTTTTACAAATTATTTCCTCAATAACCTTTTCTTGCATTGTGTGTGCTCAGAAGAGACGCGAGGGTTTTGTTGGGGGGGCTTGCTTTCTCTAGTGTTTATAACCAATGCTACTTGTTGTAGTAGGAATTGTAGTTGATGGGATAGTTCTCAGTTGAGCTTTTCAGCATTGTGTTGTGGGTTTTAAATTTTAATCCCGGAAGGCACTTATCTGTCAATATTATATAACTTTCTATGTTTTTTCTCTAGCTTCCATAGTTCACTAAAAAAAAACCAAACTGTTTGTAACTTTGGGAACTCGTATTGTGTTGAATTTGAAGTCTGGTTTGCTTGTGTGTTCCATCAAGTTAATCTACTCTGTGAACCCGCACATGGCATGGGGCACCAAGAACACCAAACTTCACTGTTTCTCCTAGATTGATAAGTCTTTATAAACTGTTGCTCAAACTTTGAAGCAAGGTGTTTCTATATTTGTAACGGGCATGCAACATCAATACTTTTGTTTGAACAATTAATGTACTTAAATTGTCATAAAAATTTACTGCTCCTTGATGAACTGAACATTCTTTACTGGCACAGTCAAAAATACATGATGTGAAAAAGTTAAACCTGAAGATATAGCTACTGATACAGAGTATAGAAAGCAATAATAGTGAAAGTATATCACTGTATATGCATGAATATATATGTATGCATATGATGAATGCAATGTGAAAAGACAATTATTAAGGATTTCTCATAATGTCTTCATTGATTATTTGCTCCACAGGTGGTGGTCCGACGTACACCTGCTGGTTGCTGCCCCCTTTAGTTTGTTGCAGATAATTGACTTCCCGCTCCTGAAATCCAAATACATCATTATGGGAAAATTGAAGGTTATAAGCTCGATCCAAGGACATCGTATATCTTTGATCTTTAGGTAAGAATTGCATACACAGTCAAACGTAAACTCTGGTCTAATTTCACCCAGCTCGTAAAATTATATGAAGAAGATTACCTCGCGGCTATTCACCATATATGATTATAGTTTATGTGTAATCATGTATGCAGTCAAGATTGTAAGTGTGGCAGTATCTTTAAAATTAGAAAGAGGGTATAGATGTGCCCTCCTTGGAGAACATCTTGTCGTAGCCCTCTTTGTACACTACTGAGAAATGGGCATCAAGAAGTTGGTACACACGTAATGTGTATCACTGAAATTCTAGAAAACAATAATTAGCTAGCTTCATCATAACACAGATGTGCCGACTAATGGCACCTGTGAAAAGAACGGAGAGCCTGGTTAAGAGGGTGAAGAGTAGAACCTGCAGACTATGCAGGTTCTGCGAGGAACAGGTGAAACCAGATGTACTGGTCTTAGAATTTCTCAGGACGTCGGATCAGGGTAGTTGATTCTTGTTAGGTCTGTGAGTCGTCAAATGATCTAACAGTTGATAATACAGATGTCCCGGAACTTATCAATAACCATATGCGAAGATTAGCATGAGAAGGTTCACGAAAAGGACAACTAAGAAATTAGTCCAACTCTTGAACATCTCCAAATAGAAAACTTGTTCATTTTTCAGAGTGCATCGTGCATGTGTTTCCCCTTTTTGTATTCGATTGGGATTTTCATACATTGTTTTTAGTTTATGGATTTTAATGGATTGTATGATATTTTGATTTTATGCGGATTCTTGATGAAATGTCGCAGAGTTGATAGGATTTAAGTACAATGCTTCAAAATCCCATTGAATTTGGTGGGATTTCAAAAAACTTAAAATACACGGAAGAATGCCACAAAATCCATCATTTTATGAAATGAAAAAAAATCCATCAGCATTTGAATACCATCAGATTTTAATGGATTTTAAACAATCCCAATTGAATACCATCAGATTTTAAAGCATAATTTAAAATCCCAATTGAATACCACCAGATTTTGTAGCATAATTTAAAATCCCAATTGAATATCTCAAGATTTTAATGGATTTCAAACAATCCCAATCGAATACCCTTGGATTTCATGAATGCAAAAAAATGCTTTAAAATCTCAATCCAATACACCCCTCTTAGTTTACTAAAAAGTTAAGTATCCTCCGTTTCATCGTATTGGAGACATAAGCGAGTTCGATTATGTAGCGAATCATTTTGTACAGGTGATGTTTTGCATATTGTCAATAGTTTTATAGCAAATAGCTCGCAAACATTAAGAAATTTTAGCATAAAAATCACCATAAGAATCCTTCCAGGTTTGTGTATACTGAGGGAGTGTGTGGAAGAAACTTTTGGCCTAGAATTTAAACAGAAACTGCCAACAAGCCATTGTGCCTAAGCAAAGACTCCGGAGACGGTTCGCGCCCTCTGAATTCCACAAAAACCTGAAATAAAACCAACCCCTATGATCAAGATTCAGTAACAACACATTTAAAGATTGAAACTGTCTAAAGATTCTGCCCCATCATTTAAATATACGGAAACTTCATCTCATCTTACATCTAGGGGTGCCTTCCCACCTCCAAGAGCAAGTATAGTCTCTCGGAATTTCTTCCCTGTTTCTTTCACAGCCTGTTCAAAACACAAAACCTTGCTATGGTTATATACTTGATTAGTACAATGTATATCAGTGACCTCTGTAGTTCCTGCAAAACACCATAGTTTTTTCTACCAGTACCAAAGAAACTACCATTTAAGGCATGGAGGGATTAGAATAATTAATTCGAGGAAATGAAATGAATGATCGGGTTCTAGTGCCTAATATGAAGATGCTACCAACATAGGAAAGAACTACGGGATCAATGTATCTAAATTTCTCCCAAGAGAAAACGCCCTCTTAGGAATGATGCCCTTGGGAAAAGCTGACCAAGGAAAGTAAGCTTGAATATTTAAGTAATCAAATTATAAACTGTCTTATTTCATACCTTAATGTCGTCTAAACCAGCATCTTCAAATGCAGAGAAAGCATCAGCAGACAGTACCTCAGCCCACTGCCAATATCAGACAGTTTATTTTAGAATATTGAAAGCTTTTATTCGTAGTAGCATTCACTAAAATCACTCCCAGGTCGAGATACTTCTATGGAAACCTTGGTACATATTTTTAGACTTTCAGCTAGACACAAGAGAATTACAGTTCATAATTTGCTGAGGCAGCAAGTTTACAGCAGATAAGAACCAAACAAAAGCATTTACTAAGACCGACTTTAAATTGTAAAGGACCTAAACTAAACACATAATATTGTACTAGGAATTTGTTTACAGAACAGGACGAGAATACTGACAAATTATAAATAAAAGATATTTATAGAAAAATAAAAGGCGTGCTTAAATATTAAAGTTGAGACATAGATAAGTTGTTACTTTCAACCCATGCAATCCGAAAACAAAAGTAAAAGATACACGTGAGAAAGAAAAACGAACATAAATCCTACCTTGTAACTGTAGTATCCAGCTGCATAAGGACCTGTTAATCCATTCGTTCCATCAGACCAAAAAGGAAATATTAGTTCCAGGAGGAAGAGGAAATAATTATATTAAGCTGCAAAAAGTTGCAACACTTAAACTAGAAATTAATTGATGATCAAGTAAAATTATTAGGAAGAAAAAACCTGCAAAAATATGGCTAAATCCACAAAGAAACCTATCCTCCGGAAGTGGAGGGATCACTTGTGTTTTCTGGCTAATCCTTTGATCAACATCATATATAGATTCAGACCCCCCAGGTACATACTTCGTGTGCAGCTCCAGATCAAGACTAGCAGATCTTATCTACAAAGAATTATGCAAGCAACAAAAGATGCAGAAAAATCAGAAGAATTCCACTTCCTTCTTTGTAACTGTTGATTTGTAAGCCATCGGTATATTTTGCTAACAAATATTACAACCCAGATTTTAGCAAGACAGAGAGCACCAAAAGAACATAGATGAATGAAAATAGATAAATACAAGTTTGGAAGCTACACAGAATTGACCACACCACACAAAGGAGTGATAAGAGTAGAAACAATGGAGTTTCAAAATATACTTGATGGGATTGTAACTCACAACAAGATTCGTTTGTTCTAGACTTGTAAAGATATACAAGGCTAATCACGTAACTGAATATGTGACACCAAGAACTTAGGTGAATAAAAATAATCTTGTGTTATAACTAATGATAAAAATAACAATCCACAGTCTGATTTATGTCACATCTTTCAGTGTTATTTGCCATTAGTTAATCAAACTAATATATCATATGCTGATGGGGATATAAGAAAAAATGTATATTATATATTACATGTTAACTCAAGGCTTTATGTTATGCATAGTGGTGAAGAGAGTTCTTGTGCCATTTACATTCATAAATTAACATCCAAATTGCTGTTCACTTTTATATATTAACTTTGAAAACACCAACCAGAAGCCAAATATGTGTGCTCTTAAATCAAAATAGGAATGGGGATGTTTCACTGACCTGGCGAAGACTATATGAGCCTGCACGGAAAGTCCTAGCTGCAAGAAGCTTTGAATATATATCTTCTGGGAGACTCTCCCCAGTTTCATAATGCTTTGCAATGCTCATCAAGGTATCCCTACAACAATGAATATAAAAAGTAGGAATCTTTCATTATAAGAAAAAAGGAAATTGTGCTAGTTATTGCTGATACTGATACAGATTTAGGTATTCATGTCCAGTAAAAAAGGATTTGGGCATCTGAAGGTGTCAAAGTAGCAATAAATAAAATTATTGTGCATCTGATAGTCCCCAGAATCTATAACTATTATTTATCTTTCTACTATATAAAACTCCGAGTGCCTGTGACTTCCCCTTAAGATATGAAGGGTTGACACTTGTTTTGAATATTGAAGTTTGTACGATCCCGAAGTTATCAATAATTGTTTAGGATTTCGACATAATCTAGAACAAACAATACATAACAAAAAAAAAAACTATGTTTACTGTGTGCGCCCTAACATTTGGGAAAAAACAGAACAGTTTGTATTAAGACCAAGGAGAACATTAGAAGCAGCTAGAATGATGTCAGAAACTAGAAAGGCAATTAACATCAATTCATCATTTATATCCTAAAGGCATTCAACTGTGAGACTAGAACTCTCTTCCACGAGGTAACTACTGATTTTTACAATACCCTTCTTTGATGAAATAAGCTACTATTAATATTCTAATTATCAAATTTATTTAGAAATATATACTGTATTAAACAATGTACCTGTGGTAACACCAATTTTCCATGAATTGTGAAGGTAATTCAACAGCATCCCACTCAATGCCTCTAACACCAGCTACAAGACCCTCATCTTCTTTAGTTAACAAATGCTGGAGTGCATGACCAAATTCATGGAAGACAGTTTCAACCTGAAAATTAGGCAGTTCGCAGTCAAAATTTACAGAACTGTAAATAGATTAAAAAAAAAGTGATATTCACTCTTCGGTTATATTATATCTGCCCAAAAATTATTATTCTTACCTCCTCAAAAGTCATAAGGCTAGGCTTGTCTCCAACTGGAGGCATTTGATTGCACACCATATGTGCAACAGGCAACCTAGCAGGAGCACCATCACGTGACATTACGCGGCTCCGGGCGACAACTTCATCCATCCACGCTCCTCCACGCTTTTCAGATGGACGAGAATATGGATCAAAGTAGAAGTATGCAATAGGACTGCCAGAAGAATCTTTGACACAATAAAATTTGACGTCGTTATTCCACACCTAGAAAACAACAACACAATATCATCAGTATGATACATCGCCTGCTACATGGCAATAAAATACAGTGCATCATAAGACCATGATTACCGGGGCTAAACCATCAGCTGCCTCTATGGCAACACCGAAGAGCGTCTTGGCAAGGTTGAAAAGGCCATCCATAACTTTAGGGAATGAGAAGTAGGGGCGTAATTGTTCCTGTATAAGTCATGTTAGTAGCACACCAGCACATCCGTGCAAAAGTTTTAAAATTCTAGTTATACAACACAAGAAGAACAACAAAAATTAAACATAAACAGTATTCGAGAAGGGCCACTATTGCCATAGAGTTGAAAAATGTCACATACAAGTTTCATCAGTATGACTGAAATTAAAGAGATTTAGAAGCATTAAATCTTAAAATGAAACCTACATAGAAAGGTTCTAGAAGACTAGAAACTCTGCACAGACATAGAATACGTAGTAAAAGGTCAATATCTGATAATCTTATATCACAAAAGCAAAAGGCGAGGATCCTGGTAACGCGTAGACTCTTGATGGCAGCTTATAGCAACACTGCTAACATCTAAAATGTGTATCATCACTATTTGAGCAAGCCCAATGTACCGGATTTCAGAATAAGTAAAACCAAAAATATTTTTCTGGAAATATTACAATAACAAAATTATCTGAAGTCGCCAAACAACGGAATCTGGTCGTCATATATTTCATCAACTGGTTAAAAAGCCTCAATTATATATAAAGTACAACTAGAGTATGCTTCGTCATGCATCTTACACTGGTTAGCAGTGATAGAAACTACGTTTAAAAAGGACAGTAACAAACCTCGTTTATTTCATATTTTGATTCACGCAGCCTCTCACTCCAAAATGTTGTATCCCAATGGGTCAAATCATCTGCTTCTAGAGCACCTTGATCTTTTGAGAATTGTTTGAGTTCTTCCATATCTACCAAGATCAGAGCCAGATCAAAGCAATTACATCTCTTTTATGTTGTTAATATAATCATACGAGTACTATCAAGCGAGTTTGTAGATCTTTCTTAGGCATCTAGCAATGACGATCAGACAGCTTTACAATGTATCTTAAGGTTGCAAAAATTGGAACAAGCAAGCTACAAGGACTTAATGGACTATTTTTGACTGCTGAGTAATGTTATTGTATCATAATACCAAACAGATCATAATTTTAATGTTACATCATCTGACGAGTAAGCATCGGCTACAAATGTTGTCTGTAATTTGCAAACTTCAATCAATACAGTCAAAGCAAAAAGGGGAATCAGTAGTCACTAGCTATGCTCCCCTCAGATAAATCTACCATAATTGGCAAAGGTTTTAGCTCTACTTGTGAAGCACTCTACTTGACACATGACTAAAGCTTATGCAGTGTAAAAATATGAAACTGGATTACACATAAACTTACTCTTTACTGCTATAGACAACAACTAACCTTATATAGGGGTATTCTCCTGATAGTTATATACTAAACTACCACATAAATGGAAGAGGCTTTGGCTTAAAGTGTAAAACACTAAAATTAAAATGGCGCAGCCTGCATTGTTATACAACATTTATCTCTATTTGGGGGCTTTTCCCTGTAACTACTCATAAACCCTAAACTGTTGAATTGTATGAAAATAACACCTACATAATACCTTTAACAGCTGCATCCCAAGAAGCAGCACGAAGCTTTTCAAGGAGCTCTTCAGCTTTGGCAACAGTAGCCATCTTGGTTGCCATAGATACCTGATAACATTCACCTTATAAGCATGTCTCAAAAGGAGTACTGCAGGAGAATCATACTCATACCTCAGCATAGTTGTTATAGCCTAGAAGCTTGGCCTTTTCCAATCTAAGCTTCAGAATTTGATCAATAATTCCCATATTATCAAGCTCGCCACTAGAAGCGAGGGTTAACCGAGCAAGATATACTTCCTTGCGCAAATCTCGATTTTTAGCATGTTGCATGACTGACATGTAACTTGGGTCGTCCAATGTTATAACCCATGGACCATTTTCAGCAGTAGCATTTTTATGCCCCTGTTGTATTATACACAATTGTAGAGTGAGATAGAAAAGCAAGTGTACTGTAGGTAACATATGTGACTACAAATTGATGTATTTCGGTACAGAGTACCTTGGACACTGCTGTTTGTGCACCCAAACCTAAAGCAGTAGCCGGCAACCCTTCAATCTCTTTCTTCTCAGTTATTAGTTTTTCAAACTTCTTTGTGGCATCCAAAACATGCTCCTCAAATTTTTCACTAAGCTTCACCAGTTCCTGCATTTAAAGACACAAGGAATCGAAATAATCAATAATTAACTTTCAAATTGTCATATTCCTATAGGGTGATTTTTTAATTCCAATCTAAATACAGATCCCTTGTACAGGCTTACTTGTATAGATGTTCCAAAAAGATAATTAACATGTGACTCACCGCACAGTATATATCTTCGCTGAAAGCATAATAAGTTACAAAGCTTACCTGTTCAATTTTGTTGAACTGGTCCCTTTTTTCATCTTCAAGTGAGATGCCATTAAGAACAGCCACCTTTATTTGAGCTGCATATATTGGGAATGCAAGTTGTTGGGAAGTATCATTAAGTAATATATCATAAAGGAAGAAGGAACTAGTGTAGTCCATGTTCTGAAGAATGTGTGTGGTATAAACTCTTGGAGATAAGCATCAAATATTATAAAATTCTTCGAGATATGCATCATTCTCCTCACTGATAAAGTTTCGAGAAGGCAGAAATTCACCAGAGTTACAGAACAAGAAAGTCCCTAAACTGAATGAATGACAAAGTGAGCTCGGATAATTCAATGACACTATCCAAAGTAGATGCTAAATATAAAATTTGAAAAAAAAAATTGAATCTTTATGTGGTTAAAGAACAATCTCAAGGGAGTGAGTTTAAGAAAGAAAAGGTGACTTTGGATGGATGTTTACAACTGACAATCATAGAATTTATGGACCTAAACATGTTTGGAGATATAGCTCCATATGAAAGTGCTAAAAGAATGTGGGAAATGACTTACATTCCACTATACGCTTACGAGCTTCACTTAGTGTGTCCCAACTGGAAGATTCTTTGATAGCCTTAAAAGCATTGTAGATTGGTAAACTTTGTCCTAACTTGAGCTCAAACTTGACTTTTTCAGGCTGAAAAAAGAAAAAATAATACAATATCGTAAAAACCAATAACATGAGTCAAGTTATTTGGGATTAGTATCAACAAATAAGATTTTACCAAACACTATCAAAAAACCTTACAAATACACCAACAGCCGAATGTAAAATGAGTAATGTCATAAGATATCCCAATTTTAAGATATTAGAAGGCAACGAAAACTCGAAAGATACAAAAAACAATTAAAGAGCCCAATCATACCTGAATTTCTTCAATGGCAGTACGGAGTTGAGGATTATCTTTGACGGCCTTGAGATGATTAACAGCTCCCCAAACCACTTCCAACCGATCAACTAGCTTCTCCAATGGCTCCACCAGCTTCGGCCATGACGGTTCCACACTGCTCTCCAATTCAGCCAATTCATTTTCCTAATCAGACAAAATTAAAACCCTCTTCTGTTATATATACACTCCAAAATCCACCTATATCGAATTTTCTGTTAGTGTGCTCATTGGTCTTTGTATCGTTAACAAAGATTGACGCATGCACAAAAATACGTATCAATAAAAATAAGCCTAATGTTAGTGCTTAGAGTGGGTTCATGGATACGTAAAAATATATAATAAAATACTGACGAGTTTGTTGAGCAAGGCAGCAACACCGGGACGGACGTGATGGGCTTGCATGGAATCGAAGGGCGGGAAATAGAAGTCCTTCAAGAGAGGGTTGTCTCCGTCGATACCTGACATTGCGGTTGAGTTGCGGCGGGGTGAGAAAAGGCCAAGACCAGTAGAGTCAGGATGTTTTGTTAATACCAAATATACGTAGCACTAGGTCATATAAGAGCATCTCCAACCCTAAGCACCTTTTAGCTATAAAATCTACGTGGATATACATTATACCTAACATCTAAATTTTAGACCACTCCAACCCACGTCATCTCCCGCTTGAAATATTCTAGGTATAACCCTAATATTGGTCCAAAACTTAATATCTTTTAATTGTAATATATAACATATTAATTTGAATTATTTTTAAATATTTAACTTAAAATATTTAATGTATATTTTAAATGCATAATATTATAATATACAAAATATTTATATATGTTCATTATTATTATATGTATAGGTGTATTATTTATAATTTATAATATTATTTAATTTTATTAAGTGTAAAAAATTATTTTATCGTTATCCAAAGTTATAAAATTCTAACAACCAATATTATTATATATAAATATATAATTTATATTTTTAATTTATAAAGTCACATGTAATATTATTAAATGTTAAAATATTAATTTTTTTTAAACTATATTTATAAAAAGATATGATTAAATAAGACATGCTTTTGGTAAAATAGTTATTTTGTTTTATTTTATAATGTTTACTTTAAAATATTGAAATAGATATAAAAATATTATAATAATATTATTAAATAAACTTTTTATTAAATATAACATTTAATTTTCATTAAATTTTCAAAATTAAAAAAATATATAATATTTGAAGATAGCTAATGATTATAGCTAACACCGTCGGAGCAAAAATCGCTACAGGTACAGTAAAATTATAACTAATCATGTTTTAGCTAACAGTTTTCACTGTTAGCCTTGGAGATGCTCTAACTGTGCAAAACACGTAATAAATCCGAATATACACATGCCTTCATTGCATAATGAGTAACTGAATTCAAAATTCAAAATAATTATTAACTTCCTATTTATTTCAGATTAATAATGGAAAGACTTCCTAACCAAGAAGATTTTTTTTACGATATCGCATTCAAAATTCGAAAACTGTAAAGCTACCTATTAAGCTACCAATCGCCTTTTCTTAAAATATTTAATATTTAATATTTAATATTAAAATATAGCGAAAATATTTTCAGAAGATTACATTAAAATGAGGTAATGTTATACCCCATTAAATTTGTTAATTAGTTATTTTGATTTATCATCTTTTTATTTTGATTAATTTAATTGATTTCATATGTACATGTATATCTTTTTAAAGATACTAGGGAATTTTGCCAGCGCTTCACGTGCGTGAATCCTCGTAAAAAAATTTATATATGTGTATTTTTTACAGCGACAAAACATAGTTAAACCATAGAGAATTTTGGATACACTACGCGTACTTAGATCTACGCGTACTTAGATCTTAGTACAAAATCTATTAACCTCTTTAAATTCAAAAAATATATATAGAATTAGACATGTGTGTATACTGCATATAAAAAACACTATTAAACAACTATACAAATTAACAATGAAAAACTTTTAAAATCTATTATCTTATTGATGATCTGTTTTTCTTCATCATCAAATACCGAAAAAAAGAACATGTTGATTAAAAAGGAAGGACTGTGACACTAAAAAAACAGAAACTTACTCAGAGACAACCTGCAATCAATCTCTCAATTAAGTTTGGTACACCGAAGAACATGACATTCTCTTCATTGTTCTCTCCTACACTCTCCATATCATGATTCTCGCAAATATTATTAAAATTTGGAAACAGTTTATCACAATTTTTAAAATTTCTCAGAATACATGGAAATGACGGTGTGCAAGGTGCTTGAATTATAATCAAAGTCAATACTTACTAACTCAATCTGAAAAATGTGTTAAGAAAATACACGTATTTTAGTATGACAATTGTTTACTACATTCTCCTCATAATATATTTTTGAGCTTGTATCAGAATCTATTTATATTATAAAGCCTGAAGGCTCTTATAGTGTGTTATTACCAAAAGCCCTTCCACAAATTTGCGTATCTACGGGGTTTTGCCACTGGCTGATACGGTTACAGCTGTATATTACTACACACGTGCTTTGGCTACACACTCCCAAAAGAAAAGCGTTTCTCTCCGGTTAACTTTACCAACTGTTGAGCTCATCCACCGTTAATATCACCGACGTGTCGGCTGATTAAAACACTCTCCCAATTACAGTACAATTTCTAATCTCATTTCAAATTTCAAATTTGTAATGAATGGATTAGTTTACACAAACTAATTGGCGCTTCTCCCATTGCTTTCTCCGAAATGGAAAGAAAACTCATGCTGGGTAAAGATGTGGTGGATTCAGGTGTTCGACCACGATTGACTCGCAATGTTTGTAAGTTGCTCGAATGTTGTTATAATCTTCTTGGTTGATTCGTTCATCTGTGTTTGCGGCATACCTAAATGAGTGTGTATGCAGTTAACCACGATTTGTCCATGATGAAGGAGGACAAACAACCAAGGCTTCCATATACCATTGATGATTTGTTATCTGAGGAAGACGGACGTGGTACGTACAACCCACTTTGTTAATTGATTGTACCAGTTCTGTCTATTTATATTAATTGAAGAATGAGAATGAAATATTGTTGGTGCTGTGAAACTGTTTGATGAAATGTCTGAAAGAAAAAGCTATTAATTTTTGCACTATGTATTGTTAATGGCTTGATTTTGGGATATATATACAAGTTCTTTTTAGTATTTATTGTTTGAAACTCACTTATAATGTGATATATTTTGATGTGGACAAAATCAAAGATGCAGAATGATAATCCCAGACAAGTGTATGGCCCTGTTGTTACTGTATGGACTTTGCCTGGGAAGTATTTGGCGAAATGTCCAGGAGAAGAGAAGCTGATAAATTTGTCAATTTTTAGGTATTTTTTAACTGTGTTGTATAAACAAATTTTTAGGAATTTCTCAAGATTCGAATGCACTAATTTGGCAAGGAAAGACAGGTATTTTCATTGTTTGGTGTGATCTTGGTAGATAAAATGGAGTCTTGAAATTAGTGTATTTTCTTGATTTTTGTATTTTCTTGAATTTAGTGTATGTCTTTGTAGATATAATGATCTGTAGTCATTTAGTATTTGCTAATAAGATATATAGTGAAGAGATTAGTTTTGACCTCTCTTTTGAGACTAATGGAAGTGATGTGATTGAGAAGGTACGTCCAAGTCTGACACTATTATCAATCTGAACTTCAGCTCCTCATTTTCTTCTACATCTTTCACTGTAATCACTCGGTTGGAGTGGCTCAAATGTTTCTAACAAAATAATTTGATCATATATATTTGTTTCCATCCAGACATGTCAATTTAAAATATCTCTGTTTTGAATGCAGAAAATCATGATATGTTTGTAAATCATGGCAATTTGTATGAGATTGAGTGATAACAGTCTGACCCAAATGTGTGATACCATGTCAAAGTATTTAGTCATTTGATATCCTACATTCGTATATATATCTAAAGATATTTTCTAATACTACAATTTCAAAGTTATTGCACTTATTAAGCTCCTAGATCAGAGTTGGTTGGTTGTCTATAGTTGTATAAAATAGTCTCTACTGGCCTATTAATGTTGTATGGGCAACTTGCATTTCTGAAATAAAAAATAAAAAGAATAATAATATGTACGGCAACACGTATGACATAGAGGCATGCATAATTGTTTATTGAAAATCCAATTTCCAACTTCATTTAATTATATTTCATTTTACATTGTTTTCTTGCCATATTTCGTGTTTATATTAAGTGTTTTTATTTTAGTATTATCATAATTTATCAAGTGTTTGATAGTTATGAATTGTGATAATTATGTATTCACTAACAAGAATGGCTACTATAATTATTTCTGCATTATGTCAGGAGAAAAAACTCATGATTTCGTCCGGGATGAAGATGAGCGTCCCAAAGTTGCCTATAAATTTCAGTTAATTCTTTAGTTGGTATCTATGATGATTTTGTTGACAGGAGGTCTGTGGTATGTCATAAAATAGTGGAGGAGTTTGAGTGCCAGAGAATTTTTCAGGCAGTTGATCACGGTATTGACAGCACTTTGATTTTTGAAATTCATCACTTCTCTTCACTTCTAATTGTTTACTGATTTTGACTCATGTGAAACATAGACGGAAATGCAAAATTTTACAGAAATGATTGTCAGCATGATGAATTAATTATTGTGGTAAAGAATGTTAAGTTCCATATATATTACTTGGTAAGCTGTTTGGATTCACTTGACATTGTAACTGTGTCAAAAATTGCAGCTGGATCTCAGGTTAAACCGCCTCGGTTTGCCTCCTCCAAGCGAAGTATTAATCAGGTTAAGAAATCCAGTCATGCTTATCAAGTTACAAATCTGTTGCTGGAGAACAGAGGTGCACATCATCTTTAAATAATATATTGGGAAGGAAATATAACTTTTGTTTGAGAAAGCATATATGTGTCAAATGTTAATTATACTTAATGTTATAAAATCTCTTAATGTTAATTATAAAATCGAGTATTATAATCATCATAGTCCACAAAATCATCATAGTCCACAACAAACGGCATGTTAAAAGTCTAAAATCAATTTGAGCAGTAGGTTTATCTCTAAGCATTTTTAATACATCTTCAATTAAGGTACACAGATTGTTGAAGATTTTGTCAAGGCCGATGAATTGTGCACGAGGAGGGAATATGCATGATGGTTAGCACGGACAAACTTGCTACTAGAGAGGTAGTAAATGACTTGCATGGAATCCAATTTTTTATCTTTTAATATTATTATCATTTGGCTCATTTTTACCAGAGATTTGGTGTATGGGTTGTAGGAAAAATAAGCATACGGTGTTCCATCTATTGCACTTTCCGGATCTACATTATCTGCATTGGACGACGTGAGTGTTGAAGACCCTGATTTTCTATGCATACAATGTAAGGGGTAAATTGCCTTTAATTATTAAATTTGATATGAGAGTGGTGAAGTGTATAAAAAGTTCTTGGACTTTTCAGCTCTTGCTGAGGCTGACATTGTTTCAAGTAAGATGTCTGTGGATAATTCCAGTTGGCAAAAAGGTGTAAGATTTTGCCCAGATAGGTAATGCAGATAATATTTGTGTTTAGGTAGCTATATATTGTCTTTTACCTTCTCGATGACTTCGGCATTGGTCTTCACATTAAAACACTGAATTCTTCTGTAGATTTATATCTCGCCAGGATCTCATAAGTTGGAAAGCCAAGCTAGATTATGAAGTCATGCCAGGATTAAGGGAAGAGGTAAGAAATATAAATAGACTTTGTAGGCACGTACTCACACAATTAGTTATGCTTTTCTGTTAAAAGCTGACAAATGTACAGTCCAGATATCAAGAAAGAGCTTGGATTTTATGGATGTAAGGGAGATCAATTCAGATGCAATAGTTGTACTTTTCAAGGACTTGCTTGTTGGTGACAAGAGCATATACAGAACAGTTTTTGGTCTCTCTCTTTGTTTCTGTGTCCCGGAAAATGATCTCCACGATTCCAAGAAGAGGGCAGCTTCACATGAAGTAGAATGCTCTTCTGATAACTCAACTCCTCAGGCTTCTGAAAGCGGAAGCAAAAAGAAAAATGTATCGTAAATTAATGCAAATGGTGTAGCTGTGACTATGCATACCCAGCTTCTGTTCTTGATTTAACCGAAAGTGATGCTAAACAACCCACAGATCAAACTTTGGCTCCTATTTTTGACTTGAACCAGAGATTGGTAAGTTATCAGGTTACATTTTGCATCACAAAATAAATTGTTGGACATAGTGGCAACTGGAATAGTTACACTCTGTTATTCTTTTGTTTGAAATTTGGCAGGTAGCAGAAGAGGAATACCAGGATAGTTGTGAGATGGCAAGGCAAGACAAGCTATCTGAGTTGAAGTTATCTCTTTGTAGAAACGTAGGACACGGTTCCAATCGTGCGGTAAAGAGAAAGATCTCATGGCAAGATCCGGTTGCTTTGAGGGTGGGATTAGCTATAATTAATATTTTTTAGTCAGTTAATGTAGAAAGAGAGTAGGCCTATGAAAGATTGAACTATATAAGATATATCTTAACAGTTGTGTTATGTCTTTGTTAAAACAGGTTGTACTGTTATGTTGGTTTTGTTAATGTACAAGTGTTGTTTAGATATGTTACTATTAGTAACACACAGGAAGACTATCTGATGAATTATTAAAGTTAATGCAGACTGAAATACAAGAATTTTGTTCTCTCACTGGCAGCCAATGGTTTAATACAAATATATTTTCTTCTTCTGTCGATTGGCGTCAATAATGTTTCATATATTTATATTTATAGAACAATATTGATCATATCATTATCTCGGTTAATAGTATGTTAACTCAAATTGACACTTAAAATGATAAATTTATTTGTATATCACTTATTAAAATTTGAACATCTATTTCAAGTAGTTATGTAATTTTATAAATTTAAAAATCATGATAATATTTAAAGTATACATATTTAAAAATCTGAGGCATGGCCGCTCGGCCATGCCGAGGAACCTTTTTATAATAGTGATGCAAGAATAATTGATTTACAATACAAAAATTCATAATTTATTAATAATATTACCACATAATATATATATATATATATATATATATATATATATATAAATTTAACATATATTAATAGCCTATATATTATGAGAGGGTAGTTGAGAAATAATTATATCATAATTTAATTTATAATATAAATCACTTATATACATATTAAGAAAATAGAGATAAAATCTAAAATAAAATTTTCATAGGCATAAATGAATTTAGATATAGATATAAAAGCACTTAATATTATTATTATTATTATAAATTAATTAGTATTAAAAAAAATAAGCATTTCATATATAAATTCATTAAATTTAAATCATTTATTATATTATTAGAATCGATTGATAATAATATTAAAAATATACATATTTAAAAGTCGAGTGGCCGCTCGGCCATGCCGAGGAACCTTTGTATAATAATTATGCAAGAATAATCAACTTTGCTGTATAAATAATTTATAATTTGTCAATAATATTAACTCATAAATTAATTTTAAATAACCTAGACGTTTTGAAAGGGGTAGTTGAGAATTATATTATAACTTAATTTACAATATAAATCACTTATATATATTAAACTAAAAGATTAGCTTATATAACAATCATTGTTTTTATCATCAATAATAAATAATCCATTATTATATATTATATTCACTTTCTTCATACTAATATATTTTGAATAAGTATTAAAATTAGGATGATGCTTCATACACATCCTGAATTTTGTTTATGCATTTTTTAATCTTAACGTGTATAAATATAATAAGATAAATATATAAATATTAAATATGATTATTATAATACATATAAAATAAAGTTTAAAACATGCAACCATGCGAAGCGGGTAAATAGGGTTATGCAGTCTTATTACAACTCATTCATTTGTAACCGAAAAACACTTGAGTACATTCCTTTTGAAGTGCCCAACACAATTGACATTTCAAATGGTATTATGGGTCTGTTTAGGAGTGCTGTTAAAAATTGCTGTGCTGTCAGAAAAAATACTGGTAAAATAAGTACGGTTGTAGAAATCAGATAACTGTTTGGTAATTTTTTGATATTTACTTATTTTGAATTATAATATAAATAAAAATAATATTTTTGGTAAGGTTTTATAATGAAATCTATAACATCATTCTGCAAAAGTTGAAAAACAGCTTTTTCCAAAAGCATGGGAGGACCTGCTTTTTCCTCAGCTAAAAGCTGCTGTTCGGAAAAGCTGTTTTTGGATTTACCAAACAGTTTTTCACATGCTTTTCAGCAAAAAACTGCTGTTGTTGTTTGCAACAACAACCCCAAACAGTACCTATGTCAAAAAAATTATCACCGTAACTAAAAGAGTAATACATTCTTTAACCACAACAAAACGAACATTTATTTAACCACTTTTTGGTATCATTTCTTTCTCAAAACTTTTGAGCAATTAATTTTAATTAGAAATCCTATCTATAACCATGCGTAGCGGGCAAAAAATCCTAGTTCAGATATAAGGTAAGAAGTGTTGAAGTGTTGCTGGTCAGAGTACTTGGTACAGACCTTGTTCCTATAAAAGTGACACAAACAGCTCGTCTTAGAGTTGTAGGAGAGATTATAATGAAAAATAGTTATAATACAGAAATTATAGACTCACTGCTGGATATGGATGTACTATGACTTGTTGGAGTCCACTATACATAGGTTCATTATTAAATAAGTAAGAAACACTGTCTAAACTTTACCCTATGTCGAGTATATGGTTACTTTACCCTATCTAAAGCAGGATTTAAACTTACTCGGAGGAAATCAGAGATCATTCTCCTAGTTAATTGAGGTGCAATGAAGAACATCAACATTCTCTTTGTTGCTTTCTTCCACACTCTGAATGTTGTGGTTCCCGAAAATACTAAATAGTATTGAAATTTAGACCTCAGACTTTTCGCCTGGAACCTAGTTTATGTCCATTAACGTAAGATCAAATTTATAGATTTATGCACATATGATGATTATAAACAAAAATATAAAGAACAAAAAGTGTGGTCTTCTCTGGCAAAAAAAAAGTGTGGTCTTCACATATATTTTCAAATTAACAGGAAGTATTTTATATATTTTCCCGAATATATATACTTGAAACAAAGTGAGAACAAAGCCATATGTATTTCCATCGACATCTTCAGTGTTTCTCCATGTATTTTATCTGTTGCGCCTGCATAATAGCGGAAGGTTTCTGCTGCACTTGGAATATCCTGATTCTTGCCATGATGAAACAATTTTCCTGCATCAATAATATCTAAAGCTGCCAACTCTTCTTTATTTCATCAATCAAGTCAGCTACTTTCATCAGTATCCTTCTCCTTTGCTGATCATCAGAAGAAACCATTTAACTTCTACACAAATTACAACATGTCTGCCATGTTTAAATCGAGCTTATTGACACATATCAAAACATATGTACAGAGTAGTAGTGAGCACATAACAAATCATTGCAATAGCTCCGTTCAAACAAACATGACCACTTAGGATCATACTCCGAAAAAACATTTGCAAACCACCCTCCCCCAAAAAAAATGTAAGATAAATTAATCCTTCGAAAAAAAATAAAAATTAACACCTTGAGGTTTTGTGAAAACTGGTCACTTAACACTATTTTGGGACCATGAAAAATTTTAGAGAAATGATCGAGTGCTTACAGCTCCGGAAAATCGATGGCCAGGGACCATTGTCAAAAGCTTCCCGAGCAGCCTTGACAGCCTTCACTATACTGGGTCATTTTTGGCTGCACTATAATAGAGCTTGATAGTAATTTCTTTACAACATTCTACACCGTTATGTCTCAGTGTGAGCTTGGAAATTTTCATCATATAATTGTCACAAAAAATTATACGTATAATTTCCACCATACGTTTCAATAAAAATAAGGTTAATGTTATTGTTTAAAGTGTCTACGAACACACCACAAATACCCTACATATATAATAATCACGGGCTTATGCACAAAAATAAGTATCAATAAAAATAAGCCTAATGTTAGTGCTTAGAGTGGGTTCATGGATACGTAAAAATCTACTTCTATATATTAAATGGCAACCAAGGGCAAAGAAAATGGCTGTGAAATGTCCATTATACCCTTATATTAATTATAATTACAAAATTACTAATATATGATTCATTTATTATACTTGATATATTAAGTATTAGTAATTAATACATTTACATAATAGATATCCATTTAATTACAATTGCCACCTATTTATGACTACTCATTACAAAAAATTGAATATGAAATGCTGACATAGTTAGTTAATTTATATTGTATAAAATTAATTCATGTGAATTGAACGTGGGATATTTAAATAAACTCTCATGTAAACTCTACATCATATTAAATTAAGATCTCTCGATTTTTATTTTATCAAAAAGAAAAGTATAATCTTTTTACATGTGCGGATACCTCAAATTATTTTCGATTTAACTTAGTGTTGTTTCTAATATCGTAATTAATAAATTTTTATCTTTTAATGGAGTGATTTTGTTTATTAATCTAATTTGTAATATGTTTGTGTGTATGTGTCTATAATAGTACAAGTGTACAATCATATTTATTAATCTAGAGTTTCACATTAATTATTGACACCAATTTGATGACAAATAGTAGATTTATTACATATTGTATATAAAGAGTGGGAGTACAGAAAAAAACATTAGACATATATCTTGTGATATAAAGGCTACGACCGCTAATGGTGTTCAATAAAACTCTGACACTCAAGTGGCAAGTCAATTGGTAGCCAACTAATGTTTCTAAAGATTGAATTCCGTTTTCGCTTGATAAGCCTATCGAGTAACGAGTACTCATATTAATTGAAAAGTACTTTTTAAAAAGTTTGGATATATTTATAAATTGATTTTAGAGATTAAATATTCATTAATATATATGGATTATATGATGAATTGTAGTTTATGTTATGATATTATATAAAACTAGCTTTATAGCCCGTGCAAGGAACGGGCGTGCTCTAACTTGGCTTGAATATATATCGGGCAGGAAAAACATCATTTGTCATAGGGATATAACATCTGCTCAAGATATACAGAAACAAAGTGCTAACAAGTTCTTTAGGAATACATATGTGTATTCATAATGCACGCCGTTTATCTTGCAGCGATGTTGTAACTGTGCTAAATACCCTTATTCTGCACTTCTGAATGATTGTGATTTTGCTACATGGCAGAATAGATCCCACTACTTGATGTAGCAACTACATAAAGTGAACAGTAAGTCAGGATCTTCCATGTATATGCAATATGCACAAATATAAAGTACATGCAATGTATGCCTATACAATACGGATATTTTAATATTCTTCATATAAATTATGTTTTTCTCATTAAATTATATCAACAAATTATGTCAAGGTATAATACATATAGCCACTATCATAGGAATTGTGTTACTGTAGTAGCCTGACTGGATGAGTCCCCGCCAAAATAATTTATGCATATTATTATAAACCTTCAGCCATTTGTACGTATCCATGTTTTGCTACCAGAAAAATATATTTGTTGTTACAAATCCACATATAACAGATATTACACCTGAAGTGCCACACACTTCTCCCAGAAAGATATATTTCTTGTTACAGATCCACATATAACAGATATTATACCTTCAGCGCCACACACTTCGACAATGACATATAGTCAAAAAAAATAAGATACCTTAGATGTTCGTATCCATAAGAGAAGGTTATCATGCGATATATAACCCAAAACCCGCTCAAGTACTACAAATCAGTATCAAATATACTAAAGAGCAATTACATCGAAAAATAATTAAGCCATACGTAATAAGTTTTATAATATTGTTCTCTAATGTATTTTGTGACAAACATAGAGACGTTCAAATATTTATCTGTTGCCACAATTGCTTGAATAAAACTGGTTAGGAAGTTTGATTCAGATTTCAAGTTGATGTAGAAGAGATAACCCAAGTTAAATGAAAGGACTGTTGCAAACATAAGCACTAAGAGTACCCCAGCACCAAATTTACACCCCAAGTGATTCTTATCAAAATCCTGCATCGATCCATGTTTAAGAAATACAGGAGGAAAACCACACGAAAAATTAATTAGTTAATGAAAATCCTGAATAATGACTCTGGCACTAAGGTTTGATCGTCTAATCATTTTAATTTAGCATGATGGACATAGACGCCAAAATATATCAATAACTGACTATTGTAATACATGATCAAGAAGTGTCTTCTTTTTGCCTTCAATATAGTGCGTACAAAACAGCTTTTTAACACTACAACACCAAGAGCCCTCTTTGGAGACTATTAAAGATCACTATCAGTCGTCCAACCTATTATGTAATATGTATATTTCATAAAACTAATAATGTAGAGATAAAAATGCTTGACTAATTGAAATCATGGCGACATAAATATTAAATAAATAACCTACAGCAATAACACCAAATGTACCAAGGCTAGATGTTTGAGGACCGGAACATATGCTCTATTCATCTAACACACTTACAGGCCCTTTAATTCATGTCACATTGTGTATATTGCCAAAACTATCAGTGCAATAATATTTTTAATTTAATGACAAATGATACTTAAACATCAGGAGACAAAAGAAATTTATCCTCACCATCAGATTAAAGATCAAATTGATAGACATTAGATATTAAGCCGCTTCCATGTTCCTGGACCATATAGAATGCATTAGTATACAAACAAATCATAATAAGAGAGTTACACCACACAAGCAACAATAGTATAATCGACTTTACCAATTCAGAACCATCATATTCATGTCCCGTATGTCTATCTGAAACCAAGCCTAAAAAAATATCATAGGTTGAATTTTTGAACTTCTATAAAATTAAGAAAGGAAACATGAGAGACTCTCTATAATTTTAAATTACCCCCTAATGATGTTGCACAGACATAACCATTCTGCAGGCATATGAAAGTATAAGCAAGGCATAAAGCCAAGCCTTAATATGCAGAAATTGTCACAGAATCTTAGTTTCATTTAGTGGTTAGCTCAGACCTGGGGACTTAACTACTGTTTATACACGAGCTTTGCCCTTTTTTATAGTATTTTCTTCTACCAGAAAGGTGAATTCATTCTATTCTTCTAAAATTTTATGCATGAACATGAACTATTTTTATTATATATGTTGACGCATTTCTAGCATCAACCCACCTTGAAATTATATGTAATTTGTATGTGGCTGATGTATAGTATAATAAGGAGAGGGAGAATGGAACGTGAAATGGAAATATCATAATATCCTAAGAAAAATCTCTCTGACAAAAATTCAATTGCAATTGATTTAAACATTTCATCAAGCACTTTGGCACTCCATATTTGATAAACAGGAGTTATGCAAAATTCAAGAGGACACCCATAGTAAAAACATATACAAAACGCAAATTACCTGGTGATATATTAGATACACATCCAATCCCACCGTTATCAAATCGGGTCCAGATGATTTCAACTCCATCATATTCGTCGCTGATGATACCTCCGGTGACGCTGTGATGAGTGCCGAAAAATAGCAAGCAAGGAAGAGCCTGCAATAAGAGCGGCAACCTGGAAAGATGTCAGGAATTTTGATGCACACAAAGGAGGATACAACAGTTGTTCTTGTACAAGTATAATGAACGATTGCAGAAATTCCTTGGCAAAATAACTGAAAAAACCGAGCGTGTAGCATAAACTGGAAGAACGAGTATTTAATTTCACGTTAAATGACAGGCAAATTTGTAATTTCATACTGATTTTTTTTTCTCACAAAAAATTCAGTACGTATTGTAGGAAACGATTCTCAGGCCATTCCAACTGTTATGTTTTCTCCAATCTGCTACTCCATCGGCGGAACTTTCCTTTCTTGAGCTTACCTGGAACAAAAGGCAGTTCTCTTTCATAACAGTACGACCAACTCAATAGAGTTTCAGGTCTAGATATCTCTCTCCAGGAACCAGCTCCAGGAGGCCCCACACTACTTGACATGAACCAAGTTGAGTCTCTGAAATGGTTGATATCTGTGCTCTAGTTAGAGCTTTTGGTTTTGTAGTTCTTGCATGAGAAAGTTCCTGAGCAGTATCTGTCATAACATCAAGTATCATGATCCTGTGGCTAACATCTAAGTTGGGTGAATAAAGGAGTTTATTTAGAGTATGAAGATACTCTAAAGGTGACATGGCAATCAATGCAACCAGCGCTTTTGCCTCTTCTCTTCTGCAGAGTCTTCTTCACCGTCTATACTTGAATCAAAGCAACGACTTTGTACAAGAGTTCTAAATAGTTCACCAGCTACATATTTAAGTTCATCTGAGGATGCCCAAATAAGCTTTACAGCAACATTTAAAGCCCTTTGCAGGTGAGAAGATAGAGGTTTATCGAGCGTATATTATTGCAAGAAGATCTTTTTAGCTAACTAAACTACCATTTTTTTTATATTATGTTACTAATATCCTAGTGAGATGCTAATTGGTCTTATTATTACCACTATGGACTACTGGAGAAGTTATAATGTTTAATGAGATAATCAATTCTATCTTTGGACATCAATAATAATAAAATATGTTAATTTCCAGCAAGGCTCTAAACATGTAATTGCTAATAACAGGAAATCATGTAGTAATATATAACTTGACAATTACCTTGATAACAGTAATGAGAGGACCATTTTTATTAACATATCCCGATTAAGATTTCAGCTGGTAGCAGTGCAGCACATCCCCTTCATTCTTGTAATCATCTGGAAAGAATAATTGTAAAGATAAACTAAATGGTAACCTGACAAAACATTTTGGTCGATAAAGGCTTTATGCTGTTGCACTATTGGTATATATCTTGTTCATATTCTACAAAGCAATCTCATATTTGTATACTGATCTGAACACATAAGCGTACTAACCTCAGAAATAATGAACTCCTCTGCAAAATTACAAACAACTACATGAAGCTCATAAAAGATAGATAGACACCTGTTTCAGATAAGGGAACAACAATTTAGGAGAGATATAACAATTTAATACATACATATACGTGTTTTTCTCTGATCCTCTCAAGCCTAACAAATGAGAACACATGAAGTTCATATGGTGGTGTGTATAATCACAAGCAAATGAGAAAAGAAAGAGAGAAAAGAGAACATACATAGAAACTTGAGCATATCATCATTATAGTACGAATTGGGGAAAGAGTAAATTTTTTATACTTAAACTAATACAAGAATAGCAGGCACAAAAAAGTAGCAAAGAGGAAAGAAAGAGAGAAAAGAGAACATACATAGAAACTTGATCATATCATCATTATAATACAAATTGAGGAAAGAGTAAATTTTATATGCTTAAACTAATACAAGAATAGCAGGCACAAAAAAGTAGCAAACCCTTATATGTCGGATCTAACTAATAGCAATCGGCAGTTGAGAGAGTTCCAATCTAAGAGCATGGTGAAACTATAAATACAATTTTATATCCTATATATGCATACATAGGTGTTGCATTTCCAAGTTTATCAAATTTAGACATGTACTAAGGCAAGATGAGGATAAATGAAAGTATAAACCAGTAGTTCCATCTTCACATGAGCAAGAACATCCCTCCTCTATTCAGAAAGCCTTTATGTGCAGCAGCGCAAATATATGCGGAAGGTGCCTTATGTTACAGATAGTTGTAGTTGAGTTCTCTGCCCAACTCAATAGCTGTTTGCTAATAATTATATCATTGTACAGACACGTCTTAATGTGCACTAATTTCTTAGAACAACGTAATCCTGCTATACTTCCATGCTTGCACATGTGTTTTTTTACTGTTTATATTATGATTATATGAATCCATTTAACAAAATTTGCAACTCAGCTGAAAATTAAAAACTAACCAGTAAAAAAAATGGTTGGCCAGTTCAGCTTTACACCACTCTTCATAATAAAGATGCAAGCTATGATATAAATATAGCTGCAAGGAATCAGCAAGGAGTGGAATAGACAACCAATGTAGTTTAAAATATTGTAAAAGTAAGGAAAAAACTAAAAAAAACAATAAGATTACAGCTTAAATCCAATGCTGAAGAGCCAATTCCTGCACTCTGACATCTATGGACAAACCCTGACCGACCTACACAGACTTGGAACACATAATTAGAACAACACAATTCTTGTGATTTGGCATCTTAGTGATCTTCTTACAGAATTAGAAAAACCCACACAAGAAATGGATACCTTGCAGCAGTTGTCTCGCTTGGGGAAATCGAAGAGAGTACTCCTACTACGATGAACGTTCCATCCCTAAAAACTGAGTTACTACCAGCTACATCATTTACAGTCAAAAAAACGAAATTGCACAATAACAGAGGAATTATAAAAACCCATTTATAGCCATTATACCAAACATAGTCTGAAAGAAATTGAGAATGAACCGAGAAGGCAGGGGCGGTTCGGGGAGGGGAGGAGATGTACTCTAGGCTTTTTGAGGAAGTGGAGTATGCTCTCAGTCACAACACACCTGAGAAGGATTTCTCCGACCATCATGTACCGTGCTTCACCAGTAACAACAAATCGAAGATGATGAAGGGGCGAACAATTTTAATTACAATTTATCTGAAAAGGTCCGGGGCAAAGGAGTAGGAGATTAATACGGAGCACTGAGCAGGCAGGGAAGGTGAAGGGGGTAACGGATAGTTAGTTAACGGGGTATTAACGGGTGAATAAAATGGCTCACCGACGTTTATGAAAGTCGTTGTTGCAGCATTATAGATACTAGCCTATAACCCGTGCTTTATAATTTTAATATTAATTTATTAGAGTTTTTCATTAATTAAATAAAATGATATTAAATTATATTAATCGATTGGTTATATTCACTTTTGAAAGTTTGTCTTGTACAATATTTTTTCTATATTATAAAATATTAGTATAAATAATCATTTCTTTTCCATATATGAATGTTTTCTTAATATTAATATGTGATAATGTGGTTTTTGATCAATATTATCTCATATTTCATAGTATAGCACACGGTACTATTGTATTTGAAAATTTTAGTTATATTAAAATATTGAGCTAAAATTTTTAGTTATTGGAAAAGAAATCTATTTTCATTTAAAAGTTTTAGTTATTAAAAAATTTTATTATTTATATGTGAATTTTTTTTTATAATATCAATATATGATAATATTGGAAAATGTTACGACAATAAGGATGATGCCTCCTTCCAGAGCTCTTTGTCAATAACTGTATTCTTGTTTGTGTAATGTGTGGATAAGTGGCAAAGACTCAAGCATAAGAGCATTCCCATTGGCTCCCCCATATGTTTCCCTATCCTCATAATTTAGGGAATTTCTTAACTTTTTATCAAAACTGAAGCTACATCTGGAACCCTAAAATAGGGTTTAGTTTTAGGGACCAAAACTCAAACCCCATATTTGGGGACTCACTGTACATGTCCCATCCTCTTTTCTTTCATTCTTTAGTTATATTTTTAAGTGCAATTGATTAGATGATGAATGAAAGAGAGAGAAAGAAGTATTATAAAACGGAATATAGGGATGGGGTAAGATAGGATGGGGAATGAGATGTGGAAGATTTTTAAATTCATGAAGATAATTTTGGGGAATTACTAAATTTAGTAAGAATATAGGGATAGGGATGAGGTACCCAATGTGAATGCTCTAAGATCAGTATTCATGCAACAAAGATCCATATACCCCATGTTATATCAACTTGCATGTACACAGTTTATTCCTCTTGTAATTTTAATAATACATACTAAGTTTTTAAGCAGCCAAAGATATGTATTATTGTTCCCCACATTAAACTGGATAACTCTATTAGAATTAGAATGACTCTTACCAATAATAATAATATTAAGTGTCTAAATCACTTGCATTATAGGTCTTACATAAAAATAAATTGAAAATAATTTTAAAATAGATCTAGATAGAAGTCAATGGATGGATTGTAGAAGATAAACTAAAAAACATCCCATGAGTAGAGCAATTTTATCCTGAAGACATGTAAATTCATCTATTTGATCCGGATGTACGGAGTATCCCTTCAATTTATAATGATTGTCCTCATTTGATATAAAAAATATCAAATAATTTAAGACAGAAGAATTTCTTAGAATCTAACACAAAGTTAGTATAATAAACTTATATCTCCGATTTTAGAATTTGTGTAAAGTATTTTGTAGAAAATATTGGAGAACTGACCACTGACCATTTACATCATATGCGACAAAGAATATACACTTCACGACAATATTATCTTTATTAATAAATAATTTTAATAAAAATTAAGTTAAAATATATTATAATAGTTTCTTGGTCTCACCTAATCTAATACAATTAATTTAATGTAAAAACAAAACATAGATATTATGTAGAAATATAATAATTTAAAAATATGATACTCTTTTTTTCTAAATATTTAAATGGTATTTTTTTATTAGTAAAATAAGTTCATATTAGACTTTTAATATTTTTAATTTAGTTATAAGTTATAATTAATTACTTAATATGGAATTAATGTATTAAGAATAAGTCAATTTTATATTTTTTTTAAGTCACGTGTACACTTAGTAAACAAAACAATTTTTTTATATATTTTGATATAAAAACTGATGGGAAATCTTTATCATTCTAAACACTTTATTTTTCATTTTTTTTAAAATAATAGATAGGCAAAAGTATTATATCCATCCATTTCAACATTGTAAGCCCCTCTGCTAAGATTTTAACTATTATATTCTGAAAGAAGATTTCATACGGACAACAAAGTTTCTACAAAAAAGTTACCAAAAACCAGTTTACAGTCACATGAGGATCACTATATTCTATATTGGCAACATATACTGGTTCACCATTTGCAAGAGGTGCAGGATCTCCAGAATTCACAAAACGATCAACTTAGACAACTTTATTAGCTAAATGTCCCCAACAGAAACAGAATATGTCTCTGAAACCTTGCTAGCTCCTCAACTTGGACTCTTAGAAAGACGGCAGGATAAATTTCTCATGAAGTGTTTTCAACACATTGGACGGAATTCATCTCCTTGGCCTGCAAAAAGAAAAAGAAAAAAAGAAAGCCGGTCTCCTGCAGATGGACGGGGCTCTCTAAATTGCATAGTTAACTTCTAAACTATTGATTCTACTTGTAAGAAACAATTAACTTCTTGCTTCTAGAGCATTTTAGACTTGGACAGGACCAAGCTCTGAGTCGACTTGAATAGGTATACTATCAGTTGAAACTTCAATGCTTGAAATTTGGCAATCGAATTCAGCATGTCAAGTAATTTTTGCACAGTTGTTGGTAACTATGGGTTCGAGGTTTGCCAAACAAATCAGAAACTTAATGGGTGTGGTTATATCCTAACTTTTCTGGATCCCATCTGGAATATCAAATAATTCCAAGAAAGAAACTACTCTGATATAGGGGTGTAAATCCAGTAATATTAAAATCAACTCTCAGAACAGAAATACAGGTCAAACAAACTAACTTCAATGGATATCAGTAAAGATATTATAGGAGCTGGTTTTAGAATAAAGAGGAGTCATAATTTAAATTTAAAATAAAAGTTAAAGGAATTAAATTGTGATGCTATATGTTTGTTTACAGGAAAGCTACAGCCAGGGGATTCCAGAAACAGTATAATAGTACTCTTACAGGCATAAAAGATAGTTAACCGCTAAAGCTCGGTACTTTGAATTTGTATATCCTCGACTACACTTCGATTACTAATAAGATAATATGAAATCATGAAAAGTGAAAGAATGAAAAACATAATTAGATGCAGTCAAGTAACCTTAAGTCTCAACATTACCAGTTGAGTAATAATAGAGATCTGGAACTATCTTCCTATACCATGATTAGCATCCAAGTGATGAAGCTGCTGGAATATAAATAACCCAACTTCGATACCTTTATTCCTTGTAAACAGCAGGTGCAAGTGGTAGGAACTGAATGTCTCTGATGCTTATATTACCACATTGCCATTACTTTCAATGACAACACTAAAAAACCTACCATTGTAAATTGGCCAGCATATTATGTCACTGGTCAGTGGTCACCTATTTTTGACAAAATATTTTACTATTTATGAGTCATCTACTTATACTTGACAAAATAATTTAATTATAATTAAAATGCATAAACAAACTTAACCCGGGCTTGTCAAGCCTGATCAGATTCAACGGCCAAGTATTGTATTCAAACAACTTTAAACGCATGTATTAAAACAACTCTAAACAGAGTATACTAAGGGAGCAACTAATAACTTCTCAAAAAGACTCACATTATGATGAATTAAATTCCTGCTCAGATTAGCACAACCAAATTGCCATTATCAAGAATTTAGGGCATGTCGTCACCAAGCTTAGTTTCAGCAGCCATGAAAAGCAAATGTTGTCAAGCTAATATTGCAAGTTGCTGTGCAGAAAAATGGCTACACTCTACTGGATAGCATAAAATCAAAATGAATATTGCAATGACAACACTAAAAAACCTACCATTGTAAATTGGCAAGCATATTATGTCACTGGTCATTGGTCACCTATTTTTGACAAAATATTTTACTATTTATGAGTCATCTACTTATACTTGACAAAATAATTTAATTATAATTAAAATGCATAAACAAACTTAACCCGGGCTTGTCAAGCCTGATCAGATTCAACGGCCAAGTATTGTATTCAAACAACTTTAAACGCATGTATTAAAACAACTCTAAACAGAGTATACTAAGGGAGCAACTAATAACTTCTCAAAAAGACTCACATTCTTTAAACAATTTGCAGACTGATCTATATTGTAGATATTTATATTTAGTCCAAGACCAATCAATAAATAAAAAGGCAGTGATTTATGAGTCTGTAAAACGAAGAAAAAGTAAAATATGCTAATGCACAATAGAAAACATAGCCAATCAAATATAAAAATGATACAGGGCATTTGATAAAACCCTTAGAAAACATCACTCAAGCAATAATCTAATTTTTAAGATCCATAGTGGCAAAAACAATATCCCCTTCAGCGACTTTAAGATATATATTTGGAAGAGCTGTATATAGAGAGTTCTTGTTTCTTGAAGTACACAAAATGGTACCTGGTGTGAAAAATGTAGCATCTCTCTCCTTGGAATCCTTTTGATGGCATCTCAATTTGAGTTTCTGTGATATACTGTTCTAAAATGACGTAAATTAATCAAATAACCTAAATTTTCCATTTATCATTTGCACACCATGTCGATTGTAGTGAAAGAATTCCTGTTCATAAAAAACATTTGACAAATTAGTGAAACAACATAAAATTCAATATTCCAGACATATATAGACTACTCAGTTGTCACCACTCAATTGCCTCCGCAAAGGAGTAATTTGGTCGTTTTTTCAAGTCACTTCAAAAAATCTTAAAATCTGCAGAACACATATAAAAGTCAGTGATATATGTGCTTTACATAAAATACATGAACACGTACCAAAGACACAAATTGAAAATTGGCTAACCACAAATGCCGAATATCATTAGCATAGCAGAATGAATGTTGGCACTTGACGCCCTCAGTTACACGTCCGAACTAAAAAAAACACCGAACTAAATTCTCTCTCCCTTTTCTGTTTTTTTTTTTGTATTTCTTTAGTTTATCACAATAAAGTTAAGCAGTTTCTCATGATAAAGTGGGGGGGGGGGGGGGAGAACAGGGTGACAGAACAGTGACATCCTGAAGCTCTTCCAAACAAAAGCTGAAGTGTCTGGACTTAAAATCTTTGTTGGCGGAGAAGATCAGCCATGTGGGTAGCTAACCTGATGGGAAAATGATTCAGCTAATGGCTCATATTTAATATACAAAATCAACTTGTACATATATAAGAACTTGCCCCAACAATATGAATAATAAGAATTCATTATAGTTTAAGAAGTCTCATGTACCTGCTTTCCAACCATCACTTTCTTTAGTTTCCACACACCATTAAAACATCCACTGCACCAAAAAAATTAGTAACCGGTTAAGAAGAATGCCATAGGCAGCTCCCATACCTATAAAATCAATGAAACTCATCAGAATTAAATAATAGATATGCTGCTTGAGAGATGTAATAAACAGGCACGCCATATATTATGGTAGTAGGTAAAGTTTATTAACATCTCTATGTGCATCCTTTATAAAGATCTTGAACATACTTCCTTGCAACTTGAGATATCTGGTAAGCATCACAAAATAAACGTTTCATATAGAGCAGGGTAGAACACCAACATGGAGCTTACACATGCTGACACATAACTGCAGGTAATTATAGAACACAAACACCCTTCACGAATGCTCCTCCAGCCTATAAATCAGAGTGCATAAAGAACTCTTTCCAGATCATTTTTATATACAGCGAAGGTAAGTTAAAGCTCGTCTAAGATGAAGGAACAGGCTTTACTAATGTTGACAATGAAAAGAAGACTATGCTAAAAACTCTGTTAGCTCTAATTTTCTAAATACAGAACATACAATCAATGACAAAAGAAGTACTCAGGATAGCAGTCTAAACTGCTTACCTAATAAATAGTCATTTCTTGCAAATTAAGAGTGAAAATTCATAGACCTGGTGGTCATGTAGTAGTATATAATATTGAGTAAATAATAACAATATACATGCGAAACCCATGCAGGAGGTAGCTAGCCAGTGATGCTTGCCTCTGCGGGTGTTTTAATTTCGCAAGGGATACAGATTCAATTCAGAATAGTGCATATATAAAAAATAGAGGAGGAGCGACATGAAAACGTGATGGGGAGAGAAATGCAGGATGCAAGGGACTACATAATACATATGCAGGACATCTTGCGTATCTTAAACTATCTGCTAGGCCTATCCTCAGCTCCGCTATATGATGCGATACCAACAATAATACTCAGTTCACACATATATATTTTTATACATGCAATATGATCTGAAGCATTTGGTTTGTTGTAGGCTTGTAGCTATAATATTAATGGTGGGTAGCCTTAAAGATATTAAGTCCAATTCATAAACATGGTGTATCGAAAATAATTTTTCTTTTCTTTATATATTTCTCTTTTTCATACGGTTTACTTAAGTAATGGCTGCAACTTAAAGTTTATGTATCTGACCTCATGTCCTACTATGACGTCACTGAGTCTCTAGATTATAGATGAGGCTTTGACAATCAACGAATCTTTAAGCAAATCGCACCCCCAATGAATAAAGATGGTAGTATGTAAAAAATATTATTTCATTTACACATAAGAACCTACCCAAACACACATACCTGTTGCAATTGAATGCTTGAAAATCTTCTCAATCTCACATTCTTAAAATTTTCATTTATCACTTCAAGGAAAGATGTTGAAATTGCCCTCCTACCTGCTGCATTCCATGGATATAAGCGCTTTGGATAATCTTTAAATTCTGGTATATCTTTCTATCTAGGCATATGTTATAAGGTGGCTTCCATTAACAATCTACGGGAAAGTAACTTCAAGGCTTGACACAATGACAGATCCTGCTTCTCCCAGCATTGTCCTATCGAAATTTTTTGTTCCCCGTTTTCTTGGGTCAATCAGGTATCACATGATATTACTAATGAGTATATGTATTGGAACATTTAGACCAGGACTACACTGGAGTGCAATTTACCAAACACCAAACTCAACTGCTACCAAACTTCTTATCTTTCTTCCGGTTCATAAAAAGTTTTGCAACATCATATTACATATGGAGTTAAAAATCCGTTATGACTTGCTTCTTAAATTCACAAATTATAACGTGAAAAGTTCTTTTTATTTTCAGTTTAAGAACTTAAACTGGTGGTAATCATTCACGACGATCCTTGATGTCGCATTAGCCTACATATTAATTACAAAAAAGATAAAAGCAAAAACAAAAAACAAATCAGATCATCTATGTACCGTCTTTTAGAAATCAGATTCATTTGCCTAACTACACGTCGACATACTTTTCCTTTCAGCTGCCTCTTTAAATAGAACATATTCATGCACCGTACACGAACTAACCTTTTTCTTCTCATAACGTGTTTCAGTTTTCTTCTACATTTTGGTTTTCCATAGTTATTACTGAACTACCCATTGACATTTTTAGGTTTTTTACTCTGATCAGTTTAATATATCTGTTCCACTTTTTGGAAGTCATCTTTTTTCTTTTCCTTTTTTGCAGGTACTCAACCCTACACAATGTCAAGAGACCATGGGAAAAATCACCTGCTCAAGCTTCTCAGTACCCAGCTACATGCTACTGACAGCTGATCATGATGACCGAGTCGTGCCACTGCACTAATTGAAATTCTTGGCGGTGAGTTTGCCAATTAAGATAAGTTTGCATTACTAGCTGAATTATGGCTATTCTTTCCTTTTCTTTTCCTTTAGTACTAAATGCTGCTACATAGTCCAGATTGTATACCATCGTATGATATCTACTTCTAAGCCATAGGTTCAAAAAATTATCAATTTTAACTTTTAAGCTAATAGACAAAAAAAATTCAATTTTAGCTTCAAAAAAATAAAGATCAGAACTAAAGGATGAATCCTTCTTTGAAATTATATTGCACACATCATCTAGAACAATATTAATTCAGATATGCTAATTCTAAATAATTGCAAACTATAGTACCGTATAATTAAAGCTGCAGATAATGCCTCAACACAGGATAGTTGACAGGGTCTGCCATAATTTATTGGATTTGCTGCTACCAACCACGGTACTACAAAAGAACACATCTCATTTAGCAAAAGTCGAAAAGAAACAAGACTACATAAAACAACTAAAGATATTGAATACACGCTGAAAGGCAAGCTGCTAACGAAGCTGTTACTTTAAATTCTTATTTGTACTAAAAGCAAGTAAACCTCACGGTGGTTGTGGAGAGTCATGGACCGCAGACTTGTGTGTTGATGGTGCCTTGGCGTTCCCATCGAATACTTTCTCTTATCATGAAATCTCTCAGCCTTGTAATGATTAGTAACTGACAATACATTTACAGGAGTTTGAAGCCCCTCTTCCTTAATTTACCAGTTTCGTTTTTTCTAGATTATTCAACACAAAAATTCATCCTCTGGCTTTTCTTTTAAACAAATTCTGTAATCCCCAACACCCATGTTGTTGTTTAGTTTTTGAGTATAAAACCCCAGAAATCATCTGCTCTGTTTTCTCGACGTCAAGTGTCTACAAAAGTTGAAACAATAGTCAGTTAGTTTATTATGTAACCTAGGAGTTTAAAGAATTCTTAATCAAACAACTCCAAGCACCAGATTTGCATTCTTATTCTGTATTGCACAATCCATTGACTTCTATCTAGATCTATTTTAAAATTATTTTAAATTCATTTCTATGTAAGACTTATAATGCAAGTGATTTAGACACTTAATATTATTGTTATTGGTAAGAATCGTTTTAGTAGAGTTATCCAGTTTAATATTATTGTTATTGGTAATAAGTTTATCTTATTTTTGTGAGATCTGCCTTTTAGCTTGGTCTATAATTCGACTTAGGATCTTTGATCATACATTAGTAAACACAGCTGTTGATAGTTTCTTTGTATTCGTTTCATGCATCTAAAGACTTGGCAAAAGTTTTGATTTGACCTCAGACTTTCGACTCAAATGCTGCAGAGGTAAAGCCAGTTTAGTCTGTCTGAATCAAGACCAGACCAGGCAGTTGTCAGTACCAGGTTTCGGACAGTTTGATGATGTCTCAACTGACATCAAAATGTGGCAAAGGAGATCGAACTCGATATCAGTCACATATTCTTGATTTTAATCAGGTAAATGCTTCTCTTTTTATTAGGCCATTTGACTTTTGTAAGCGTGGTAGAGGCTTATGATTCTGTTGTGCAAATTTGTTTATTCTAGATGTCGGAGTTTATGAACCAGAAATGCTCTGTTCCTGGGAAGATTCCTTCGGGTTGGTTTAACTCCATGTTTGGTTTCGAGAGTGAATCATGGGAGAGTGATGCTGCAAGAACAAAGTATTTAGGATTAGATGGTTACTTTATATTGTTATATGACCTTCATATAAATAGATATCATCTGCAACTTCTGGTTGAGGTGAAAAATGTAGTTCCTTCAACTTGGGATCCATCTTCTCTTGCCAGGTTTTTTTTTAGGTGTTATTTTTATGCCTTGATTTTCTTATTGTTTTTTTCTTAGTGTTTAGGATTGATATTATTATTAAAAAAAAGAAAATTTCAAAAATAATAATTTTATCATGCGGTCAAAAGACTTAAAAACACGTGCCAAAAAGTCAAGCGACCTATATTTTAAAACGGAGAGAGTATGATTAAATACATTGTTATACTGAACCAGATGAAGAAAAACCAAAAAGTGGAGGAATAGATTAGAATATGAAGTACTGCGTCATTCTTCACATAGAACAAATTAGGCACTGATGCGATTCAAATCCAGTTACAAGCGATGTCAACTATTTTCATTTGTCGATTTCTTAAACAATACGTGCAAATGTGAAATTGATACGATGAACACGGATGAAATTGAGTTCCATGAAATGATGGATCACTGCAACTTTTAATAGCAGAAAAACAAATACAAAAAACGTGGCGTATTTTCTTAATCATAATTGTGCTAAACATTTATGGCCTAAAGCATAAATATTTCAATCAATATCTTTCTTTTCACGTGATAAAAATAATGAGATTAACATTCAGCCAATGAATAATGAGAATTAGTAGATATGTTTATATTTGGATGGTTTGTAAATGATTGTGATCAATCATTAAGCTATTAAGCTATTCATTCATGTTATTACTCAATCGTATTGGTTTTGTGCTTCTTTATTATGCTTAAAAATATTTTAAAATATAGAAAAATAATGTATAAGACAAACTTTCAAAAGTGAATATAACCAAGCGGTTAATATAATTTAATACCATTATATTAAATTAATAATAAAACAGCTATTCACATTATCGCTCAATCGTATTGGCTTTGTGCTTTTTTATTATGCTTAAAAATATTTTATAATATAGAAAAATAATGTACAAGACAAACTTTCAAAAGTGAATACAATCAAAGGGTTAATATAATTTAATACCATTATATTAAATTAAATTAATAATAAAATACGAAAAAATGGTATTAAGCTTACAAAAATAAAATAAAAATAATATGGTCGTCCGTGCTTCGCACGGGTTCTGGCTTCTGTATAATATTTTTACCTAAGGTTAGAGAGGACCGAAGCTTTAGACTGTAAAGGTTGTACTTGTCTGTAGTTAAAGGGCTTGCTTTCGAAGTGTTTGATAAGAATCCTGACATATATTTTTGTTTTCTTTACATATTTAAATTAAAGGATCACGTGTTTCTCTTGCAGAAAGTCTTGGTCATAGTATTACTTGGCAGAATCCTAGATGCTTTTTTCCCCCTCCTTTTGAAATGGCCAACTCAAATTTAGAGAATAAAGATGTAAGAGCATCTCTAAGGGGCTCTCTAAATGAGCTCTTAACTTCAAATTTAAAGAGCAATGCAAGAATTAGAGCTCCAATGGGCTCCTAGAAGCTCTTTAAAAAGTTAAGAGCTTAACATCTCTCCTCTCTTTTAAAGAGCATGTAAGAGCTCTTAACTTCTTTTTCATGAATATAATATTGGTTTCCCTCCAACTTTACTCCCAACAATTCTCTCTTTTTACTTTTCTCTCTCTTTTATATGAATAAAATATGAATAAGGAGCAAGTATAAAGAGGAGCATTGGAGTTGAAATCTTTTTCAACGTCTTAACTCACTAGGAGCCAAATATTATATTATATTTTGAAGAGTGACTTAAGAGCACCATTGGAGATGCTCTAAGGACATAATATGTGATGGAGCTGTTTTTGCGGATCAAGATTTCTGATCTAGAAAAAGGAGGTGAAGCTTACAGAAGCTTTATATAGGTAAATGTTGCTATCCCAACAAAGTTGTTGACTCTTTGTTTTATTTGATAATTCAAATTCACTCACAATTTAGTCGAGTAAACTCTTTTTCTTTTTTCAATTACAAATGTATAAATATTCAATGTAACGTAAGTATGAATATTTTTGTTTAGAATTTAGTCCACCACATTTTTCTCAACAAAGAATAAGCTGAACATTTCTGCTCTTAAAAATCTATACTAAAAATCGAACTCCTTCTGTCCCATTTAATATTATACGTTTGAGACAGAGGTCTCGACACATATTTTAAGATTCTTATAAGATATAATATTATAAATTATTTTAAAATTTTCCTTCTAAATAAATATTTGATGTTCACAATTTTAATTAGAAGCAAAAGTTTTAACAAATAAGTTATAGAACTGTATTTTATAGAAGTCTTAAAATATGTGTCAATTAGTGGGAGAAAAAAATTGTATAAAACTGGGTGGGATGGAGGGAGTAATAATTTAACGACATTTTCAATATGTGTTCTAATATAATTTGCTAAAGTAGTATAAGATGATGTAAAATTTGATGTGGTTGTACTCCGAAGGGTTGTAAAATTTGATGAATTGTTGAATACAGGAGGTGTATACATTTCACATGTGCCTATATAATATTGCTTTTCCATAGGTCATAGTCATAGTTATGAAATATGATAGATATGTTAAGTATTTGTTTTATGGATGTTAATTTTTAATCTGTTGAGATGAAATATTCATCAGATTTGTCCGAGATTGGTGGAGGACGATGACGGCGGTTGTAGTATGGAGTCATTACCGAGTCTTGAAGAATTGGGAAAGATTATAGGGTAGTTTTAAGAGCCAAAGCTACTTATTGCAGCATGCCTTTACACACCAGACGTTTCATAAGTGTGAATCGCATGAGCGGCTTGAGTTTGTTGGTGACTCTGTTCTTAACATTTTGATCACTCGACAACAGTTTAACATGTATCTAAATCTTCCTCCGAGGATGTTGTCTCCACTTCGTTCTGCTAATGTTGACACGGAAAAGCTAGCACGTGCAGCAATTAAGTATGGCTTGCTTAAGTATTTACGGCATAATAACCGCAAACTCAGTCACAAGTAAGTGACTACTGTGTGGTAACTTTTTTCTTTTGTTGAAATATCATTTTATGCTTGATTGGGCATTGGCAGTTATTGTTACGATGAATCCCTGACGTTTCAAGCCTTTTCCCCCTGCCCTTTTTCATTTATAGATATCTGACTGCGGAAAGAAGGTATCTGATGTCAAAGTGATTCATGGTGCTTTTGAATATGTGGTAAATCAGAGGCCAGATGGTGATTGTGTCCCCTAAAGACAGATACAAATATAGCTGCTGCTTAGAGGAGCCAAAAAGTTGGTTGTTGATTTGTGTCGTCCATCAGGTCTCAGTGGACTTGCCAAGAAGAAGCATGTTATCCTTCCACTGACAGGAGAGTGACGTGGTCACTGCGCTGTGAAACCAGCCTAGCGCAATGCCTTCCACTTTAAAGACCAGGACCACCGAGCCTTCGCTCAGTGGCCATGAGCCATCTCTATACTGATGATTTCAGGGGTGCTAACGGCATGGTTAGTTATTTTGTTTTTTTGTTGCAGTTTGGGGGTTGGTTATTTTTCTTATCCAACTATTGCTCATCTTTCCTTGGATGAGTGAAACTTCACGCATTGTACCTATTATCAGCCTTGGTTTCTTGAATGTAAAGCATATGTTATTCATTCTGTTGAAATTTTATGATTTGCAATACCAAGTTGTCTATTATGGTCTCTTATTTTGAGTAAAAGAGAAGGAAATCTTTGTCTCTATGGGTTTCTGATGAACGATGGGAAGTCAATTTACCTGCTGAAGAGGTGCCCCAAGAGCTTCAAGAGCCAGCACTTGGTATTAATTTTGCTAGAGATGGTATGCAAGAAAAGGATTGGCCATCTCTGGTTGTTGTTCCCTGTGATGCATGGTTTCTTGCCGTTGTATTTTACTTTGGTGCTAGATATGGATTTGATAAAGCGATAGGTACAGTACTGTCTTCCTTGTTTTTTTAGCAATTTTTTTTTGTGTTGCTGCTTTGGAAGCAGTTTCCGTGTTCTCAAAATTGTATATCTCAACAAATATTAATAAAATAATTTTATTTATCTCAAAATGTGTTAGTTCACCTTCTTTATGCATTAGACAAATAAGAACATAGACAAAGAGCTAGCTCTTATTCTGGAGGCATCACCCTTATTGTCGTCGTAGCAGTTTCCAATACTATCATATATTAATGTTATTAATGTTAAGAAAAAATTCACATATGAATAATAAAAACATTTTAATAACTAAAATCTTTAAATGAATAGATTTTTTTCCAATAACTAAAAATTTTAGCTCAATATTTTAATATAACTAAATTTTTTCTAATACGATAGTATCATGTGCTATGCAATGAAATATGAAAAATATGAGTTAATATTAATCAAAAACTACACTATCATATATTAATATTAAGAAAACATTCACATAGAAACAAAATTGATTGTTTATACTAATATCTTATAATAAAGAAAAATATGGTACAAAACAAATTTTCAAAAGTGAATATAACCAATCGACTAATATAATTTAATACCATTTTGTTTAATTAATAAAAAAGCTAATAAAATGATATTAAACTTATAAATAATCAAATTAAAATTATACGGTCGTCCGTGCCTCGCACGGGTTCGACTGAACGACCGACCAAACTTCAATGTTTCAGCTTTAATAATTTAATAGATAATAAAAAATATATTATAACATATTATGAATTTAAATACCAACCGGCTCACCAAACTCGAGAGACCGATCGACCGACCAACTGAACTTTTCTTGTTTCGGCTTTAATAATATGATAATATATAGTATATCATGAATTGATAAATTACTTTTTAAAGTGAGATCATCAGAGAATTTAAAAATAATGTTAATGTATTTTGGTTGAAAAATATCACAGGTTATTTATTAATAATTAAAAATATATATAATAACATTATATTTTTATATATATGTTGCTCGTGTTAATTAGAAGATAGGTTTTTTTAGTTAGAAAATCTAAAAAAGATTATATGTTTTAATTAAATTACTATATTGTTCGATGTTATTCTAGAAGATTGAGATTTTTTAGTTAGAAAATATAAAAAGATGAGTTAAAAGGATAATTGATTATATAGATAGGCCCATATTTGGGCCAAGTACCGACCGACTAAATTTTCAATGCTTCGGCTTTAATAGTATAATAATAATAATATAGATATAGTATTTTTTTTTAAGGTTTGACTTTAGTTTTGGTATAGTCAAATAGGTTTTATATTTGTTTTATGTTTTGATCGTATATTTGTTTTATATTTTATTTGAAGCCCACTAATTTTGTTTGAAACTCGTTAATTATAAAAGTCCGTATAAAAGTCCGCGTACCGACTGACCAAACTTTTAATATTTCGGCTTTAATAGTATAGTATAGAAGTATAGATGGGTTTTTTAGTTAAAAATTTGAAAAAGATAACGTGTTTTAGTTAAAAAAGATAATTGCTATGTTGTCCAATGTTATTTTTAAAATTTTAAATTTTTTAGTTTAAAAATATATAAAAGATAATAGTTTTAGTTAAAAAGTATAATTGATTATGTAAAAAGCCCATAATTCGGCCAAGTACCGGCGGACAAAACTTTTAGTAATTGATTACACAAAAAGCCCATAAGGCCCAAGTACCGACCGACCAAACTTTTAATCTTTCGACTTTAATAGTACTAGCTTAAAACCCGTGCAAAGCACGGACGTCTTTATTTTTCATAATTCTTTAATGTCATTAGATATTTGAGATAAAATTTGTAGTAATTATAAATTAATTAGTCACATAAAATAAGTTAATTTATTTAATGTTTATGTTTTAGATTTGATTGACGAAAATGTATGTTCAAAACTGAAGATTGGAAGTTGACATTTAACTAAAAATAAATATTTCCAATGAAAAATAGAGCTTGCACACATGTAAGTTACCAAAAACCTGTTCATAGAATGTCCAATTGAGATTGCAAAAATTAGACTTAGAATATGATTTGTAATAGAGGTGGCAGTTAGTTCGCAAAGATAATAATCATATAATGAAAGGAAGGATATAGGTCAGTAATCTGATTAAACAATAGAGAAATACTTGACCCGCTTCAACAACAGGTTGTTGCAGGACATGGTTGGTATTAGACATCCATCATTTCATTGGACTTAGGGTGAAATATTTCAAAGTACATTAAAGGAATGAGACAGTGATGAAATATATAGGAAACAACAAAGTGAGGTCTAAAGTGTGGATTTATTGAGAACTTAATTTTGCATCAGTTGTCTGATATTGATATAACTGGACTGGTTATCTACCAGAGACGCAATAAATGTTCATAAGCAAAGACTATAAAGTAAATCCATATAAATGCACGCTTCCTCGATTCGGCTATAAAGCATGCAAGATTGTAAAGTGATAGCTCTGAATGGTGCTCTAAATGCAACATAATGCTTGTTTCCGAGTAATGCAACTTTTAGCTCTGGTGCAGAGAAGACATGCATTGGTTCCGGCCACTCCGGGAGAGTTTCTTCAGGAGATGCTGCCCATACAAATGCACGCTTCCACGATTGAGTAACTCCAAATGCTCCAGCTTCAAGTATACCAAACCGAACCTGAGTAGAAAAGGAATATATTTATACATCTAAAAAAGGAGGGCACTGGCATATTAACATCTATGAACTTATATGCTAATTTTCACCTGGTAACCCATCTCAAGAAGTGAAACAATAGCTAGACGGAATGTTTGTCCCTTGTTGAAGGACACAAAATTCCTCACATTCTCAAGAATAAAATACTTTGGTCGATAATAATCCGCAAAGGATAAGAATGCTAAAATCATCTCGCATTGTACTTTACTCCAAAAGCTCTAGTTAAATCTATACATTCCAGAGAATCCCTGCAATTTGCAGCAAGTACATGTCCATGTGAATTAATACAAGTAACTTCTACGCTTTTCTGAGAAGGCAAAAAACTTCGGAAACCTGACAAGAGGGGCCTCCATTCATAAAATCAACATGTCCTGGCAGTGGCAAATTCTTTAGTTCCTCTGCACTTAACTTAGAAGCTAAATCTATTGCCTCTGGTGTTGCAATGCAATCATCTGCATCTCCACTCTTATCCATGATGGCCCTGCATCAAAAAAAAACAAAGGAGAGAAACCATGTTCGTAAATTAATGCCTACTTTAAAATCACATTGCAATTATTGATGAACATTGTTGTGTCTGGATGATTGAGTTTGAACGCATCTCCCACATGCTCTTCATATTCAATTGCCCACTTCGTTTTACAGACACTTGCAATTTTGAAATTAGCTTATAGTCGGCCTAAGTTTAGTTTGTGAAAGAGGCCATAACTCACAACTTGCATTGTTACACTTAAATGGGTACTTAATAACACACGCGCGCACGCACACAGGGAGAGGGGGGGGGGGATACCTGCTCCTCTACAACCAGCAAAGCACCGGCTAATATATAGTTCAAAATTTATTATTTATAATTTAAATTTTAATATTATTTTATTAACGTTTTAGTAATAATAATTTGAAATTTGATTAAATTATAGTAACTGATTGACATATTTTCTCTTAAAAATTTAGCTCTTATGATATTTTTTATATTATAAATCGGCAGTATAAATAATAATTTTTTTTATTATCTATTTATAAATATTTTTATAATATTAATATGTGATAATTTATTTTTTGATTAATTTTAAACTGTATTTTTCGTATTTCATATATCTTGATTTGTAAGAAAAAAAATATAGAGTTAAAAAGGGTTAGATAATGGTTCACTTCATTATATATTTTTATAAGGGGTATTATATGATAATATACTAAATTTTGATAAAATTATTCACACATTGATTATATTTTTTTAGAGATTTATCTTTTATAATATTATTTATATATTGTAATTCGTAGTAAAATATAATATATATTTTTATAATCTATCTGTAAGTATTTTTTAATATTAATATATGTTATTAATAATAGTTTTTTTTGCAACTTCAGTGTAAGCAATGCAAAGAAATTTAAAATATATTTTCAGTAAATTTACCTGCTGATAAAAAGATGTAAAGTGCTTAGCAAGAACAATTGCAAATTCCTCCATTGAAACTTGTTCTGAACATTCCTTAGCTTTCACATATACCTGCAATTTAGCCATAACTTAATTTAACATAACCAAAATGACAGCTCAATGATACTTGTGACCTCTGGCAGTCCTCTAACTAAACATGTGTTATTATTATATTCAATGGAGGCCGAAATATACTCTGAACTGAACAAACGACATAAGAGGAAGTAGCAGTATAAGGGCTTGGTCTGGTAATGACAATGATAGAATCAGAACAATGCAGAAGTATGCACCCTTAACAGTTGAATACCTCAACTTGATGTTCGATGGCAACTATTAAAAAATCACAGAAGTGTGTTTACAAAGTGGTATACATAAGCAGAGCAATTTATATAAAGATATTAAAAAAAAATCACAATGCAATATTCAATTTCACCAATAAAGTGCTAATGTTTAAAATTGCAAGAAAATATACCTGCTTTAGAGAACCTTTATGAGGATCATACATATATTCACAAAAGAACACATGCTCATATATAGTGGGAGCATCACATGATGGAAGATCACTTTTCTTCCTCACTTTGCATCTCCCTTCAATTGCCTCGACAAGAAGAGTGTGTGTTACTTCGCCATAATACACCCGAGGGTACCATTTTTAGCCACCAAAAGCAAAGGATAATTATATCCATATGCATAAAAGACTCATTAACACGCAACAGGAAGTTTATTATAGAGTCTTTATCAATATAAAATTAGGTTGGATACAATTCAAAACATCACAAGGAAGAATTCTACCTAGGAAAAAAAAATAGTTCAAGTTTTACACATACCTCTCGAATGTCTGAGCAAGCCTTCTCATCTGAAATGTCTTCTGGTCGGTAAAATCTCCTTACCTTGACCTGAGTAGAACTGTCATCAGCTTGTTGGGGGTTTTTAGGGATCAAAACTTCGAGCAATTGACATATAGCAAAAGCTTTTAATCCCACATTTCTTCCACCTTTGAGGGTTTCCTGCCCTACTCTTTCTGTAGCAAACTGATCAGGACTTACATAGATAAAATCATGAATGGAATACTCAGTTCCCTTGTACACAAAACTTGTCTTGCATGAGCTCACAGAAAATTTTCTTTTTTAGTGTAGTCCTTATTTGCACTGCGAGAACTACAGATACCAGAACCCAAACCCATGCAATTAACTGTAAGACTGAACAAACCACCTATCTCTGTGGCCAATACAAACTTTTGCAGTAGTATTCAGTTTCCAATCCCATATTTTTCCTTTCTACAGCTCTGGCCTTATCAATCTTGTCAGCATTTGCATTTATTTTTCTGTGCTGGTGTCCCCAAAGCCTTGACCGAATTTCCACAATAACAGGCATCTTAACATCCATCAGTTCAAATTCCATGCATTCATTTGTAAGAATTACCTCTCGTTAGTATAGTATCATTAACACTGTCTTGACCTGTACTTACTGGGGTCGCCATCTCAGTTTGAGACATTGAACGAGATGATCCGACATGGGGCAGTCCGGGAGAGATTGACTGCGGATAAAAATTCGGCAACATGGGTATTTGATGTGGAGAGTACAGCTGACCATCAGCCAAAAATGGGGACATTGGGCTTGCCAGAGGAGGAAACTGGCCATAGGCCATTTGCGTATCAAAGCTATAGCCGGAAGGATAAAAGAGTGAGGAATTATCGTTGAACATAGCCTATGATTGATCATAAGAACATCTAGTGAGTTAATCCAAAGGCAATAAACTTAAAAAACAAAAAAATTATATTGTTTGAATAAGCTTTACTCACTCGAGGTATTATCAGCAAGTTGTTTGCGTTAACATAGTTAGGATACTCCCCCGAGTTACCAGCATTGTTCTCGTAACCTGAAGCATGAAGAAAGAAAGGAGATAAATAATAAGATCAAAGAGAAGGTTAGTTAGGTAAGCAATACATTAACCAAAAGCAACATGAGAATGGCATGCAAGGAATTGCTACCTAAATTAGCAGGAGAGTAAACTAAATCCAATGCCAATTTAGCTACATATGGTCGAAGAAGTTATCTTATTAGATTAATTGGAATAAGTGCAGCATATAATTCTGCTTATTTGATGTAGGCAAAGGAAGAGACACGTAGAACCAAGATCATAGCTACCATGGTTGTGATCATAATCATTTGCTAGACAACTAAACATACAAAAACTGAAGGAACAAATAATAAGCCATTCGAGCTTGAAAACGACTTACACATTGTACAACACAATGGACTAATCAACACCACAAACTTCTCACCAAACCTCATAGGTGCAGTTAAATTAAGCAATTATATAGGTATAAAAAATGACAAGTTCATGGGTTCAGATCCTTACACCTCTTCATGCAAATAATTAAAATCTAAAATCCTAACACACACAAACACACATAACAATATACCATCAAATTGAAGCCGTCCAAAGACAAAACACAATACAGTATACGGAATCACAAAATTCAACTACGACTCACCTACAAATAGCGTAATCAACAAACCACGAACACATTTCGATATATCCCAATAACTCCATACTCTCACTCTTAACACCATACTGGAGGCGGGCCAAATACGAATCACAGTATAAAAATTACCAAACTAACTTATACCATCTCCGATAGGTTAACATCATTCTCTGCACTAATAACAATTACACAACATACAGTATACGGAATCACAAAATTCAACTACGACTCACCTACAAATAGCGTAATCAACAAACCACGAACACATTTCGATATATCCCAATAACTCCATACTCTCACTCTTAACACCATACTGGAGGCGGGCCAAATACGAATCACAGTATAAAAATTACCAAACTAACCAAGATGGGTATAATTTGTAGTCCCATTTTTCCTTCACATTTTTTGGTTTCGTCTCGTCACGCTGGTGTTTGAAAATCGTGCCCCACCAGGGGTCTCTCTCCCATAGGACTCTCTCCCGCACAAGTCGAGCTTGCCGCTTGAAGTGAGTTGATCAAAACCTAATAGCAAAGTTTGAGTCTCCTCCTTCCGGCCCTCAATTCCATCTGGGTTTTGTAGTCCCATTTTTCCTTCACATTTTTTGGTTTCGTCTCCTCACGCTGGTGTTTGAAAATCGTGCCCCACCAGGGGTCTCTCTCCCATAGGACTCTCTCCCGCACAAGTCGAGCTTGCCGCTTGAAGTGAGTTGATCAAAACCTAATAGCAAAGTTTGAGTCGATAAGACTCATGCTGCTCTTTACTCTCCTCCTTCCGGCCCTCAATTCCATCCGGGTTCTTTAAAATCATCCTCCTCTGTGTAAGCAATTTTGCATCTATGTCTTATTTTCTCATATACTAAACTGAATCTGCATTTTTCGAAATGGGGTTTAATATATATATATATGTGTGTGTGTATGTATTGTGATTGTTGGTAGTTAATTTGGGTGTTTATATATGAATGGTTATTTCTGTTGGTGATTCTTGAAAGACCCATTTGAAATTTATGTGTATTGAGAATTTTTTACAGTCTTTTGTCAAGGTTATGGTCATTTTAAGGGTTTTCAGTGGGAAGAAGGATAAGATTGAGCCGTTCTTTGATATACTTGAGTTTCTTTGATTGTGTTTTTGCTGGATGATTGGAATGTTGTTTTTGTATTTGCTTGATTGGGCTGTAGAAAGTTTCATCTAATGTGTGGTCTCTGCATCTGCTTTAGGATGATGTAGATTCTGGTTTTTATTCAGATTATGATCGTAAAGTTTGGTGCTTCTGACATATGCTTAAAGTAGTAGAATTCGGATTAGAAACAGTTAGTGATAGGAAATTTGAACCTGTTTGATGTGGTTTTGAAAATAAATAAATTTGTATGCTGTTTCTCCCACAGGGTAATTTAGATTTGTTTATCTAAATAGCGGGTTGTTTTAAATTATTTAACAGTGGCCTATTATGTATCGAGTTAGGTGTACATTTATTTTGATCCAAATGTTTCATAATACTACTCAGTTTTTGGCTGATTAACATGTTGATGCTCAAGTACCTAGAGTGTGTTTCAATGAAAATAAGAGATTCTTGAGAATATATGAAGTTCTCAGTAATCTCTAGATTTAGGATAGATGGTAATAAATAATGATTGTCCATCATGGTCTTCCACAGTATGGTTATGTGGTTGATGCTGCTGACAATGGTTTTGTTTTGCAAGCCAATTCTCCGGTTTCTGTTTGTTATTCAATACGTTTTTCTTATAAGTGGAATATGATGATGAATGTTAGTTGTTGTTTAATGGTGATTAACCAAGTATTTCTCGTGATTCCATGCACAAGAGGTCTGCCACTGGTGGCAAGAAGAAGGCCTGGAGGAAGAAGCGAAAGTATCCTCTCCCCCCTACTCTCTCTCTCTCTCCCTCCATCCCTTATCTCTAACTCTCCGTCCTCTCCCTCTCTCTCTATCTCTATCTCTCTCTCCGAACTATTATTGATCCTGTATTTCGATTATTGCATATTGATTAGTATTTTGGTAGGTTGTGGTACATTTTTGTATTGTTTGCTTCCTCAGACTTATATATCGGAACTTTATTAAATATTGTAAGCTTTGACTGCATGATGATGAAAGAACTCGTACTACGATCCAGCCTTGCAAAATGCAACATTAGAGCAAAAAGAAATTGTGTGGGCCTGTCCTACCCCACGCACTAAATTATTTTGAATTATTTTTTCTTCTGAAAAAATATTAAGTATCTAAATTTTTATACAAAAAAGAAAATTTTCAATTTTTTTTAATGAAACTATGTTTCATATAATAGATAACCTGAGCCCATTATTAGATAGCTGCACAGCCCCTGCACTGGTTAATATTCTCTGCAGTGAAATTATATAAAATCTAGATTATCATAAATCTCCCTAAAGGATGTTATTCTACTGCAGCTCACACCTTTAGCAGGGCATTAAGATCGTCGTGAGGATGTGTATTTTTCATATCAATTTGGTTGGCTCTTTCAGGTTTTTCTGGCCATCAAATCTACTCATTTTATCTTCTGAAGCATAGGGTGATACTTCAGGTTTCATATTTTTCTTCTGCGTTGGCTTCTCTGGCTCATAGCTAAACGGTGTAGAACTGCAGGCTAATGGATGGAACCAGCTAAATACTTAAAATAGATAGATAAATGTAAATTATACCATGATAGATGTAAAGGTGTAATACAGAAGCATCAGAAGTTTAAATATGTGAATCAATAGTACTTTGTTTACCAGAATTGATTGTACATTGCAACAATAATTATTTGAGCAGCTCTTAAGTGTATCTTGGCCAACAATTAAAACTCAAAAAACCAAATAAACCAAGCTAATTTTAGGTCTAACGAAATCCGAAGTGTGAATATGAGTAAGGTAATTAAGCTTACCTCTTTCAATTATTTCTTCGCTTCTTTGTATTTGTATTGTATGTCAAGCTAAGGTGCATTGCAAAATTAAAGTGGTAGTGCTTGATTTAGGTAGTACCTGCAAAGCACACACGTGTAGAACCCTTATTCTATATGCTGAATTCGCCTACGATATAGATATATTCATATAGTTTCAAACAACTCTCAGATCAAACACTTTACGTGCATGATTGTGACTAAAAGCAAAGATCAAATTAATCAATCCTTATAAGCAACTAAAAGCAAAGATCAAATTAATCAATCCTAATAAGCAACTAAATTAACAAAAAAAGCTAGTTAATCAGAGGAGAGACAACTCATATTCATATATATATGTATGAAGAATACCTTCAGGGGAGATGAAGTTCTTGAGAGATGGAATGAAAAGCAGAATAAATGTCCAACGGAGCTACCGAGATGGAGGGGAAGACAGACGGTGGTGGTTCAAGGCGTCTGTTTTCTGTTTTCTGCAGTGTTTGCTTTAGATCGTAAAGACATGTCCATTAGGAGAGAGAGTTAGAAATAGGAGACGTTTTTTTAAGTAATACTCAATTGACGAAAAAATTACCAAACCAAAAAACGTGAACAAAAAGTAGGACTACAAATTATACCTAGGTTGGCTTATTATAGTATAGTATAGATTATTGTTTTTTAAATTTTGGGATGTCTCGTATTAGAGAATTATGTTTCCTCTCTTCCACGTTGGTGAAGGATTGTGTGTTTGGCTGCCGCTACTTCCGACTTTTTTTTAGAAATCGGAATTTGTAAGAAGTTGAGAATGCTAATTTTGTTTCGAAACTTTTATTTCTTTACAAACTAGTTTAATCATTTATAAGTCATTTTTTCTCACTTGTGGTCCATTTTTCACTTTAAGCGGGAAGCATTTTTTTGTTTGTCTGTGATTGAAAATACATCTTAATTCTTTTCTTTTTTTTTTGGGATATTCCCTACCTATGTTTCTGAGTACATAATTTTCATAATAAAAGATGCATATATTTCTCAATAAGTAAATAATGTTGAATGTAATTTGTGCTGTCATTTATCACGAAATAAGTTCAAGAAAAAGCGCAATTGAATAGTTCATGTCGGAGTCTTCAACTATGGCTCATCCACCTGAAGAACCAATCGAGAAAATACTACGAACAGATATTCAACATATCATTACTATTACTAAAACAAAGCCCACCTTGCATCAGCATTGCCACATGTTAGCTTCTCATTCAATTAGTGACATCATCTTTTACTAATCATTTGACTCATTTATTTATTTTCTCTTTCTCATTAGTTAGACTCTCATTAATTAAAATCTTTACTAATTCTCTCTCATCCTCATTTCTCACGTACTTCACCATTTCTCTTTAATTATAAATTATTGTAAATTCTCCCTCATTCTCCTTTCTTATCTATTTTAAAATCTTAATTTGATATTATTTTATTTTGATAAATGTTTATCAGTTATTTCATATTTTAAATCCAAAAAATTATCATAATTATGAATTTTAAAAAAATTCCAGATTATCATTTTCAAGTTTTTGTTTAAAATATAATAATATATTATACATATATATGATATATATTTAAAATATACTTCATCCGCTCCATTTAAAACTTGCATTTTATAAAAGTTCCAAAATCAAACTAACCCAATTTAACTTATAATATATAAATTTAATCACATTATAAAAAGTATGAAAAAATATCATTAAAATTATATTTTACCTATCATATTTAGTTTTGACATTTATAAAACTGTGAATTAATATCGTACAGTTTGTAGAAAAACTTGAACAATAACTCTTAAATACGTTTTTTTTTTTGATAAGCAAAAGATTTATATAAACTCTCGGAAGTCTTACAAGAACGTTATATCCATTTTTTTGTGAAAAATATGGAGTAACATGAACACGAAACCGGATGGGTTAATACATTTTTATTGATGCACGAAATAGAATTTTTATTTAACATCATTTAATAAGATCTTATAGTAGTAGAAATTGGACCGAATGTATATTCTTAATTGAAATTAAATTAATTTATATAGTAAAATGTGTTGTCTTCGATTATAACATAATAAACATCAGCTGACATCATCATCCGTATCATTTTCTCAATTTTTCGATATTAATATTATACATATACATCTTATCCATTCATCTATTACATTTCTCCATTAACTTCAAACTTTGATATTTAATGTTATGCTCTTCTTTATATCGATTACCTCTTTAAAAATTAATATTAAATACTTATATCTAAAATAATTCAATAGTCAATCTCAATAACTAAATAGAATTCAATCCCAATGTGTATATCAATGAATGAAACTAAAATAATTTATCTTCAGTTTATATAAAAAATTGTGTTACCTACGATTATAATATATTATATGTGCTTTGTTCGGAAAAGATTATAATAATTTGTTAATGTTTAATTTTAATATATATTATTAATGTCATTTCTATATTTCAAATTAATAAAAGCATTAATTTTATAAATAAGAAGACATAATCAACAAAAATAATATCAATTATTTAAATAATAATATAATTTATTTTAAAATTATTATGATAATATTTTTCCTATTTAAAATACATAATAATATTTTTATTAAAACCGTGCATATGCACGGGACTAATCTAGTAATTCTAAATTTTAAGGAGAATTAAAGAAAAAATCAAGTTAAGAAATAAATTCCAAAAGAAATGTGAAATTATAAATTTGTTTAGGACTTTTATCCCAGATATATATCATTGTTACAAACTTTTTAAAATACAATTTTTTGATAAACTTTAAATTCTGTAACCGTTGCGACCTTAAATATAATTTTAATTTTTTCATTTAAAGTTAAAATTAGTTTTTTTTATAATGAAATTAGTTTGAAGTTTAATCAACTGTAAATTGCAAACAACTGCCCTAAAATCCCTCCTCGGCTCCTCGTATCTTTGCTAGGTGGCCGCCGCAGTACTCAGGCCATCTCTCTCTCTCTCTCTCACCATTTTAGATAGAGAGAGAAAACCCATAAACCCAAAAATTTTGTAAACACAAAACGATGTCAGCAAAGTGGCGAGCTTTACAACACAGACATCGTTATACATACAGTGCCGTTATATTCCCTCAATATTACGTACAAAACTTAAATCAAACATCTTCCAGTCATGTTTCTAACTGTAAGTCTTTTTACTCTCACTTGAATCAATTAGTCTCACTTAACTCTACTTATGCTCAGCTTGCCCATGTTAAAAAGCTAGCTCAATCTTTCTCAGAATTGATTGCATCATCAAATAGTGATAAAGATGGTAACTTCGTGTCTGTTGCTTCAAGATTTTACATGGAAATACTTTTTCTTGAAAATTCTTTGCCTTTACATAAGACTTTACTTGGGGTTCTGGGGAAAGTTAAGAATTTTCATGGTGTTATTGGGGAGTGTTTTAGAGTGCTCTGTGAGGAGTATGGTGGGGAGAATGGGAAAGGGAGGAGGTTTTGCGTGTCGAGGAGTGTTTTGTCTGTGATGGGTTCGCCCAAGTTGGGGTATTTGGCGGGGGTTGTGGAGGAATGTGGGGTTTTGGTGGGGTTGGATATTGTGTCGGGTTTGAAAGGTGTGATCTTGGAGACTATTGACGGGTCTAGGCCTTCGCCTATTGTTATGGAACAATGTCAAGAGAGTTTGTCTTGTATGTACTACTTGCTTCAGAAGTTTCCCTCCAAGTTTAGTGACGGTGCCGAAGTGAAGGATGAAAATGGGGTTTTGGAGATGATTGTGACTGTAATTTTGAGTCTTTTGAAATCATCCGCGTTTTCGAGGGATTGCTTGGTTGCAGCTGGTGTCAGCTTTTGTGCTGCTTTACAAGTGTGTCTTAAGCCTGATGAGCTTGGTTTGGCCATAGTTCGAGGAATATTTTGTGAGAATTTTGATTATGGTTCTGATAGTGAATTGATAGATGTGACTAAGAAGATTGCATATGAGGGGAATTTGTTTACTGAAATCGATGAATTTCCCATTTTAAATAGAATTTGCTTGATAAGAGGAATACTTACAGCTGTCTCAAGAACAGTACTGAATACACCGTTTGTTGTACCCAAGGATGGGTCGACGAGTTTTCATACAATTCTTTATGATGGGATTTTACCAGAATTGTGCAACTACTGTGAGAATCCCATTGATAGTCATTTCAACTTCCATGCATTGACAGTAATGCAAATCTGTTTACAGCAGGTAAAAACATGTATACAAGCTAATCCCAGTGAACTGACTGAAAATGATGACCTGATTTCAGAAGAGATGGGAACTAGAATTTTGAGGATCATATGGAATAATCTAGAAGATACACTAAGTCAAACAGTGAAGCAAGTTCATCTTATATTTGATCTCTTTTTAGACATTCAGTCCAGCCTTAATTGGGCTGAGGGTAGTGATAGAATCAAAAAATTCCTGCGCAACATTGCGTCTGACCTCCTTCGTCTGGGTCCACGTTGCAAGGGAAGATATGTTCCTCTAGCTTCCCTGACCAGAAGGTTGGGAGCAATGACTATTTTAGATATCAATCCTGACCTGTTGTTTGAAACATCAAGAGCGTATGTTGATGATGATGTCTGCTGTGCTGTCACTGCATTTTTGAAGTGTTTTCTCGAGTGCTTACGTGATGAGTGTTGGAGTAAATATGGTGTGGAAAGTGGGTATATAAGATATAGATCTCATTGCTTGCATCCATTTTTGTATGGACTTGCTTCTGGAATTCCAAAGCTCCGCTCAAATCTAAACACCTATGCTTTACCAGTGTTGCTTGAAGTAGATGTGGATAGCATCTTTCCCATGCTATCAATTTCGGTTGGTCAATGTGGAGAAAGCGACAAGCTGCTCTTTCCTGACCTCGATATTGCACATAGGAAACTTACAGTTGAACAACAAGTAGCTGTTTTAATTTCAATACTCAAGGTCTCTCGTTCACTTGCTTTGATAGAAGGGGATATAGATTGGTGTGAGTACACATCAGTATCCCAGGAAGACTTTGCTAAGAAGACTGAAAAAGATAATCGCTATGCCACCGTGTGTGTGAAGGGTATAAGTATCAAATTCCTGGTGACGTGGCTGATATTGGCTCTGACTCATGTTGATGAGTCACTCCGTGTAGATGCAGCAGAATCTTTGTTTTTAAACCCAAAGACATCAAGCCTGCCATCCTCTTTGGAGCTTAGCCTGATGAAAGAAGCAGTGCTATTAAATATGAGGTGTTGCTCAACGGCATTTCAGATGAAGTTGACTAGCTTGTTTAGGAAATTCTTTTCTCGAGTTCGAACAGCACTGGAAAGACAATTAAAGCAGGGAATATGGCGACCTGTTGCATCAAAAGATAATAAAGATATCTATCCTTGCAAAACAATTGATAAATCTGTGACTGATAGAGCAGAGGATCTTTTCCAATTTATGAAGTGGTTGGGTAACTTCTTATATTTCTCAGTTTATCCTTCGGCACCATATGAGCGGAAAATAATGGCAATGGATCTTATGTTGATAATGAACAATGCTTGGTCTATTGTGCTTCCTTTGCAAGATCAGTGTGATCCCACCTCTTCTGAAACAGTTCTTAGTCCTTACAGTAAAGCATTTACTTCACCTGAATCTACCTTGCTCTTAGTTGGTTCAATAGTTGACAGCTGGGATCGGCTGAGAGAGAATTCCTTCCGCATATTGTTGCACTTCCCTTCTCCACTTCCTGGAATTTCATCTCCAGAGATGATCCGGAGAGTGATTATATGGGCCAAGAAATTAGTTTGCAGTCCACGTGTTAGGGAAAGTGATGCTGGAGCTTTGACGATGCGGCTTATGTTTAAAATATATGTTTTGGAGCTCGGGTGGATTATAAAGGTCTCATCCAATCTAGTTTATTTCCATCCACGGTCCGAACTACTCAATGGGGATAATCTAAATGGTACATGTAGCTCTGCTACAATAGAATATGTAAACTCTCTGATTGACTGGTTGCGTGTTGTTGTGGAGGTTGGAGAGAAGGACCTTTCTGAAGCTTGCAAGAATAGCTTTGTTCATGGGATACTTCTTACTCTTCGTTATACATTTGAGGAATTGGATTGGAACTCCAGTGTAGTTTTATGTAATCTCCCTGAGATGAAGCATGCACTGGAGAAGCTCTTAGACCTAGTAATGCGGATAACCACATTGGCTCTTTGGGTGGTTTCAGCAGATGCTTTGCACTTGCCTGAGGACATGGATGAGATGATGGATGATGATGTTCTTTTGTTGGATGCTTCTGTGGAGATGGATGTAGCTGTCAATGTGTTAGAAAACGAGGTTAAAAACCCAGAACTGACGAGGGTTGTTGGTCCATCCGAACAGATTGTAATGGTTGGCTGCTGGCTCGCAATGAAGGAGGTATTTTAATGGCTCTCTAGTTCCAAAATGCATCATTTATGACATTGTATTTCTTTGTTAATGAAGATCAATTTTGGTTATCTGAACTTGGAAAAATATTTCAAGTCTAGTTCATGAAATAAAATATATTTCCTATTTAAACATTTGATGATTTGTAAATAAGTTTTCATGCATCATTTATATATTGTCAAAGAAGAGATCTTTTTATCCCCTTATAATTAGAGTGATTGATTTTCTGGACAGGTGAGCCTCCTGCTGGGAACCATCATAAGGAAAATTCCATTACTTACTTCCGATATGTCAAAGTCAGTGGTGCCAGTTTATGATGACACTGATGCTGTAGAAGTGACTTCTTATGTCATGCTTGATTTGAAGCAATTGGAAAGGATTGGAAACCATTTTCTGGATGTCCTTCTAAAAATGAAGCATAATGGAGCTATTGACAAGACAAGAGCGGGATTTACTGCTCTTTGCAACCGTCTGCTTTGTTCAAACGATCCAAGGTATATATTTCCTGGTATTTCAATTTGTGAATGGATGCATTGTTTCATGCCTATATAAATTTTAAATGAATAACAAATGAGCAATACACGTACTGATCCATCCCATAAGTAAATCTGTGTAACCAGAAAAAAATAATCAGGATGATGATAATATCATCAAGTGAAATGTTGTGTTTCATGTCATTCCACAATCATGATCTTTCCTAGCATGTTCACATTCTATTTCTTCCATAACACTTATTAGGCAACCTAGCAATTGTATTTGTTAGATTCATTTCCATAACACTTATTAGGCAACCTAGCAATTGTCCTTCCACAATCATGATCTTTGTTTCCTGTAATTTGCTTTATTTTAGCACTGTTTTCTGATTTGTTATCTCAATTCTGTTACTACATTTGCTAACCCAGTTTCTTTGTTTTCACTAGATTAGTTGAATAGATATTCAATGAAGATTGATCTATGAAAATAAAATATAATAATTGGTGCGCTGTATAATAATATTATAACCTGGAAACTGAACATAAAAGGTGAGGCCAACATAACTAAAAATATTGATCCTACTTTTCAGACTTGTCAAATTAACGGAATCTTGGATGGAGCAACTAATGGAAAGAATAGTCGCCAAGGGACAAACCGTAGATGACTTACTACGGAGAAGTGCAGGTATTCCTGCTGCATTCATTGCTTTTTTTCTCTCGGAACCAGAAGGTACCCCAAAGAGGCTCCTCCCTAGGGCATTAAGGTGGCTAATAGACATAGCTAAGAGACCTTTGCTTGATGAAGATGAAGCAGAGCCTTCTGCTAGCAACACAAACAACTATTCTCTAGAAGAGTCTTGCCAAAAAACTTCATCCACAGAGCCATCTCACTTATGTGAAAATGACAGAATTTCAAAGAAGCGTGATGAAGGTGTAATTCCCACTGTGCATGCCTTCAATGTCCTGAAAGCTGCTTTCAATGACACCAATTTAGCGACTGATACATCAGGTTTCAGTGCTGAAGCTTTGATCACCTCAATACGTTCTTTCTCTTCTTCGTACTGGGAGGTCAGAAATAGTGCATGCCTCGCATTCACTGCCTTGATTCGCCGCATGATTGGATTTCTGAATGTACACGTGCGAGCATCTGGAAGGCGAGCAATAACTGGACTGGAATTTTTTCATAGGTAGGCTCTGCTAGTCAAATATTTACGTCGTATATTCTTTTGGTATGTTCATATTGTTTCTTAGTTCACATTTAGGTAGCTGCTTGAAATCTGCAGCATAAGCTAGATCAATTGTGAAAAATTTGTTCCAAATTTTAAACTGGAGATTCTAGTTTCTACACTGTACCATGGTTTGAGATCTTCTGAGTTTTTACACAATTAATAATTAAGAAGTTATTATCTTCTTTTAGATGTCATGTTATAGGGCATTAATAGGAAAATTGATAACTTGCAGGAACTTTAGTATATAGTTTTTCCTGTTTCTTGCAGTTGAAATGAGCATGTATACTCTATAACTGATATGAAGTATAAGGTGTCCTGAACATGTTGCGTGAATATTACAGCCAGTTTAAACTGAAATTCTACCTGAATAGGGAAATTTTCTTTACTCCAAAACATAAACTAAGAAAGTTTGTCGAGTGTGAGTTTGTTATCTATTTTCTGCTATTGACAATATCGCCTAGTTGGGCATATGCAGAGTGCTGGGCCTTGTAGGAGATTTTCTGCTTTGGAAGATAGTAGAATTTATTTTTGACGTGTTTTGTAAACTTGCAAAGTGGAGGGAATTTATAAAGAAGGTAGATGATAAATGGAAACAATCTGAAATGAGTGACAGCGGTTGATGTGGAACAATACTTGAGTTATTTTTTTGGTGAAGAATGAAAGGGGAGTAGTAGACTAGGTGATATTTTCCTAAAATTTTCACTAACCTAGGGTTTTTGTGTGCAGTGGTGAGGGAAATACATAATTTAAACACCCAATAAATCAACAGTTGTTAATGTAGAACCCAGGAGCATAAGTGAAACCTATACTAATAATCAACAACTATAGTTGGTAGGAAGTAGGAACACAAACCTGTCAGCTAGACACAAGAAACATCGAGCTGAGCCTATGAACTGCACCACTTTCTCTCTCTCTCTCTACACACACACACATATGTGTATGTTTATATGTATAATTTTATTACACTAACATCATTTGGTTTTTTCTTTTATGAAGGTATCCGTCATTGCACCCGTTTTTAATTGGTGAACTGAAAGTTGCAACTAGGCTGCTTAGTGGTAGTTCCGGAGATTTAGGATCCAACTTGGCTAGTGTTGTGCATCCAAGCTTGTGGCCAATGCTTATTCTTTTGTCTCGTCTTAAGCCTTCTCCTGTGACAAGTGAAATTGATGATCCACTTGACCCTTTCCTATTTATGCCATTTATAAGGAGGTGCTCGACTCAAAGCAATTTACGTGTTCGTGTTCTTGCAGCAAAATCTTTAATGGGTCTGATATCTGATGACAAGTTGCCAACAGTGCTGCTCAATATTGCCTCTGAACTACCTCGTATAGGGAACCAAATGGTTGTTTCTCCGGACTCATTTGTTTCTTCCAACGTAACAAGTGGAACTGATTCTTTTTCATGTAATTCAGTTCATGGTATGCTGTTACAGCTGAGCTCCCTGTTGGATAACAATTGTAGAAATCTAACTGACTTTTCAAAAAGAGATCAGATACTTTATGACCTGATTCAAGTTCTGGAATTGTGTTCTTGGATCGGAAACCCTAGATTATGTCGTTGTCCTCTCCTCAATGAATGTTTCCTAAGGGTTTTAGATAATATGCTCAGTATTGCAAGGACATGGCATACAAGCCAAAGCATGGGAGCTATCTGGAAGCTCCTTTGGGAGTTATCTTCACAGTGTTTAGATTCGAATGCATCTCGTGGGGTGTCTTATTATGATCCAACCAGTGCAGAACTACGCAAACAGGCATCATTTTCTTATTTTAATTGTGTTTTTCAGGCATCCAAAGATCCCCCTGAAGATGATATTAAGATGCCAAACATGAGATCTCCACCATCGATATCCATGTCAATTGTTGGATCTAAAATGGATGATGCTTGTTTTGCTGACTTCCATAAGAGACTGATATCCTCCATGTCAGATGAATCATATGAAGTACGAATTGCAACATTTAAATGGCTTCTTCAGTTCCTTAAGGCCTCAGAATTTGCTAGTGAGCCAAGTGCACTGTCTTCTTACCATAGTAGCATAATAAACTGGACAAATGCTAATCTCCATGCAACACTGATGAATCTTTTAGCAGGGGAGAAGAATCGTAGATGTATCTATTACATTCTGAAAAATCTTTTCACTTGGAATTCACTCAAATATCGGAAATTAAACTGTCAACAATGCATGGGCATGACATTTGCTGGTAATATGGACACTAATTCATTGTTCCGGTTTTGGGACAAGTTGGTTGATTTATGCAAGCAAACAAGGCATGCAAAGACTCGAGAAACTCTCGTCTGTTGTATGGGAACATGTGTAAAGAGGTTTGCGAATATGGTTACAAATACTCTTCTACAGAACGTAGTTAAAAAATCAGTTGATCTTATTGAGGCTGATCAATGTGAAAGTGTGTCCTACTTATATGGTTGCATAAGTTATTACATCAACATAATCGAACAGTACAGTGACTCATCACAGCCTGTTAACATGCGGAGAGCAGCTTCAGAATCGATTATTGCATCTGGATTGCTGGATCAAGCTGTCCTTGTTGGTCCATGGGTCTGTAACAAGCAAATTCTGGTAGATCAGTGTCCTGAGTTCGAAATAAGAGATGCTACCAACATATATGCTCATAAAATATTAAGTCTATGGTTGACATGCATAACTCTTCTGGAGGATGAGGATATCGGCCTCAGAAGCAAGCTTGCCATGGAAGTCCAGAAATCCTGTACTTCAACAACCTCGGATAGAAACTTTCAGGCTACAGAGGTACCAAGCCAAGTGGACAAAGTAATTCATTTATGTTTTGATCATCTGTCCTCTGTTTTTGGTCACTGGCTCAACTACTTTAGTTATCTAGCTCAGTGGACTCTGAAATCAGCAAATAATGTTGTCGGATCTCAAGGGGATCTTGTTAAACGAGTTTTTGACAAAGAGATTGACAACCACCATGAAGAGAAGTTGTTAATATGCCAGATTTGTTGTTTCCATTTAGAGAAGCTTCCAGTTTTAAAACCTTCGGCTACAGGTTTCTCTGAGATGGCAAGTTTTTTGCAAGACTGGAGAATGAAATTTGGTCAACAGTTGATAATATATACCAACACTTATATCGGCAATCATGGAGGAACTGAGTGGATTGGTGGTGTTGGTAACCACAAGGATGCATTTTTGCCTGTATATGTGAACCTACTTGCATTTTATTCCTTATCAAAATGCATATTCACCGGTGATTATTCGGACAAAGTGTCCCTTCTATCCGAACTTGAAGAACTTGGAGGGGCTATTAAACCATTTCTCAGCAATCCCTTTATAAGTAATCTGTATTCTTTGGTGGTCAAGTCCCATGAACACATGATCGGTGCAAATGTCGGCTCTTTTTATGAAAGGGAAGATGATTCCCTCTGGGTAGGTTTTGATCCTTACTTCTTAATAAGGTGAAGAATAGTAATACATTTGACATGGTATACTAGGATGGTCTAATGCTTGTTTACTGCGATTCATGTTATATCTATATTATATTTACCATTTTTCATTTTTTAGTAGAATTCATCATATTCTTAAAATAAAGATTTACACAAGTACTGTAACTTTCCCTGCCTCCGATCTAATATACACTGTGATGCACTGGCCCTAAGGTATGTCATATATTCATTCAGTATGTCCAAGACTCCAAATGCTTTTGGCACCAACCGAGAAAAGATTAATTATCAATTAATTGATAAGAAAAAGACTATAATTGGCTTGAACTCGATTTTGGACTTGATCTTTCATGTAGTATAATTAATAAAAATATTTTAGCTTACCCAGAAGCAGAATGTTGGGGTTTTTTTCTTGATTCAATGTTTCGTTAGATTACATAAATCGGACTTTTAAATAATTTTATTTTAAATATCAAACAGTAATCATGTTAAGAATTATATGTATAGCACACTGGGAGAATTTACTAATTCAGACGTTATCTCAGAAGATTCAAGTAACCACCATAACAGTACGAATACATAACAAATTATAGCAGAAATAAATGTTTCCTGCCACTGCAGTTCTCTGCCAATGTTACAGTCTCTGCAATGGGGTGCAAGGAGTCCAAATTGTATGCTATAGTCTCTGCAATGCTATCCAGTTTCTACAACATTGTGCGTGATACTATTTTTAGACAGGAAAATACCATTCAATATGCAATATATCAGCTCAGCAATTAGTAATATGAAAAAAGTACCTGGACAGAAATCACATGAAACGCAGGAATTCGGAGGGTCGCTACTTGGCCATAACTGTTAAATTCAATAGGTCTTCTGGCACAAATTATCTAAATTCAGGGTTATACATGATAATTATACTAGAAAGTTTGATTTAAGTGGAATACGGATTATCTTGAGACATTTAGCAAGAACCGAAACTTTACATAATTATTTTAATCTTCCTCGAACCCTGATAAGAACATCTGAATAAGAGAGTATTGAACATCATGAGAATTCAGCTGTCATCCTCCTCATCACCTTCTTCATCATCGTCGTCCTCGTCGCCATCTTCCTGATAAGTAGACATACCAGTATACGATAGACAATTAGTTTTTGATGAAATGCAAATGCGCCTCTAAAGTTATTAGATTTGTGTTTGGGAACATGTATTTCATTTCAAATGACATAATTTGAGTTGTCATATCAAATTCTCAAGTTTATACTTCAGATTTGAGTATCTTGGATTTTAAATGAAATCCACATCCCAATTTTTTAGTTTCTTATCTGAACATGTCATTTGATTAAATCCAAAATTTTAAATGAAATCTATGCGATATATGATCTATGTTTATACAAGTGGGGCAAGTATTATAAGCACAAAAAACCAATCTTTTCGTTCATTCAATCTTGAGAAGGTAGTCCTGACGATAAATAAATAAATAAATAAATAAAATACTTGAGAATGTAGTGATAGGTAAATGTGACATTATTTAAATTGTATTATATATGAACAGGCATGTTTTTGTAAAACCAATATTAAAGAAGTTTATGCAAAATCATGAATCTACATGTCAGAAACTTAATGTATAGTCTGATAAAAGTATCCTTTATTTACCTCATCGTCATCCTCATCTCCATCAGACTCTTCTTCATCAGCTTCCTGTGTAAACAAAATAAATATTAGAAAAGAATGCAAGCAAAGGAGGACAGAAAGGATAACTGCAATCTGAATGGAAATATATGTAATCAGCAACTTTGACTGGATAGTATACATTGTTAAAATATTTGAGAGGATTGGGCCACAGTTCTTCTTTAATCACCTCAGCAACCTGCAGTTTGGAGGTGAGAAAACTAAATGTTAGAGGACTAAAAGAAAGGGGGGCAAAAAAAAATTCTCTGCTTTGAAATGAACATGAACAATGATCAGAATAAGAGATAAGTGGCTAAAATTATGCACATGCCTCAATGCTGGATATAGGAATGCCATCATATTATATATAGCTTTACAGTTTACACCGTAGAACACATCTTTGGGAATGTTAAGTGAAAATGTTTTACAGGAGTACTTATGCTAAAGATGTGGATATATACAAGTAATACACTCTCATATTCTATTTGTAAGTTAAATCAGATTATACAAGTTTGATCTGCCTGATTAAATGGGTATCTTAGCCTTAGCCCCGTCTCCAACAGAAACATATAAACAGATATATATACTTTCTGACACGCCACTGCCACCAAATTTGCACGAGCTGATCTACGTCATCTAACTAAGTTGAAAAAACATACTACTGCCGGAAGCCTCGCTAGTGTCTAGATGTCTCGTAAGGAGCGAGGGCCACACACCGACTTTTGGGATGTTTCTTCTATTTTTCGGATGTCTCTGAGCTGTCTGCTTCCCAGTAGCCTATTCATGCAACTTTTACGTGCTAACCAGGTGTTTTTGGAACTGTCTGGTCATTAAACAGTTATGGCGGGTGTTTTTCTTCCCCTCTGACTAGATATTAGTTATTGTTATTGATTCTCAAAGGTCTGAGTATTTATATGGAGCCTGTAAGATTAATTTTATTGTGAGTTTACGAGTTGGAAGTCGGATTTACTTAGCTCTTGGATAGGGTATGTAGTTTATGGTATTTTCCTCTGCAGATTTCGGGACTGGGTATTAAAATTATTGGTCAGAGTTAGACATCATTTTTAAAGTATGGGAGATTCTTGTGCCCGATTACACATAATGATACAGGACAAAAAAAAAAAAGAACTTGCTGAAACAATGCCAAAAACAAAGAAATTACGTACCTCGTCATGAAATCCCTCAACAGTATCTTTCTGTTGAGTTTCACGGAACCAAGTAAAAAAGCTGTATAAATCAAATTTCAATATGAGTCAGGAACATGTTAATAGGCCATACTGAAAAGCATGATTATGCACATAGCTGCTGCTTCTAATTAGAGCTTTGAAAGTTTATCAGCAAAACAAACTATAAACAATATATCAATATGTCTTCTTCCATGTGAACTATGGAACTAAAAAGTAAAGCATTCCCCTTTCATTGTTGACCAAAAAGACTTTAAATCTTTCTTATGTTTATCATCATTTATATCATAAAAACAGCACGGCCAACATTGAACTTTATAATTTTAGTAAACTTTAAAAAAGAAATTGCAGTGTAAACCGTACCTCTCATCAACAGGTAGCCGTTTGTTTTCTTTCTTCTCGTGTGCATCTCCATTAGCAATCTCCTTCATATTCAGACTCCTAGTTTAGTAGTGACATTTTGACATACAAAAAAGAAAAAGAAGAAAAAAATTGCTACTACCATGCCTTCCTTCCACCTAATGGCTGTACCGGTTATCTTTGTCGTTCCTTCGTCACTAAACGCAAAGGTTTTTGTGAGCTTTGTATCTTCAAAGTAAGGGTTTGCCTTGAAGTTCTGAGAGTCAATAATAGGATATTTTAAAAAAAAATAAACCAAGCAGTCACAGATTTGAACAGCTTTTGCTACATATTCAATAATTGACAGAAGCAAATAAAGAAGAGAAAATTACAAAGGTAATAGAGTATCCCAACTTCACGTCTTTAAAGTCTTCCACCTCAATAGAATCCAGGTACTTGAATACCTAGTGAAGGAAGGAATGGCATATTTAAGATAGTCATACCCACTAAATGTCATCTGAATACAACATACCATGACCAACATAATACAACAATGATAATATATGATGGAAACAAAGAAAATATCAAAATACATTTAATTCATACAAGCAAGGTTATCACGGCGCCAAGTCAAGCCTCGGCGCCCGAGTACCTTGGAATCGACTAGTCCACAAGTCGCCTGACAGTCGTAAAAAGTCGAAAAGTCATTCATATACATATTTTTACTAGATTTAATAAATATAATATAGTTGAACACACATCAGTTTATAATTCGAATCATAAGTAAAAGATAATAAGCAACAGTGAGATGTACAGGATGTAGTAGATTGTTAGTTCACATGTAAAGTGAAGCCAGAAAGCAGTGAGAAAGGAAGGAAATAATAATGTAAAGTTGGAATATACAAAGATTAGTAACATATTGTTATGTTGAAACTGATATAAAGATTACGTAGCCGGAACAGGTAATCAGGGCCTATACGTCGATGACAAGTCTATTAGTCGGACCTGATGTAGCCGCCCAAAGCCTTATCTTTCTTTTTAGAACAAAATCACATAACATTTTGCCTGAAAAACACTACTTCTCAAGTTTCTAGTCGGACCAGGTTGGGTAAAACCCATAGTCATCACGCTAAATGAGTCGCAACTCACTTTTTCTATAGAACGACTGGTCGAATAGTCACCGACTAGTCGTCGACTTGATAACAGTGCATACAAGGATGTCAACAATCTGATATTTCTAGATATTTAATTCCTAATTGATCCAATAAACCAATTGAAATTTTTTAACATGTTTTATACCTTTTGGTCTTCCTCAATTAAAAGTTCACCAAGTGCGGGATGGCTCTGGAACTGCATGATGAAAAAGCAGAGTCACACAGATGAATAATTATGAAAGTTTAACATTATAGCTCAATCTCAAGTATCAAAGTTGCTAAAAGAATAAATGAATGACTCACAGCAGTCAGCCAAAAATCAGGAATACGTTTAATAATCTCGCTGCGTCTGGCATAAACAGGTCTCTTTATTTCATTATATTTCTGCTCAATCTCTAAAACCTTGTCGCTGGCTTCTTCATTGACCTGTATAGATAAACTTTACATCAAACACACACTTCAACTGACACATCTGTGATACTGTCATCCATCTATCAACACAAGAAAAAGTAACGTACATCTATCAGACATGCCTTTGCATGGTAAATTTGTCAGGAAGATATCTAATTCCCAATCATATCAAATGTGGGATATTATTATGTAAGTCCAGAGTGATCGTAAGTGAAACAGGTGTACATGCTTGTTCGATAGTCAAATTCTTACAATAAAAAGTACTTCGGATACTAGGAGTGTGCTACAAAAGTTAAGCAACTAAAATATGGTGGCCTGGTCTGAATCATGGGTAAGGTTAACATTGAAAAGCAACTTCGTACACATATAACATACAAGATTTCAGTATTTACAAAATGAAAATACACATCCAGACAACATAAGCGCTTAAATTAATTACGAGTGTAACTGCAGTGCCGGAAACAATTAAATCACATTACATTTAACTCTGAAACTTGTATGTAGGTTCTAATCAGAGAAAGAAGCATAAGCTATTGATTTGATGATGACAGAAAGAAAGCCGGTTCATGTAACTTCAAGGACAAAAAAGGTTATAAAGAGTTCAATGTGACAAGGGACAAAGAATTTTATTATAAGCCAATGTCTGTTTTCCCATATTCAAATAGACACAGTTGTTCTCTTCTGAGTTGATGCTGTTTTTTTCTGAACAAAAAACCTCTCATGTCACTGTTAAGTAAATAATTTTATACTTTCTTTTCACTTCAGTGTTCTACTTACTCTTCTAAAATTATGATCCCTGGTTATACCATGGTCAAATTTTGACTGGTTCATTGAGGCTAAGTACAAACTACAAAATAATAAGTATAATCTAGTCGGATGGGTTTTATTTTAATAATCAGCTGATCTGGTGATTCTAGTCGAATATGATGTTGCCATCATTCTAAATATACAAGGAAATAAGATGGATGTAAATCTTATTTGTGTATGAGCATAAGAATGACCCTTGGTAAAGAGGAAAGGGGGAGGAGCATAGGCACTAGGGGGCCATCAATCAATCCTCGACATAAACTTTAAATAGTCCAACTCACTATGTGAGAATTAATCTTTCTTTCAAAAAATAAAGCACACCATCTTCCATAGTCGATGGTATACCAATAAGAACAACATACATGCAGATAAAGGAAGGCAGCTAAAATAAGAATCAAATGAACTTGGAAGTTCAGCTCTGGCTTTGGGTTATGCTTAGGTAAATTAATAAGTGGACATGTATGTACGGTGTAAGGGATATCGTTTTGCACTTTTAAGCTAGTATTGCAACCTATTGACTAAAAGCCCTATAAATCCTTCTGATGTGTGGAAACTCAAAAACATGCAGCCTAGACGTGGTCTTCATAGAGCAAAACTAAGCAGTTGATGCAGGTTATAATTAAATTCAGTTGACTATGCTCTACTAGTGTCCACATCGAGTTAAATGAATTGAACTTTAGAAATATACATCAAGTTAAACTCATGTTGCATGTTCACTTTTCTTTTTTGCTAATACATTTTTCCTAATTTTAAGAAGGTTTAGCTACAATACTCTCAAACCTTCCAAATGCCAAATTTCTACAAAGATATCATAGCAGTACGACTACAATCTTCTTGCAACTTTCTAGTCACCATCTTCCGAAAAATACAAAACGCCAATATCCAACACCAAAATCAAGCCAGCAAAAACTAAAGTAACACACCAACTAAACATATTCCCATTGAACGAACTCAAACATCAATTATAAAGACCTAATCACTCGTGCACAGTTTTTGCATAAATGTGAAGCCATGTACTATTATTTACGCGGTTATCTGTATAGAAGTCTAAACTGAACAATATATATTCTTCGAAAACAGGCAGATCATTAATAATAAAAAAAAACATACACTAAAATTAGAGGCATAAGTGAGGGATCATTCACATACATTCAAAACACACACACAATTGAACTCGAGAATTTTATTAATTTATCGAAATAGAAAAGAGGGGAGTAGACAAGTACCTTATCGAGCTGGTCTTGAAGCTCCTGGAGATTTTCAATGGAGGCAAGGAGCTGTTGGTCAATGTGATCGGAAGCTTCTTCAACCTTCGATTTCTTCGCGCCACGCTCATCAGCTACCATCTTGCTCTGCCCCTCTCACTTAAACCCTAACTCGCCACTTTAATTAATTAACTAATAAGAGGATGAAACAAAAATAAAATTAGTTTGTTTGCAATTTATATAGGTAGTGACGTGTTGAGTATTGACTGATCAAGTGAGATCATAGGGTGTATCTACTTCTACTTCCGGCACATATTCATTACGGATTACTTCGATGATGTTCCGAATATTTGGGGATAAAAAAATAATTATTATTTATATATTTAATCAAAAATATTTTTTTCCTTCAAAAAAAATATTTTTTTGAAAATATTTATTTTGATTGTATTTGATTGCAAATCATAAAAAATAGTATATCCAATTATTATTAATTACACACAGTATTTTAATAAATATTTTCAAGAAATAATATAATTATAAGAAAATAAAAAGTATAAAGTATAAAGTGGAAAAAAAGAAATTATCTTTTGGATAAATCACTTAACTTTGTAACAAAATTCTAATTTACGAAATTCTTATCAAGAAACTATCCTGTCTTGTGTCCATTCTTTCCTCAAATCTCATGTCCAAATTAAAGCCCAATCCACCAAGAATACACCCTGGTTCGCATTCAAAGGAAAAAAAAAACTCAAAACCATGAATTTAAGCAATGCAGCTCAGCAATCGTATCATCAACATAACAAAACGCACTCACATGCAACTACAACAATCAAAACAAAACAATTTCTGTAGACAAACTCGACCACATCACACAGATCCAAGGAAATGACTGGCCAAAGATTACAAAAACTTGTTGACAAGACCACAACATAAAAACCCTGTGCTGGTTATTTTTGGTGGCGTTGGCGAGAAATCGCTGAACAATTTTGTTTTTATTTTATGCCTTGTCAGCTGAGATGAGATAGCAAGCCAAAAAAGTGTGCGCTGAAAATTTTAAATGCTTACATTTACGTCCCCAACCTCTCGACTCGTCGTTCCCTGCTCTTTATCAAGCCTTATATACGCCGCGAGTATTTATAAATGGCATCATGTAACCCAAGTAGCTAACTAGCAAAACTCCATAATTTACATGGCTTATAGTCATCAGGCAAAGACATATATATATAATGCGTAGGATCATTTCACTGAAGACCGGCCGGGACAGGTCACAATTCAATGATAGCAACATACAGAACATAAGTATACAACAAGGGGTTGATAACGTTGCGAGTAGTAGCGTGTATAGGGGTAGAGCATGATTCGGTATAAAACTGAAACCGGAATTATATACCTTTAGTTATAAGGATCGAAAACCAAAACTGTAACCTAACCGACTGTTTGCTTTCTGTTTAAGAAAAACCTCATTTCTATTGTTATTGGTTTGATTTTGGTTTCAAATCGAAAATAAATAAAACTTTAATCCGAATTAAGGAAAGTGTAAGAAATTTTAAGTGGATACACACATAATTATAAGCATATTATTATTGTCGAATTTTCTATAGTGTGCCAAGGGCACACAATAGTCACTAACATCAATGAGAATACTAGCTTTTGATTAGTGCATGGATAATAAATGTAAATGGCCCTCCTGCATTCACATCAATTCCACCAATCAAAACAAGCTATTTTCATGAAAATTGGTGGGCACACAATTAAAAAGACCGTATTATTGTAACATCTCACATCGAAGTTAAAGAGTATTTAGACCCTGGACAAATAAATAACTAATATATGATAATTTGCTCGCACTTTTGGGTTCATGTGCTCAAATGAATATGCACAACACACTATATGCAGAACAAGCAGAATATATACACTTTATTTTATTATTATTAATCATTTAATCATAATAATAAGGTCGATTTGTATTTAAAATCAGAACCGGATCATTTAAAATATTCGATTTCGATTCAGTCCAACTTTGGATGAATTGATTTTTATCGATTCGGGTTTCATCCTTAGCAGGTCGCGGCTGCATGCAGATGTCTGCTACTGCTAGAGTTTTAGTACTTTTGGTCAAAGTTACCAACTCTTCCCCTTCTGCTTGTTCACTTCCCACAGTTCTATTATGCCACAAGCTTGGCACAGCTCGATCTACGCCATACTTGTCGCTCCACTGGTCCACTTCAACTTTAATGTGAATTATTTGTGTAGCATAATAGTAGTACTTTTCTCTAACAACAGTTCAACAGCTAGCTGCCAGAATTTACAATATTTACGTATTACGTAGTACAGGAGTCTGGTGAATAATTCTTAAACATTTTCGCTTCATTTGCAGTACTTATCATGCGGCAGAAATGATAATGCATTCTATACATGTTTATATATAAATATATAACATTGTATGGATTCTATTTTTTTTTTTGTGACGTCGAATTGTAGCGGCAGGACCTAATATTTGTATTAATCTTGCTCTATTGATGCTATTTTAATATTTGAAATGTCCACCAATTTCCTAATAAATTACCAAATCACATCTAATCCGAAAGAATGATTCAATGATTTCATCCCCTGCAGGCTTTACTCCTCTGGCAATAGATTCTCAGAAGATTGAAACATGTTTAATTTCTTAATTAAAAATTTTATTTTTTTATTTAAAAATGTAAAACTATTTCAATAAAATATATACAGTATTTATCCTACTTTTAATAACTATTTTACTATAGCTTTCAAAAAAAAAATAACTATTTTACTATAAATTAGTTATAATAATAATAATAATAAAATATATAAATATTCACAATATTAAGCTATCCTAGTTCCTAGGACGACAATTTCAAGCTAATTAATGTGACACGTGTACCCTCTTTACACAAGGTCACAGACTCATAAGCTTATTCAACAGAAGAGCCGCAAGGCTCGTTTGTCGTTCGGCAAATACGATAGCTCCAGCCTCCAAACCCACCAAAAATAAACCCCGGTTTGCGTCCAAGAAAAGAAGTGGGTTCATGGAGGACTCACAAGTCACAACCATGAATCTGGGTTATGTTGCTCTCACAGTCTCGCTGTATTTTTTTTTGACAATGCAGGCTTATATGCCTTACAAATTAGTATCTGTTCTAATACTTTTCGGGTGAGCCAGAGTCGAACCCGGGTCTCCCGGGACAACAGAGCATAGACCCACCACCTGGGTTATCCAATCGTGCTCGTCTCGCTGTACTTAATTACAACTCCTATCATTCTATCACGTTGTTAAGAAAATCTCCAATATTATTAGATAAATTGGTCGGGGAAAATATTATATAATAATTAGTAATATTATAAATAATAAAAATTAATTTTACTCCAATTCTGTTAGTTATATATATAAGAAATAATATTTTATAATTATAATTATCAGAGAAAGTTAACTTGAATATGCAATAAGTGTAAAATATTAATATAAAATCGGAAGGGATGAAATGAACATTTGCGGATAATATGAAATTTTTTTAGTAATTACTTGTTAAGTTCCAACGGATATTCCGTCACTGTTTAAATGCAAATAACTAGAATTATATTGTTAAACGGTTGCAGCTCCATTACAAAAATTGTCAATGGAAAAAAAAATCGAGATGTTTTTTTGCAAAAGAATAGTATGTCGCCATTTTCATTGCTAACTTGTGTATTGTCAATGAATTTATTTTTTTCATGGTATGCCAGTATAAACAGATAAACAGATACAGACCTAAATTTTTATTACTAACACATTATTGTTGGAGAAAACGATTATATATATTAATTCGTTATATGAAATTGATTTGTATTTAATTGATATCTTAATTTTTTTTTTCATTCATGAGATACGGGTGTATTCAAGTCAGATTTTAAAAATGTATCAAAATCTTGAGTTATTTAATTAAGATTTTCGATTATGTTGTAAAATTCGTTGATATTCAATTAGGATTTTGAATTATACTTAATAATCTGATAATTTTCAATTGAAATTTTTAAAAATTCATTAAAATATGATTATATTCAAATTTTTATAGATTTTTTTGGATTTCATGAGATGATGAATTTTGTGAGATTTTTCAATATATTCTAAGTTTTCTAAAATTTCACTATAATCCATGAAAATTTGAAAAATTATACTTAAATTCTAAAGACTCTATATTAATTTTGTAATATTTTATATAAAATCTACGTGATATCAAAATTAAAAACAATCTACTAGAATATATCATATAATAATCTAATAAAATTCCATTTAAATAGCATCCTGAGCGGAAGAGGTTTGTATGGGTTGATGCTCTAACATCTTTCGCAAAACAAAACAGAATGCACGCGGATACAACAATTAACAACTGAAATATAGAGAATAATATACAAACTCAACCTCATAATACTCAAATCCAAGGAAATGAGTAATTAAAGATTACAACAAAATATAACAAAATGAAAACGTAGGGGTTTCCACAACCCTGTACTGGTTGGATTTGGTGGCGTTTCCGACAAATTACTGAAACATGTAGTTCGTGTTATATGGCTCCCTAGCTGAGATGAGATAGCAAAGCAAAAACATGCTAATATTAACGTCAATTCTTATGGTTCCTCCTGTCAATTCTTCTTTTTTTATAAGCTTAAATGTTCATGGACGGTATCCTGATCCCCGAAACCATAGATTATTCAACAAATTTTGCTATACACGTGAGTAATATTTAAAACGAGATTAGTCACTCAGTGAACACGGATATCACGAGCTGCCAAAATAATGAAATATAGTAATTACTATCAATTAATTAAACTTTTTCTGTCAAGTATTCTTATCTTCAGGTATCTTTCAGATTTCAAGAATTCAATGATATTCAAACAATATTTCACAAAGTCCAACATAATTGGACGGTATTCCATTAAATGTTTACAAAATAAAATATAGTCCTCATAATTGCTACTCCATTCAATTACTCCCTCCGTCTCAATTTATAGGTCCATTTTGGAATAAACACACATATTAAGAAAAAAGTTGGTTAGATAGAATCTTATCTCATGTACCATTAATTAGTGCATTGATAAGTGAGAATATAGTTGAGTTTCAAAAAAATCACAATAAATACAGGGATTTAGTGCATTGAGAAATGAGAATAATGTTGAGTTTCAAAAAAATCACAATTAATGTATAGATAAATTTGTATTGAAAGAAGAGAGGGACAAGTATTTTGGGACAATTTTTTTTTCCAAAATGGACCTATAAATTGAGACGGAGGGAGTACTAATATAAAATCAATAAATAACAGAATATTATTGTAAAGTTTTTATAAGTGATAGAGTTCAATGGAATTTTTAGTGTTTTCCTCTGCATCAGCTTTATCTTTTTCATAATATATTATTAGCCCGATACTTTTTATTACAATAAATGATAGATTTCGATGGAATATATTAAATAGCATAAATCAAATCATGATGTGCATAGCCGCATAGGACAGAACTAGTGTGTGTTGTCTGTATGGGCTATATATAGAGCAGTTTGGGCAATGGCCACCATACCTTAAACAAAACTTTAGCTAAGTTGAGCAGCCTCCAACTACATTAATCCCTTATCTCGACGTACACCAACTTATCTCATCTTCCATGGAGGCCAAGTCTGAAGATACTTATTATCTCACAATTGGGCTTTTGAATAACAACAATAAGAATATAAATGATGGGGTCAGTGTTGCTGTTGCTGAAGAAACAAATGGTAGTTATAAGTCATTTATAAGTCAAGCTACAGGGGGGACTACATCATTCTTCAAGACAGCCTTCAATGGTCTTAATGCCTTGTCAGGTTTTTTTTCCTTCCTCTTCTTCCTCTTGTTTACCAATTATGTCTGAGCGAGAATCGAACACAGGACCCGTCTTAATACATGTGTTTATGTAATTTATTTTGTTAGGTTGTTTTAACTTTTAAGTCAAGATATTAGTTGGGTCAAGAAAACCCATGAGTGATTGCTAACTTTATTTCATTTCCTTAAAATATTCTGTTTATGGTGAGGTTGGCTGCTTGGTCTTTTTTAGGCTTTTACCCTTTTAGGTGGATACTCTTAGAGTTTTTGTTTGGTTGAAGAAATCTAAAGGAATGAAAAAAATGTTTATTATGATGATATTGTTGTGTAATGTGTTTGATGAAATGAAAATTTTCAGGAGTTGGGATACTGTCAACACCCTATGCATTAGCATCAGGAGGATGGTTGAGCTTGATACTCTTGTTCATTATTGCTATTGTCACCTTCTACACAGCCTTGTTGATTCAATCATGTATGGATGCTGACTCGAGTATTCGGACTTACCCTGACATCGGGGAACGGGCATTCGGGAAAAAGGGCAGAGTTCTCGTATCGACTTTTATGAATTTAGAACTCTACTTGGTGGCCACAGGGTTCTTGATTTTAGAAGGAGATAATTTGAATAATTTGTTACCAGATATGGGATTTGAATTTAATGGTTTTAGAGTTGGAGGAAGGCAAAGTTTTATAATCATTGTGGCTCTTGTTATACTTCCCACAATCTTGTTAAACAACATGGGCCTTCTTTCTTATATTTCTGCAACTGGAGTCGTCGCCTCATTTGTGATTCTTGGCTCCATTTTTTGGACCGGAGCGTTTGAAGATATTGGGTTTCATGAAAAGGGGGAGTTACTGAATTTAAAGGGCATCCCTGCTGCTATTAGTTTGTATGCCTTCTGTTATTGCGCTCATCCGGTTTTTCCCACCCTGTACACTTCTATGGAGAATAAGAAGAATTTCTCCAAGGTAAATTTACAATTCTGATGTCATTGATGCCTACATTCAGCGCCGTCTTTAAACAAGTTTTAGATTAATGTCAAAGGAAATGTAGCGGCTATTGAGTTACAAACCGCGGTACCATATTTCACAACATTAGAACTAACTCCATTAAATCTATTTTCATTCATTGCAGGTCATGTTCCTGACCTTTCTCCTCTGCACCATCACTTATGCATCAATAGCAGTGTTCGGTTACCTTATGTTCGGGTCCATGCTAAAGTCACAAATAACCTTAAACCTTCCTATCAATAAAATTAGCTCAAAAATCGCCATATACACCACTCTGGTCAATCCCATCGCCAAGTATGCCTTGATATTAACTCCAATTGTTCACACCATTGAGAACCGTTTCCGATCTTTCTGCAAAAAGAAACCTAGTGTCTTCATTCGGACGACCCTGCTGACCAGCACTGTCATTGTAGCACTGGCCTTCCCTTTCTTCGGATTGCTCATGTCCCTTGTTGGCGCATTCCTCAGCGTCACAGCTTCAATATTACTCCCCTGCTTGTGCTACTTGAAGATATCGGGTGCTTATCAGAGACTTGGCTATGAAGTTGGAATTATATGGTGCATTCTGGTTTTCGGAGTTGCAGTTCTTGTAATTGGCACTTACACGGCTCTTGTGGAGATTATAGCTCAGTTGTAAGCAATTTTGTTATATATCTAGACATGAAGCTCGGTAGATTGCTGATTAGCTATTCTTACCAAGATTGTTGGACTCATTAGTGTTTGATGATATACTTTGAAATAGAGTTCAGAGAACATTGTCATTGCAGAAATTTGTAACAAATTGATTTGAGCTGATGATACGTAAACAGAGCTAGCTCACAATGAGACAAAAAGCATAAGTATAGATCATCTAGCGTTGAGATAACATATGATTCGGCTACGACATTCTTGTGATACGTTGAGATTTTAGGAGAATCGAAACGAGACCGGTATTTAAATATGCATTATGCAACCAATGATCTGAAATTTACATGGCTAATACTTACCAGAAAAGGACATGTATGATGTGCAGGATAATTCCGATAATGAGTGGGACAGGTCACAATGCAATGATAGTAACGCAAGTTTCATTAAAGGAAAGAAAAACATGTGGGGAGAGATTCAGATGTATATGTGCATGTGATAAGAGTTCTAGTAGTGTATGACTTGGTTTGAGAACCTTTATTTTTTTTCAAAGTCAAAGTGTTAATGTTCGTTTTTATTGTAATTTCATAAAATTGTATGACGTTCAAATTTATGATTTCTTTTATTAAATTATAGAGTTAATTACAATTTGTAACCCTTAGGATTGCTCCAAACGCACTTAAGATCCTGAACTATCAAACATGACATAATGCACCCTGAACTTTACATTCATGTGCAAGTTGTAACCCATAGTCACTATTCCGTCCAAATATGCCGTTAACTTTAACTGTTTGAGAGATAACAGTGTGTATATTAGTTTCCAACAGCTACTTTACCTCTTGTGAGCCCTCAAAAATTATGTATTATATTTTGAAATTATTTCTGAACACACACAACGATGTAAAAAAATTTAAAATAAGTTTAAAATATGTATCTAGATTTAGAATCTGAAAATTTATTATTATTTTTACATAAACGATGTAACTTATTTTGAAATTTTAAAATAAATACATATTTTAAAAATTATTTTAATAGTTTTTACATCGTTGTGTGTGTTCAGAAATAATTTCAAAATATAATACATAAATTTTGAGGAGTCACTGGGGGTAAAGTAGCTGTTAGAAACTAATATACACACTGTAACCTCTCAAACAGTTAAAGTTAACGGCATATTTGGACGGAATAGTGAATATGGGTTACAACTTGCACGGGAATGTAAAGTTCAGGGTACATTATGTCACGTTTGATAGTTCAGGATCTTAAGTGCGTTTGGAGCAATCCTAGGGGTTACAAACTGTAATTAACTAATAATTATAATATCACTTATCTGACAAGATATTATAATTTCATGAAAGTAAAATGAAATGATAAATAATAATCCGAATATTATGACCCTGTTTGAAAGTTTTTGGGGGCAAAATTAGAGATTTGAGGTGTGAGGTTTGACTACTACAATCCGCTAAAATTAATGTTTGGTAGTTAGCGGATTGAAATAGAGATTTGGATCCAAAAAACTAATTCCTAAAAAGCTACCTTGACGAGTTTTTTGAGTTATTTTGATTTGTGTCAAAAAAACTAATCAATCAAGTATTTATTAAACACTTTTACAAGAAAACAGCTGATTCAATCCACTCGCCAAAACATCTAATTCAATCTACAGCCAACTGTTAACCGCCAAAGGGGAGCATAACGTGGCCGAGTCTTGAGTCATGTTGGCCGACTCATCTTCTGCTGCTGTACATATCACTTGTTCAATTCCCATCCAGAAAACGACTGTATATATGATTAGCATGCCACGAACTTGACAAATCTCTATCCACTTGTCCCTCCCCGAGTCTATAAGTATCTCCATACTCCCTCTGTCCCTCTCATTTGTTTACAGTTACTATTTTGAGATGTCCCTCTCATTTCTTTACATTACCATAAATAATAAGTTTTTCTCATCATTACACCCACTATCTTCCCCACTATCTCATATTTAACAATAAAAACTACTATTACACCCACTACTTTCCTCCACTATTTCTAATCTATTATTAAATATTGATAGATTCCACCACTTTACCCACTTTTCATCTAACTTTACTCATTTTTCATATATTATCTTGGTCTCCGTGTCCCTCTCCAATGTAAACAATTGAGGGGGACGGAGGGAGTATAAGTTATTGTGATCACTAACTAAAGTTTACAATATTCAGATTTAAGTTTTAAGCGTGGACAAACTTCATGCCAATTAATGTGGCACATGTACCATCTTTAACACGAGGTCATTATATTATCAGCTATCTGCATATACGATTAAATATAGTTTAATTGTTGGTTGATTGGTCTACAAAAACTCGCAAGAATCAATCAATATACTTATATAAAGGAGAAGCGAGGGGCGTCTATGTGGCGCCTCTCACATCGCTCCGTTCGATTTTTCTAATTTTCTGGATTTTTTGGATGAAAAATATCAAAAATTAGAACTACCTTTTTTAGTTTCGGGTATATTAGAAGCAAATTTCAGAATCTGATTTTGTTTCAGATTATTTATGGAATATAGTAGCTTGAAAGTTTTAATCTGATTTTATTTCAAATTATTTAATTATGAGAAATCAATCAATATACTTATATAAAGGAGAAGCGAGGGGCGTCTAGGTGGCGTCTCTCACATCGCTCCGTTCGATTTTTCTAATTTTCTGGATTTTTTGGAATTATATAAAGGAGAAGCGAGGGGCGTCTAGGTGGCGTCTCTCACATCGCTCCGTTCGATTTTTCTAATTTTCTGGATTTTTTGGATTAAAAATATCAAAAATTAGAACTACCTTTTTTAGTTTCAGGTATATTAGAAGTAAGTTTCAGAATCTGATTTTGTTTCAGATTATTTATGGAATATAGTAGCTTGAAAGTTTTAATCTGATTTTATTTCAAATTATTTAATTATGAGAAATACAGATTATTTATGGAATATAGTAGCTTGAAAATTTTATTCTGATTTTGTTCAGATTATTTATGGAATATAGTAGCTTTAAAGTTTTAATCTGATTTTGTTTCACATTATTTAATCATGGGAAATACAGATTATTTATGGAATATAGTAGCTTGAAAATTTTATTCTGATTTTGTTCAGATTATTTAATTATGGGAAAGAGTAGCAAACAAGTCTCTCTGCACATATAAATACCCGTATAGATCGTATGGTTTTGGATCATCTAAACACAAACTCCTCTCTCAATACCACCAACCTACCTCTTTCTGGTGATAGTTCTCTTACTTGATTTTTAAAGGAGAAGCGAGGGGCGTGTAGGTGGCGCCTCTCACATCGCTCCAATCTATTTTTCTAATTTTCTGAAATTTTTGGATGAAAAATATCAAAAATTAGAACTATCTTTCTCTTGCTCGATTTCTAACTCGGAGTATTGGAGTCCACAAATCCAAACACAGAAAAAGAATATAGTCTTGACATGATATTAATGGTTGATATTGTGACGCCCCCAGATCTACATCCCGCGGATCTGGTCCGCCACTAAACATCTGGCTCAAAACAACACTTGCATCACATATTAATATGACACATTCCAACTCTTGCCCCACAAGTCCAGGGTCGATCGTCTTACAACATTACCACCGAGTCTAACTTTATTACATAAAGGAAAGTCTGATTTCAGACCATTATAATAACTATAGCTCGTACTACCAAGCGACGTAGTCTAGCAGTCTCAACTTGGGTGATGCGCCTTTTCCCTGCCTTTGCCAAAAACCCATTTTCGGGCGGTATTCTTGAGTCGTGCCATACTCACTATTTACTGTTCAAAAAGAAATAAAATAGATGCAAGAATGAGCAATCATATTGCTCAGCAAGTCCACATAGAACAAAACAACAATCAACTGAATATGCACACAAAGCATAGAAACAATTCAAGTTAAGCAACAAAGCAGCTACCGTCAAATGACAACACAAGTTCAAGTAAAGAAAACGCTGGTCTTCCACCTTTCGGTAACACTACATGGCTCGATCAGCACCGTTTCGTGAATACCGTTCTCCTGTGTGATCTTTGCAGTCTGATCGTAACCGCACAAGACACACCTACCACTCTCATTTGCTAGCATAAGGGCTAACACTTGTAACCCTAAACTATCTGCCTTACCAGATAGTAAATTCTCAACTCTACCACGAATTTAATAAATTCGTGTTGACCAGCTTGAACAGATTCCTCCGAATACAAGGAAATTCTCCCAAACAAACATCAATCATCAGTACTCATCTCTACCAAAGAAGTGCGAACAATGCACCCTTTCAACAAAGATTACCCGAAGGTAGAAGTGAAGATAATTAAAAGAACTAGATTCCAAAGAATAAGATGATCTCCAAAAAGGGAGTAAGTAAATTGTGGTGAGATCATCGCTGCAATATATTCACCTCAAGTTTTTGAAGATTCAAAATATTATCGTTATTAGGATCAGCTCATTCCCGTACAATGGGAGGACTCGAATTATGGAAAGTAATATATGAACAATATCTTTAAAGCCTTCAAAATGAAACAGAGATATTTTCTCGATTCACATTGGTACGAAATGTAATATCTTCACAATCAACACTTTTCACACAATTACCAAATAGGCACGAAAAACTTCACGTTAAGAGAGGGATAGTGAACTTGCCTGTCGTCCTTAGCTTGAAAGTATTCCAATTTAAGTTGAATAATCAAGCTCGTCTTCCAAATAATCAATCTTCTATGTCACAAAAATAATAAATTTAGAAATCCTATCTTAAAATAATGATCTCAAAGGATCCACTAAAATTATTTAATAATACTTGTCTCGTTCTTTACTTTATGTCTTTAATCCCGAATATCTTTATATACCCATGCATTTTATTACTCAATTTTCTTTTTCTAAATATCCCCTCAAATCCGTCATTAAATCTTATTTTAATAATATGATTTCATCTTCAACAAGTAATAACATAATATTTCTAATTTATAATTTATTCCTCAAAATCTCACTTCCTCCAATTTAATCCTTTATACAAATATTCATTATTAATTACTATTAAACTTATCATTTGACTTATTTCTTAAAATCCTAATATTTTCGGATTTATAACTTAATATTGAAACCATTCCCTTCTCGAAGATTCGACTCTTTTCAATATTAATCTCATTCTCCTCAATATTTCTAGCTAACATCAATCTCTATTTAATCTCTTTTTACTTACTTTTTTCAAGGATCCCATTTTCCATGTTTCCCGATATTTAGTCATACCCATTTATTGTTATAATCTTTTAATATTTATTACAACCTCGATTCTCATTTAACAAAATTTATTATTAAATATTGTTTATGAATTACCAACATTTCATTTAACTATTCCAAGTATGTACCCAAAAATTTACCTATTTAATAAACTAATTTTATTCTCCTTTCATATTTTTATTATCCATATTATTAAATATAAATTTACTGATTTGCTCCTCTCTCTAACCTCCCACTTCCCTCTCTCCTCCGGCCCCAGTGCTGCCTAGAGTCGCTGTTGAAGGGTGCCCCCTAGCGGCTCCGGCTTCTTCTTTAACAGCAACCACAATTAGCAATATCTAGATTTATTCATGCTCAATTGACAACCCATCAACAAAATCAAACAAAGTCCCAAATTATTATAACTCTAGCTTGCACAACTTTGGATTCCATTAAAATATTTAAGTTACTCAATTAAGCCACCATACAGTGCCTAAATATGGTGTATATGCTACCCAATTTCATTGGAATACTGAGTATATATACAAGCAGGTCCTTAACTTATTTTAAACACAAGAATTTAGTATATGATGTATAAAGAATTAGTTACCTTAACATTTTGCTTTGCTTTCCTTCTTCACAAATAACCATCCACAACACTTTCTCCTTTTCACTTGCTCCAAATCTCCTCTGCTACTCTTCAGATTTTCTCAACTTTTTTGTAAACAAAATAATGAGTGCATTCCTTGGTTTTTATACTAATTCCTTAATCACCATTAGCACTTAATTGGGTTTAATTAATACTTAATTAAAAAAAATTACTTGGTCCCCAAGTTTACTTGGGCACCAAATTTTATATTTATATTTTTTTTTATCTACTTTCTTGCTCCACAAGTAACGTCTCGCTGTTATATAATTTGCTCGTTTTATTCTCGAATATCTTTGATTCCGATGCTACTATTTAAATAATTAAATATTATTCAAGATAATAAAATAAAACAATTAACTACATAATTATTCTAATATTTTCTAAATATTTCGTGATTTATAAATAATAAAGATTAAATATCTATTCTAGCCACCCCGTAACATTTATTTCCGAGTTGTAGAATAGTTAAACTATTCGTGTCTATTAGTTTATTTACGGAACAGATTTCTAAATATATCTGAATAGATTAAGCTACTGGCCAGCACTAAAATAAAATCTAAGACTCATGCCGTTACTAAATTATTTTAAACGCCGTCATGATGGACTCATAAATAATAATAATTTTACGTGCATAAATTAAATACTTATTTTATTCACGTACTTGAAAATTTGTGGGTGTTACATTCTTCCCTCCTTTAAAAGATTCCGACCTCGGAATCATGATTGGTGCTGAAACAACTTTCAACAGTTCTTTTTCATTGTCTCTTCTAGTTCTCACATAGCTTCTTCTACAACTTGATTTTTCAAATTACTTTAACTAATTTCACTTTCTTGTTTCTCAACTCTTGATATTTTGAATCTATGATCTTTACTGGCTTTTCTTCATATGTTAAATCAGATTGAAGGTTTATTGGCTCGTAGTTCAGAACATGATGATCGTCGGTCATATAAGCTTTCAAAAGAGAAACGTGAAATATATTGTGAATGTGTTGTAAATCTGGGGATAAAGCTAGTTGATAAGAAACAACTCCCACTTTCCTTAAGATTTCAAATGGTCCCATATATCTTGGGTTCAACTTACTTCTTTTCCCACACCTAATTACACCCTTCCAGGGCGATATCTTTAAAAGCAATTTTTTTCCCTACATCAAAGGCTTTCTTTTCTTTCTAAATCTGCATATTTCTTTTGTCTATCTATTACAACTAATCCCTTTCGTATCTTTTCAATTTATTGTTTAGTGGGTTGAACTAGTTTTGGTCCCACAATCTTTTTCTCCCGACCTCGTTCCAACAAAGAGGAGATCTACACTTTCTACCATACAATGCCTCGAAAGGTGCCATACTAATGCTAAAGTGATAACTATTGTTGTATGCAAATTCCACTAAAGGTAAGTGATCATTCCAACTCCCTTAAAGTCCAAAGAACAAGCTCTTAACATATCCTCTATAGTATGAATTGTTCTTTTACTCTGTCCATCAGTCTAGGGGTGGTACATAGTACTCAGGTTAAGCCTAGTTTCAAAACATTTCTAAAATGTTTGCCAAAATCTCGATGTAAACCTCGTATCTTTATCCGAAATAATTGATACTAACACTATATGCTTAGATACAACTTCTTTCATATACATCTTTACTAATCTTTTCACGGGTATATTTCTTAGTAATAGGAAGGAAATGCGCATTTTTTTTAAATAAAAATAAAAATTAATCTATCAATAATTATCCAAATAGCATTATGATTGGCTCGGGTTTTAGGTAAATCTACTATGAAATCTATGGTGATATGTTTCAATTTCCATTCTGCAATTCCTAATGGTTGCAATAATCCACTAGGTCATTGATGCTCTACTTTTACTTTCAACCATTTGCTTACCCAATCAGCGATCTCTCTTTTCATATTAGGCCACCAATAATTTTTCTTCAAGTCTTGGTACATCTTAGTACTTCCTGGGTGTATAGAATATCTCGATTCATGAGCTTTACTCTAAAATATCTCACTTAAGATATGTCAATTTAGGAATTTAAATCATATTAGCAAATCTCCTCTTTTTTTTTTTTTTTGATCCTTAATAACTTGGGTTGCATTAATATCTCAAGAATCTTTTCCTCCTTTTGCTCTGAATTCTTAATCTTCAATTCTAGCCTTTTTATTTCCTTAATCAATTTCTTTAATAAAGACATCACATTAATTCTTTCCTTTCGACTTAACACCTCAGCAACTATATTTGCCTTCCATGGGTGATAGTTAATCGAATAGTCATAGTCCTTTATCAATCCTAACCATCTCCTTTGTCTCATATTCAGCTCCTACGTATTTTAAACTCTTATGACCAGTGAATATCTCACACTTCTCACCATACAGGTGATGTCGCTAAATTTTTTTTTTTTTAGAGCAAATACTATAACAACTAATTCTAGGTCATGGATAGGGTATCTCAGCTCGTACTCCTTAAGTTACCTAGAAGCATACGCTATAACTTTTCCATGTTACATAAGAACACATCCTAGCTAGTTCCTTATGGGATGCTCATTACACATCACAAATTTTCCTGTCTCTTATGTCAGGTCAACATGGTGGTCATTGTTGGTCGCTTCTTTAATTCTTGAAAAACTCTCCTCGCACTTAATGGTCCATTCAAACTTCTCTTATTTTCTTGTAAACTTAGTCAAAGGGGTCTCAATTTTAGAGAAATCTTTCAAAAATATAATATCCTACTAAATCAAGAAAACTTTTTTTTTTAAATCCAGCTGGGTCCTTGGTCTTTCCCAATTTGATACTGTCCCAATCTTTACAGGGTCTACCAATATTTCTTTCTTAGAAGCTATATGTCTTAAAACTGCACTTGCTTTATCAAAATTCTCATTTCGAAAATTTTGCAGATAACTTTTCTTTCCTCAAAATTTTTCTAAGTTATTTTAAGATGCTCAACATGCTCTTCTTTCGTCTGAGAATTCAATATCATCAATAAAACAATAACGAACTTATCTAAATATTTCTTTAATACTCTATTCATAAGATCCATAATTGTTATAGGTGCATTAGTCAATCCGAAAGGCATCTCTTAAGCACTCACAATGTTTATGTCGGATGCTAAAGACTGTCTTAGGTACATTCTCAGACCCGATTCTGTAACTGATGGTATCCAGATCTCGTGTCTATCTCAAAAAGTAAGATGCTTTCCTCATCAAATAAAACAATCATCAACCCTATGCAAGGGCCATCTTATTAAATCTCGATAATCGATGTAACAACCCTCAAATCCAGGGGTCTGGATTTGACATCTCCATACAACACCTTCTTAAAACACTTTAGGAAAAATTGCGTTTTTGAAAAGAACAAAATCAAACAATTTGATATCTGACCATTTCGAGAAGAATTTAAAGGAAATCAGAATTTTTAAAACTCTCTTGGACATATAGAAGTCTTTCACAATGGTATCACTGATCAATGAGTTTTCAAAGTAGCTTTCGTTTGAAATAAAAGGATGATTGGGAGCCCAATATGATCAAATGAACTAAGTGTTGCGTGTCCAAATTAAGACACTACTAAAGGTTGTTAACCTTCTTGTAATTACAACACACACAAGTGATGGCGTCCCATCCAACTCCTATCACACAGATAGGTATACCTTGTGTCCCCTATAATTAGGGTTGTTCATCCCAATCAGATTGAAGAAATATCAAGGAATATTTATTTCAAGGATTTGCTTTTGAATCGTTTTTTTTTCACAATTTAAACAACCTTGATCTACCATGATTATTTCTCAACACACTTCTTCCAAGGAATGCGAGCAATGCATCCTTTAATCACAATTCAAGGATTTTCAGTGGATAAAATCAGAAATAGGATCAAATATGAGACGATCTCTTAGAATTATTAGATTGAGATCATCATTGTGGTGTATATTTATTCTAATTCTCGAATCATGAATCACAAAAGATTTTGTAACATCAAAGAAATATTGATTATTAGGAGTAGTCGCTTCCGAACAAAGGAAGGACTCAAGATACAAAATAAACTTCTTAGTTTTCAAAATGAGATTTGATGTCAACTTGAGCTTAAATAGTGTGAAACGTAATATTATTCATAAATAGCGTATTCTACAGATCTTCTATTCAGGAAACGGGGATCTCCCTTGTAAGGCGTTCGCGGTTTGTGAAGTTCTAAACCTTTGATTTCCTTCTATTTCACCTATATTCTCTGCTCGCGGCATCTCTTATTTCACAAAAGGTTTCTTCACACCATGAGTCCAACGTTTCTTTTCTATATTTTTATATTGTTTTGCAGGGGTTTCCATTTCCTATCGACAATCTCTATGTTAAACAACTCATTTCTTGCCTCAACTATACAAGTTTTGTACACTTATGTCGCATAGCTAGCAATCTTGAGAACAGTAACCCTACTATGAATCCAGGGCTTTAAGCCCGGCTGTAAACGTTTAGGTTTCTTTTCGTCCGTATTTACTCGATGCGGAATAAATTTCGAAAGTTCGATAAACTTAGCTTCATGTTCAGCTACTAACATACTCTCTTGCTTAGGTTCTAGAAATTTGAGCTCTATATGATTCTCTGGGTGTTTAGGAACATACTTCTCTAGGAATAACTTTGTAAACCTAGTCCATGATATCACACTAGACTCTTCTAGAACTTGCTTAGCTTCCCACCAATAATTAGCCTCTTCATTAAGTAGCAAAGATAGTTTTCTTATCATCTTCTTCACCAACTATTTCAAAAATCTTTTCTATTTCTCTTAGCCATATCTTGGCTTCAACGGGATCTATAATCCTTTTAAACTCTTGGGGTTGTAAGTTTGATAAGTTGACTCGGAGAACTTTTCTCAGGATTGCTTTCAAAATTCTGGGTATATATGTTGTTGAAAAAGATCAACAAGTAAATGAACAGGATTTGTTCTGGGTTGAAATCCAGGTGGAGCATCTGGTATTGATTCATCAACAGGGTTGTCATTCAGGTTTGAATCCGTCTCAATATATAAGAGTAGACGAAACAGTCTAATAGGTCTCATCATTATACAAAATACCAGGTTTATTCAAAGATACAACAAGGTGCAATTTTGTAAAATACACAATATATAACTTTTGAAAACAGGCTCCACATTTTGGTTGAAAATACAAGTTGTACCAAAGTTGCATATTTTTGAAAACTTTAGAAACTTTAAAGGTTGCACCTTTTCTTTTGAAAACTCTAAAACTTTAGAAACTTGAACATTTATCTTTTTGAAAACCTCTAGAAAACAACTTTAAAAGGTTGAATAAATACACACATTAAAATTTCACATTAGATCATTGATGTAGCAGATGCAAGATAGGTTGACAGGAATGAAACATGTCAAAAGTAGTTGACAAGTGCAAGAAGCATAGGGAAGGTATAGACAAAGAAAGAGACACCAATATGACAACAAGATTGATCATCCTTCCGAAAGTGGTCAGAATATTCGAAGCTTTTAGGGTACAAGTCATGATATAGAAGTATATATGATCTGGTCATCACCCTACTACATCAAATCTGATCTGGACATCACTATACAAAAGATCACTTTATATAAATCTCTATTGCCAGAATGATCTATTGATCGAAACTGTAGCATCTGTATCTAAAATAAAAAGAGGCACACGATCCTCTATTCTGATACTATACAGTGTCTCTATATCCTCTAGATACATCATATACTATAACTGAGATACACACAAACTATATGTGTTATCTCTTGAAAGTCAAAAAAAACAAATCTATCATCCAAATATCTCTGAGACCCTATGTTGGAACTCCTAAAAGGCTCTATTTATCAGCATTGTAACAAGTTTAACATTTACATATCATGGGCCGGTGGAGGGAATCTCACCGATATCAGTACGAAGTCCCTCGAATATAGAAATATAAATCTTATACACAATCTCCATACTAAACACTCGGGTTAGAAATCCTGAACCCGCAGAACAAACATAGGATCATAAGATCCTGGAATCCCAAATATAGAGTCATATTTAGACTCTCTCAATTGCCGGTGAACTAAAGACATATACTCTGAAAGTGGTATAAAGTTGCCACTCGAAGGTATAGAAACTGGTACAATAGAAGATCCGTTAATTTGAAAAGGAGTAGTCTGAAGTGCAAAAAAACTAGAATAGTGGACAAAGCTGTAAGTGGTACAAAAGTCCCGGATAAAGTGGTAACAGCGGGTGGAACTCGAACTCGAGGCACGTTTAGTGTATAAACAAAAGTATTGCTACTTAAAGGTGGACACAGCAGTCCCAAAATGACAACGATTAAAAGTATGTGTGGTAGCAGGGCTATATGGAAGAGGTGTGGGCTCAAAATGTCGAAGCAAGTCTAAAATGAAAGTGTCTCCATTCTCCGAAACAAGTGGAGGAACAGTAGAAGTGGTATTTGAAAATGAAGTGGTCAAAGTAGGAACAGAAGTCAACTCAAGTAAAGATGGAAAGATGTCTATCCCATCACTCTTATTGAACTCAGAAGATTCTTTATCCCCGATATCCTCAACTACTAAGTTAATGATCTCAGGTGTTGGTGGTTCTAATATCGGTATAGAAGAATTCTCATACTCGATATCGTTCATCTCAATCTTCATCAATGGTTTAGAATCAGTCGTAACCTGACATCTACATAATACAACAAACACCATTAATAATAGTTACTACTACGATTGCTCGTAACTGTAAACGTTTATAGTTGTAGGGTCTACTAACCCTTTGCTAAAAGTTTATTTGCTATATATGTTCTCTAACATATGGAGATAGGTTCTTCTAGGATACCTATCTTAATCCTCGTGTCATTCTCGCTCGTCATATTCCTAGGGTTTCTCGAATCCTAAGGATATAACTACAGCTCTGATACCAAACTTGTGACGCCCCCAGATCTACATCCCGCGGATCTGGTCCGCCACTAAACATCTGGCTCAAAACAACACTTGCATCACATATTAATATGACACATTCCAACTCTTGCCCCACAAGTCCAGGGTCGATCGTCTTACAACATTACCACCGAGTCTAACTTTATTACATAAAGGAAAGTCTGATTTCAGACCATTATAATAACTATAGCTCGTACTACCAAGCGACGTAGTCTAGCAGTCTCAACTTGGGTGATGCGCCTTTTCCCTGCCTTTGCCAAAAACCCATTTTCGGGCGGTATTCTTGAGTCGTGCCATACTCACTATTTACTGTTCAAAAAGAAATAAAATAGATGCAAGAATGAGCAATCATATTGCTCAGCAAGTCCACATAGAACAAAACAACAATCAACTGAATATGCACACAAAGCATAGAAACAATTCAAGTTAAGCAACAAAGCAGCTACCGTCAAATGACAACACAAGTTCAAGTAAAGAAAACGCTGGTCTTCCACCTTTCGGTAACACTACATGGCTCGATCAGCACCGTTTCGTGAATACCGTTCTCCTGTGTGATCTTTGCAGTCTGATCGTAACCGCACAAGACACACCTACCACTCTCATTTGCTAGCATAAGGGCTAACACTTGTAACCCTAAACTATCTGCCTTACCAGATAGTAAATTCTCAACTCTACCACGAATTTAATAAATTCGTGTTGACCAGCTTGAACAGATTCCTCCGAATACAAGGAAATTCTCCCAAACAAACATCAATCATCAGTACTCATCTCTACCAAAGAAGTGCGAACAATGCACCCTTTCAACAAAGATTACCCGAAGGTAGAAGTGAAGATAATTAAAAGAACTAGATTCCAAAGAATAAGATGATCTCCAAAAAGGGAGTAAGTAAATTGTGGTGAGATCATCGCTGCAATATATTCACCTCAAGTTTTTGAAGATTCAAAATATTATCGTTATTAGGATCAGCTCATTCCCGTACAATGGGAGGACTCGAATTATGGAAAGTAATATATGAACAATATCTTTAAAGCCTTCAAAATGAAACAGAGATATTTTCTCGATTCACATTGGTACGAAATGTAATATCTTCACAATCAACACTTTTCACACAATTACCAAATAGGCACGAAAAACTTCACGTTAAGAGAGGGATAGTGAACTTGCCTGTCGTCCTTAGCTTGAAAGTATTCCAATTTAAGTTGAATAATCAAGCTCGTCTTCCAAATAATCAATCTTCTATGTCACAAAAATAATAAATTTAGAAATCCTATCTTAAAATAATGATCTCAAAGGATCCACTAAAATTATTTAATAATACTTGTCTCGTTCTTTACTTTATGTCTTTAATCCCGAATATCTTTATATACCCATGCATTTTATTACTCAATTTTCTTTTTCTAAATATCCCCTCAAATCCGTCATTAAATCTTATTTTAATAATATGATTTCATCTTCAACAAGTAATAACATAATATTTCTAATTTATAATTTATTCCTCAAAATCTCACTTCCTCCAATTTAATCCTTTATACAAATATTCATTATTAATTACTATTAAACTTATCATTTGACTTATTTCTTAAAATCCTAATATTTTCGGATTTATAACTTAATATTGAAACCATTCCCTTCTCGAAGATTCGACTCTTTTCAATATTAATCTCATTCTCCTCAATATTTCTAGCTAACATCAATCTCTATTTAATCTCTTTTTACTTACTTTTTTCAAGGATCCCATTTTCCATGTTTCCCGATATTTAGTCATACCCATTTATTGTTATAATCTTTTAATATTTATTACAACCTCGATTCTCATTTAACAAAATTTATTATTAAATATTGTTTATGAATTACCAACATTTCATTTAACTATTCCAAGTATGTACCCAAAAATTTACCTATTTAATAAACTAATTTTATTCTCCTTTCATATTTTTATTATCCATATTATTAAATATAAATTTACTGATTTGCTCCTCTCTCTAACCTCCCACTTCCCTCTCTCCTCCGGCCCCAGTGCTGCCTAGAGTCGCTGTTGAAGGGTGCCCCCTAGCGGCTCCGGCTTCTTCTTTAACAGCAACCACAATTAGCAATATCTAGATTTATTCATGCTCAATTGACAACCCATCAACAAAATCAAACAAAGTCCCAAATTATTATAACTCTAGCTTGCACAACTTTGGATTCCATTAAAATATTTAAGTTACTCAATTAAGCCACCATACAGTGCCTAAATATGGTGTATATGCTACCCAATTTCATTGGAATACTGAGTATATATACAAGCAGGTCCTTAACTTATTTTAAACACAAGAATTTAGTATATGATGTATAAAGAATTAGTTACCTTAACATTTTGCTTTGCTTTCCTTCTTCACAAATAACCATCCACAACACTTTCTCCTTTTCACTTGCTCCAAATCTCCTCTGCTACTCTTCAGATTTTCTCAACTTTTTTGTAAACAAAATAATGAGTGCATTCCTTGGTTTTTATACTAATTCCTTAATCACCATTAGCACTTAATTGGGTTTAATTAATACTTAATTAAAAAAAATTACTTGGTCCCCAAGTTTACTTGGGCACCAAATTTTATATTTATATTTTTTTTTATCTACTTTCTTGCTCCACAAGTAACGTCTCGCTGTTATATAATTTGCTCGTTTTATTCTCGAATATCTTTGATTCCGATGCTACTATTTAAATAATTAAATATTATTCAAGATAATAAAATAAAACAATTAACTACATAATTATTCTAATATTTTCTAAATATTTCGTGATTTATAAATAATAAAGATTAAATATCTATTCTAGCCACCCCGTAACATTTATTTCCGAGTTGTAGAATAGTTAAACTATTCGTGTCTATTAGTTTATTTACGGAACAGATTTCTAAATATATCTGAATAGATTAAGCTACTGGCCAGCACTAAAATAAAATCTAAGACTCATGCCGTTACTAAATTATTTTAAACGCCGTCATGATGGACTCATAAATAATAATAATTTTACGTGCATAAATTAAATACTTATTTTATTCACGTACTTGAAAATTTGTGGGTGTTACAGATATCAACAAAATAAACTATTAGTGATGTATGTTTGTTGGTTATTCTTTTATAATATCTGTTTTGTTCATCGGACACGTTTGTTGTTGTTAATTTTTATATGATTTACTTTGTATACAGGAAAAAATTATTCATGCATTATCTGTTTGCTCCGTTCAAGCAACTTTTAAGAGGATAGTTATAAACCGTTATCTCACAGATTTAAGTTAGATGTTTTTATGCACAATCAATCCAAAAAAATTGGAGGAAGGTGACAGTGCAAGAACATGATTACTTTTCAAAAAAAAAAATAAAGATTCGTCATGCTTTAAATTGTTAATTACGTGTATAAATTTATTTTCATTTCTTCACCATGAACTATATATAGTCCAATTTTACAATTTTATATATTAGTATTGGTATTATATCAAGATTTTTATAATATAAATTTATTTTATCCTACAAATATTAACTTTGAAATATTAGTATACCTTTTATAGACATCCACAAAATTATTTTATTCTATAAATATTAATATTGAATTATTAATATAATTTTTATAGGCCGCCGCAACGCGCGGTTTCTCAACTAGTATGATAATATTTATAATGTTGTCTGTTTGACTATATCAAAAATTATAACAAATAAGATATCAGGATAAAACTATTCACAACTTATTTAAATATACAATAAGTACAAGAAACAAAAAAAACCAATTTCTAAATATTATATTTTCTTCTTTCATAAGATATACTGTAATTAGCTTCACCGCTGAACAAAAATAATCAAATCGACCAAATTAAACTTGGTCGAACCGACTATACCGCCGTCTTTTATAATTTTAAATAACCTAGTTTAGTTCCATATAATTATGATATATAATTATATCTCATGTTTTTTATTGTTTGAAATTTAAATTGTAAATTTATATATTTAATAAAATATTGATCATAAAATATTATCCTATCTCGATTGTATAAAATATACACTAAGGTGTATACACAATTTTATATCAAATTCTTATTTAGTATAAAAAATATTAATAATATTTATATAATTCAAATTGTTACAAAATTAGGAAATCGAACCAATCCACTAATTTATCAATTCATGATTTTTAAAAAATATTTTAAATTAGAATATAATCAATAAATTAATAAAATATTTTTTATAAATCAATAAAAAATTTATTCGGAGTTTTGTATAAATCGATGACCTCTAAACCCAATCGTTAAAAATGTACGAGTGGATTAGTACTCTCTCCATCCCATTTTAATTGTCCTGTTTTGACCTTCAACGATCAAATTGATCAATTTTTGACCAAATATAAAAAACAAATTTGTTATTATTTTAAAAAATTAAAAATTATATTTTATAATATATTATATGTATTTTATAATGACATAATTATATTATAGGTGTAAATCTCGATCAAAATTTGGTAATATTCACAAGTCAAACAGACATTAAAATGGGATGCAGGAGTACAAACGAAGAGTAGAAGAATGGGGACTGGACTTGTCACGCAAACATCAAATCGGCCTAGCCCATCTTCAAAAATCACAACAATGAAGCCCACACAGCTAGCTTCAAACTCAAGTCCTCTGTTGTATACAACAAAAACAAACACAAGTGCAGAGCTGAAGAATGCAACAACATTGATGATATTCAGAAGTGGCAAGCTTCAGAAACTCTACTCTAACCAGGTTCGTAATCGGTTTTATACCCACCCTTTTTCTCATTATTTTTTTACTACATTAGCTGCTGCTGCTGCATCTTCACCTAATTTAAACAATTCCCACTTAGATAAATCTTCAGATAAGTCAGATAAGTTTTCTGGTATTGCAAAATCAGTGACATTGAAATGCTCACATCTCTGGGATGATAATAAAGTTTCGAGTTTATCTCTTCAAGATTATCTTCTTAATCTTTCTTGTGTATCCCCCAATACTGCCCGTAGATTTTTGAGGTTTTCGAGGTTAAAACCTCAGGATGTTCTTGAAATTTTACTGGGTTTTGAGAGTGATGATGGGAATTTTGAGCATAAAGTTAGAAAGATTGAATCTTTATGGGGAATTTTCAAGTGGGCTAGTGGCCAAAGTGGGGATTTTTTACATGTTTCTCAGTCTTGTAAGATTATGGCTTCGATGCTTGTGGAGGCAAGAATGTTTGGGGATGCTGAAATGTTACTTGAGAAAGTTGAGAGTCCGGGAATTTTGTTGGATAGTCGAGAAATGTTCAGTAATTTGATTATTGGGTATGTAGATACTAATGAAGTGAAAAGGGCTATATCTGTTTATGATCGAATGAGGGGCTTAGGATTGGTTCCATCAGTGAGGTGTTATCATGGTCTTCTTAACAAATTGATTCAATTAGGTGAAACCCAGTTGGCATTTCAGTTGTTTGTTGATATGGTGCAGAATGAGTCGGGATTCAATATAGAAGGTAAGCGTATCTACCAGAAACTCATTCAGATGCTTTGCATAGAGGGAAAAGTTCAAGAAGCAAGAGACCTCGTAAAGAAGATTGCGACTGATGGATTGAAACCGAATGCATTAGTTCTTAATGCGATTTCCAGTGTGTACTGTGATAAGAAGGATTATGATGATCTTTTAAGCTTTTTTGCTGAAATCGATTGTGCACCAAATGTGTACTGTGGTAATATGGTCATTACTTCTTTGTGCAAAAGTTTTGGTGCAGAAGAAGCATTTTTATTTATGCAGGAATTGGAATTTTTAGGCTTCTTCCCTGATGAAATAACATTTGGCATCTTGATAGCATGGGCTTGTCATCAAAGTAAATTAAAGGATGCTTTCTTTTACCTCTCAGAGATTCTGTCCAGGGGATTAAAACCTCATATATATTCCTACAATGCTCTTATTGGTGGGCTATTCAAAGAGGGCATGTGGAATCATGCCAAAGAGATTCTCAGCGAAATGAAAGATAAAGACATAGGACCTGAGTTGTCAACCTTCAGAGTTCTTCTTGCAGGTTTCTGTAGAGCTAGACAATACGATGAAGTGGGATTGGTGGTTAGGGACATGGAAAGCCATGGATTGGTTCAACTCTCACCTTCAGAAGATTTACTATCAAAAGCGCATTTGTTACTGGGGTTTAATCCATCCTCCGTGAAAGTGAGAAGGGATAATGATATGGGTTTCTCAAGAACAGAGTTTTTTGATAAAATAGGCAATGGGCTATATTTGGATACAGATATCGATAAATTTGAGAACACTACAACTAAAATTCTTGACGATACCATGATTCCTGACATAAACAATTTAGTGTTAAGGGACTTTCGTCCTACAAATCCTAAAGCCATGATGTTGTTGGTAGACGATATGCTTCACTGGGGGCAAAACCTATCTTTGTCTGTCTTTTCAGTAATAATAGAAAGCCTTTGTATGTCTCGTTGCGGCATCAGACCAATAGCAAATCTTTTGGAAAGATTTCCAAAGCTGTTAAGCCAGATTGACCAGGAAATTCTTAATGTTCTTGTTCAAACACTCATCAAAAGAGGACATACATTAAATGCAAAGATCATTTTTGATAAAATGGTCCAAAGGCGTCAAAAAATCACAAATAACACTTACACTGCTATTTTGAAGGGATTGTGCAAAGTTGAAGGCTTGGGATGCATCCAGCAGTATTGGGAACTGGCGAGATCTGATAAGTGGGTGCCTGAGGATGGGGATTTTAAAGTACTTATAGGTTTCCTCTTCCAACGGAAGATGCTCAGGGAAGCACTAGAGCTTTTCCAGACCATGATGGTGGCTTGCCCAAATATGCAATCGGATCTTTGTCATGATTTTCTTGAATATTCTTGTTGTGCAGGTTTTACACTAGTTGGACATGCTTTGACAGAAGAACTGTCAAAGCAAAACTTTATCTTGGATGGTGTTGCTTACAGCCATTTATTTTTAGGCTTTTGCAAGGAGAAGAGAAATGCGCAAGCCTGTAAGCTCTATGATATAATACTTGCTAAAAACTTCGCTCTAAAGTTTGATGTTCTTGGTGTGTTAATTCCTGAGCTGTGCCGGACAAGGGATTTCAAGAAAATATGTAATTTGAGAGAGATTATCTTGAGAGAGCAGCCTTTACCGTCTCTTGCCATCTATAATCTAATGAATGGGTATTGTAACGCAGGGATGGTTGGAGAAGCAGCCAATTTACTCCAATATTTTTTGTTAAAGGATCTACGCCCACATGATGAAGTCTATAACATACTTCTTCAAGGGTATTGTCAGAATAAGAACTACCAGAAAGTCACTGAATTACTCGGTTTTGTAATGAGACAGAGTGTAACCATCTCAACTCAGAGTTACCGGAGATTAGTATCTATCATGTGTAGGGAGGGGAGATACACTTCTGCATTTAACATAAAAGAGTTAATGCTCAAGGAAAATGAAAGTTCGCATGAGTTGATATATAACATTCTGATATTCTATCTTTTCTTGTCTGGAAATATGAAGATTGTAAGTTTAGTGTTAGAAGAAATTCAGGAAAGGGGTTTTCAACTCGAGGAGGCCACATACAATCTTGTGGTCTATGGATTATCCAGCGTTAAAGATGTGTCATGTGCTCTTGATTATTTGGGTATCATGATGTCGAAAGGAATCAAACCGAGTAATCGTTGTTTTAGAGCACTAATAAAGTGCCTCTGTAGATGTGGGGAGCTTGAGAAAGCATTGAAGTTGAGCCAAGAAATGGAGTCACTTGGTCGGTTTCATGCTTCAACCATTCAGTATTACATTGTGGAAGGTCTTCTAAGCCGTGGTAATCTCCAAGAGGCAGTAAACTTCTTAGACAGGATGGAAAATAAAGATCTGATTCCAAAAAATATTGTTTATGATAATATAATCAAGCTTCTCACGTGTTCTGGGAGGCCAGACAAGGCAATTCATCTTCTTGACATAATGTTGAGGAAAGGAAACGTCCCAAGTTCTACCAGTTATGATTGTCTAATACAGTGTTTTATTATGTGTCACAAATTGAATGAAGCCCTGGATTTACATAGTGAAATGTTGCATAGAAAACTATATCCAAGCTCCAACACATGGAACTCCCTTATTCAAAAAGTCTGTGAATATGGAAAACCAGAAGAATCAGAAGCGCTACTTCATTCCATGGTCCAGATGGGTGAAATTCCAGTCAGGGAGACTTACTGCACTGTAATTGATAGGTACTGCTTGGAGAAGAACTACAAGAAGGCATCAGAGCTTTTGGAATTAATGAAACAACATGGTTATAAGCCGGAGTTTGAGACTCAGTGGTCTTTGATCCGACATTTAAGCTCTTTTACAGACAAGGATAAAAGCAAACCTCGCTTTCTGTCCAGGCTTCTTTCTGACAGTGGATTTGTGAGGAAGGGGATCCCCGAAGAAAAATAATACCAGACAGGCAGCACGCTGTAGATAACCAATCATTGGTAATCCTTGGTATGTGTATAATAATGCCATTAACCTAGTTTTATAAACTATATGACTGGAATCTGGGGTGCGCGGCTTGACGCCCTGTATATACTGTGTCTGTTCATATTAGCCGAACAACTGGAATCTGGAGTGCTATGTCCTGCGCCCACATAGTGTATCTGGTATTCTGTTAGTTAAACATCTTATGTATATCAAGTAACCATTGATATTTCCTTGTAGAGAAAACCATCATTTAGAGAATAATTACATCTGCTTGTGCGAAGAAATTTTTTCATAAATTTATTTCGGATATTTTTACCCCATATATCATTGATATTTTATATTTTGTATGAATGAATAAGATAAATAATCGGGAGATTATAATCTCTTCAACAAACACGAGATAGAGTCTTGCATGATCTTCGATCCTGAAATTTCTCCACCTGGACTTTGAACAAAAAAGTATCCAATGCTAAAGAATACAGCTGGAAAATTTAAAAGAGACTGTTATTAAAATGGGTAACAGGGTTGTTAAAGAAAAATAAGAGAAGAAAGGTTCCTACCTACAAAGCTAGGAAAAATGATTTGTTTAACAGATTGGTTAAATACATTTGTCTGTTAGATTAGTTAAGATACATTCTGTCTGTTACTGAGCAATAACTTCTCATACTGCAACATAGAAGTACTGCCATGTATTTCATAACCATGTAGTATTCTCAAGCAATTAACCAAGCAAGGTTGAGAAGAGAAACGACTCAGACTTGCTGACATCATGGCATATCAAAGAGTGTGTTTCTGTGAATCTTTATGAGATTCTGAGTCTAGTAAGAAATGCATAAGGGCTCTGTTGTCACCGTCAGTCGAGCTAAAGGCAGGCGCTTTCCATACACCACTATCATCCATCAATTTCCTGACCCTCTCAGCTCCATCCCACTCACCTCGTGAAGCATATACGTTTGAAAGTAATACATAGTCACCACTCTCGTCCTGTCTCAATTTCAGTAAACGGTCATTAGCACGTTTAGCTAGTTCAACATTGTTATGAACTCTGCAGGCTCCAAGCAGAGTTCTCCAAATAATGCCATTCGGTTCAATGTCCATTGAATCGATAAACCCAAATGCTTCATCCAGTAGGCCAGCTCGGCCAAGCATATCTACCATACACCCGTAGTGTTTTATGTTAGGTTCAATATTATACACACCTTGCATAAGTTTAAAAAATCTGCGTCCATCTCCAACTTTCCCAGCATGACTGCAAGCAATTAAGACCCCGATAAAAGTGATTTCATTAGGTCTCCAATTCAATCTTAGCATCTCTTTAAAAAAGCCAATAGATTCCTCAGAATGACCATGAAATGCTAATCCTACAATTACTGAGTTCCATGTTGACACAAGCTTATCCTTCATGCCTCGGAACACTGAAGTCGCCTTTTCAATATTCCCACACTTTGCATACATGTCTATAAGTGCATTCCCAGTTACAATGCTCATATCTCCCTTACACCTATCTAATATTGAGCAATGTATCTTCTCTCCAACATCTAATGCACCTGTGATGGCACACGAACTTATAAGACTCAACATGGTAACATCATCAGGCAACTCTCCACAACCTATCATCTCATCAAACATCTCAAACGCTTTCTTATGCAATCCATGTACAACATATCCCGCAATCATAGCATTCCAAGTAACAACATCCCGTTTAGGCACCTCATCAAATAATTCCCTCGCACTTCCCATCTCACCTCTCTTCACATAGCCAGTAATCATAACATTCCAAGAAACCAAATCCTTAACTGGCATTTCCTCAAAAAGCTTCCTCGCCACACCCAAATCCCCTCTCCTCGCATACCCCGCTGTCAAAGCCGACCAAGAAACAACATCCCTCTCAACCGACTCATCAAAAATCCTCTTCGCAACCCCTATATCCCCACAATTGGCATGAAAATAAATAAGTGTATTCCTCGAAAACTTATTCCACTCAAAACCATGCTTCACAATCTTCCCATGAACCCCACACCCCACATTAACCCAACAAAGCTTAGCACACGCCTTAAGCACGAAAGGAAACGTATAATTATCAGCACGAACACCTTCTTTTTCCATCTGGGTATACAGCGAAACAGCCAAAAAAGGGTTAGGGCTTTGAGCTGACCCCCTCATCATAGTGTTCCACATATACTGATCTGGCTCAGTAATTCTAACAAACAGTTGGTGTGCATAGTGTATTGTACTCCTCAAAGCAACAGCAGAAACATAAATAATCTCTCTGAGCGCAGAACGATCAGAATTAAAACCATTAATGATCATATAAGCGTGAGCTTGTTTCAAAGTTTCGAAGTTCTTGCATTTTCCCCATAGTTTTAAATTGTTTGAACTCCCGCTACTCCGGTTTCTTATCATCACTTGATATAATTAGGCACACAAAACAAGTTCATATAATATTCCTAGGAAAAAGTAAGTTTTAAAATAATAAGTCGGTTTAAGATATTTTAAATTTATGTTATATTTAATTTTAATTGAAGTCGACGAAAAGAATCTTAGAATTAACTACTTCACCTGATTTTTAGTCGACCCAAAAGATCTCACAACTGAACTGATCACTACTTGAGCTGTTGTAATAAATACACTGTTCCCGAGGCCAACTCGCACTTGATACACACTTTCTTCTCCACCGTCAATTCGCTCTCAGGTATTCAATCTGTTATTATTATGTCTAATTCTATTTGTTTAACACTTTGTGTGTATAATTCTGGTGTTAATTACGGTAAACACTTGTTTTAGGTATGTTTGTGATGTACTGTCTTGTTAATCTGCTTAGTCTTATAGCTCATTTACTCTTTTAAGTAATGTCGAATGCTTATCGAGAAATTTGTATTCATGCTTGTAATATCACTTAGGACTAGCATTTGAATTTGATCGATAAAGCTTCCCTTAATTTGATGTATAAATGTTGGATGTTATATTCAACTTTTGTGCTGCATTGTTATGTTTTAGAAGTCTTAGATACAGAATATCGTAAATTCTTAAGATCCTCAACTCCCTGTTAGAGGTGAAGCTGGACAAAATCCATTGCATACAAGTTGGCAAACACGAATCTGCACACCTCTTCGGAATGTATGAATATTATGATTCTATAAGAATTTGGTCTTCTTCACCATTTATGAAACTGTCTATTATGATCTTCTAAACCTGTTACTACAAAATCAAATTTCTAATTTCCTTATCGAGTCCAGTATAGTGGAATTTCGTTAGAATTTGTCGAGTTAGTTGTCTTAAAGATATATAAAAAAAAATGAGTAAAAGAATTCCATATCATTATGTAATAACTTAAACTATTAAGTTCCCTTGTTTTTTTTCTTCATGTATGGCTTTATACTTGCATTATGTCAAGCACGCAAAGCTTCTGAGTGTTCAATCTCTTGAGTTTTTTTAAATCTGCATATGCAGTTATGGTGAAGGCTTTGTATTGATGAGCGACAGACTGCGAATCTGCAAGGATGATTCTTTCTGCTCTATTAACAACTGTTGGGATCAATATTGGTCTCTGCGTTTTGTTTTTCACCTTATATTCTGTATTGAGAAAACAACCGGGTAATGCCTCCGTTTATGCACCACGTTTGGTTGCTGAAGGAAAAATGCTTAGAAGCGATTTCAACCTGGAAAGGTTATTACCTTCAGCTAGTTGGGTGAAAAAGGCATGGCAGACATCGGAAGAAGAACTTCTGTCACTCTCAGGCTTGGATGGTGTTGTCTTCATGCGTATTTTTGAATTCAGGTTTACTTATAGTTTAGGACACTTTTACATTCTATTTGTTATTCACGGCAGAGATATATACTTATTAGTTGTATGTATAAATTAGTTTATTCCAGCCTTTATAAACATTGAATCAAGGTCTTGCATATGTATCTAGAAGATAGCTTAGTAAGAAAAGAGTGAGAAAAGAATGCGAGTCACAGTCACCTCATAGCTTAGCCAGCCGTTACCGGCCATGTGGCACGTTTACCATTTAAAAGTAATGCGGACTTGGTAGTTAGTACCTTCATAATAGTATCAAGTTAAGCTAGTTAAGCGAGATCCATTCATATCGGTGATCTGTTTAAGAAATTGTTTAATTTTGCTACTTTATCTTCTCCAATATATTTTCATACTATAACTTTTTGTATGTCCATCCCTGTCTTAAATAAGGACAGGTTTTATGTGTAACCAATTTCTAAAATTCTCGAGCTGGACACTGAGAGCCCTGTTGTGTCCAACACCCCGTACCCTATTCCGAGCAATGTAGCATGTTATGTAATTGCTTAAGCAAACCAAGCTTGCTAATCATAAGCTTTGTCATCTTAAGAAGTAGGCTGAAATGTTTTGGAGGCGTAAGCTTGATACAGTTCTAAGTATTGTCAAGACCTTGTTAAACCCCCTAAAAGAAATGGAGTTACCCTGAACTAATTAGGAACTGAACTTGCACTTTCCAAGGCGAGAATGAGAGGAACAAGCCTAAACTTGACCTTGCTCATCAATAGTAATAGATAGAAACTTGCGTTTGATCTTGAGCTCTCTACTTAATAAGATAAATTAAGTTTTGCGATCGAGCTAAACTTGTTAAGAGCAGCATGTTTCTTCTTCCTTTTCTCTTTTTCAGTATACATAAGTGAATTGTGTCTGAATTATATACCATTTGATTACTGTGATGTCATCTTATGAAAATTTATCTGATTTTGTGTTATTGCAGCATAAAAGTTTTCTCTTTTGCCATGATCTTTGGAATTATTCTTCTTCCTATCAACTACGTGGGGAATCAGTTAACAATGGATTACATGGACCTGCCAAATAAGTCTCTGGAATCATTTAGTATTTCAAATGTTAACGATGGATCAAACAGGTCACTGCTAACTTTCTTGGTATATTAACACATAATAGTAATGTCGTCCTAGCCACGAAAGAGTGTTAGTTTATATCTATGATAGATATATTTAGTTATGTCATGTTTGTATGTTCCATTTCGATAGTTTTGCAAGGTATGGAGATTTTAATTATCTTTTTAGCAGGTGTTGATTGTTATTCATGGAAGAAACATCTGAGATGGAGTTTCAGGGTTAGGATGTTTGTGTTAACAAAAGGAATGTTAAAAACAGATGTATATTAGGACGACTTGACTGCTTCACACAAGATCTGCTATTCCTTTCATAGAATTTATTGCTTTAAAAAAACAATCTTACTCAGTGGATATTAGAAACTTACCATTGACTGATGACTAAATTTCACGATTTGATCTGAAAAACTAATACATCTTTAACTACTGCACAATATAGTTGGGCTTATTCAAAGAGGTTGTAGCAAAATTAAGTTAAAGGCGAAACTGTACAAGATTTATAGCCTAACTCTGTGAACACAAGCAAAATCTGAGAGCTTCTCACTCATCCACTATATTCTTTATAAAATTGTCAGATCATGCATGTTAAGCTGAAAATTAATTTTTATGCCTCCCCCGAGTCATTATACACAGCATCCCACATAAATAGAGTCTATTCCTCATTGAAGTCCGTTGGGCATAGCTTATTAAAGTATTGTTTTTGCTGTATGTAGTTTTGCATGGATTTTACCTACTTTAATGTATCTGAATTAATATTATGATTGCTAGGATATGCTGCATAATTACTTGTTGTATCACATATGTATATCTGAAGTTTTTCTGTGTGATTTAAGTTCCTTGCTTTGACTTAATAAGAGTATTAAGTTTCCAATCCTAATAAAACTATTCTGAATTGGCTAGCTGATATTTGTAAAGCGATTCTAAAGGTTTTTTGGCCTCTCTGAAGGTTATGGATTCACTTTTCAGTTGCTTATATTTTCACTGGATTCGTCTGCTATCTCCTTTACTCTGTAAGTATATTGCAATCACTATTTGCTGACTCATATTAGCTATCGCAACCTTTGGATTCCTTCGTCAATTTCTAAAGATATTAAGACATGCAGGAATTCAAGTACATCTCTTCAAAACGGATAGCTTGCTTTAATTCATCCGAGCCTAAGGTTCATCACTTTTCTGTATTAGTTCGAGGCATCCCTGTTTCATCCGGCATCAGCTTCAGTGAAAGCGTTGAGAATTTTTTCACGCTGTACTACCCTTCTACATATATTTCACATGTTATCGTTCGTCGAACAAGTAAACTTCAAAAGTTAATTGTAAGCAATTCTGATGAAGCCTCTCATACATTACTCCTTTTTTGGGCTTTAAAAGTTATTCTACCATATTTATTATAAGATGCCTTATCGCACTGTTTAAAATTGTTTTTTTACCTTATGTCCTAGAATTTATGTTGCTCCGCATTTTAAAGACCGAGCTAGTGAAAGCCAAAAAACAGTGACCACAATTCTGGCTGAATCCCTGTGAGATTTTCTTCTGAAAATATCAGGGAAATTTGGAATTAAAGTGAAAACTACAATTGCATCAAGTAATATATAGACAGTAAACCCTGTTTATGCACAATTGCGGTTATAAGAGCAAGTCCATTGCTAGATGCTAAATATCTATTGCTATTACTATAATATAGCATATAAAATGTTTATTGATGCTAAAATAGAAGTGGCACTCCAATGCTAGTTTCATAACTAGTTTTAATTTTAGGTAACTTTTTTTTAACTTTTATCTAATTCAATATGTTTTTGGCTTTGAGTGATGTACAATGTAACAATTGGTTAAGTCTTACCCTCCACATATATACTACTTGCTCAGTATTACCATCTCTGTCAGGTTCTACTGGGTATAGGCTACTCAAAATGGGTCTAAGGGTTAATGGAGGCTGTGAAATTCGTAATCATTATAATATAATGTTCAAACTTATGTGTCATATTTAATACTTTCATGAACAATTTAATTTCTAAATGTTAAGTATTGCTGCCTCCTTTATTTTTCTTGTTTTACTGGTCAGTATCTAATAATTATGATTTTTTAGAGTGATGCAGATGATTTGTCTAAAAGGCTTCTTCAAATGAAATCAGCAAGCTACACTCAGCAAAGAGTTGGTCGTGCTAGCTTTTTAGGACGCAAAGTTGATCTTGTGGATCACTATGAAAAAAAACTGGAGGATCTGGTAGAAAATGTCAGAATGGAGCAAACTTTAATTACTGGACAGGTTTGTACTAAAAGTTACTGATATATAATATAGATTGGGCCAGATTTAGAATGATGATGAGGTAACTGAGAAACTTATATTGCATACTATATAGTAAGAGCTTTTTGGTTGCACTCTATAGACCATGAGACCCTTAAAATAAATACATGATAGTTCAGCCAAGTCACATTGTTATCTATACTTTGCAGGTTCTATTTACAAAATTTTGAAAGCATTGCTTTTTTTATTGCATAATAGAAAAAAAGGGATCGATGTGTAGGTTCGAGCTCTTATTTTGGGATGATACTGCAATTTAGTCCACTGATGGAACCATGCATACCCAAGAGGAGGGAAGGGGAGAGGTGGAATTTCAAAAGCTCTTCAAATTTATACAACTAATTCAATATATAATAAATTATATGACTAATTTCTAAAACGTGATTTTTTTAGAAGTCGAGGGGAGAACAGTACAAGTTTTTTCCAAAATCAAGGGCAAAACAATGTGAACTTCAGAAACATAATATAGCAAACAACAAGGTTGTCATATTGCAAAACAATAAAGAAAAAATGCCTTCACGAATTCTAACCTACAACATTATGCTAAAAATTTCTCTTACCAGCCATTTTATCTTCCATATTTTAATACTCCTTTATAATAAAGAGGCGGGTGCCTATTATGGTTCCGTCGTAATAGAAGACTATATTCAAATTTTATCCATGTATAACAGCCAGAACTTAATCTTCCTGTTTGCTGTTGCCTGTTTCTTTTAAAATATAGGAAGTCCCGGCAGCATTTGTTTCTTTTAAGTCACGATTTGGTGCTGCAATTGTTTTACACGTCAAGCAAGGTATAAATCCTACAGAATGGAATACTGAGGCAGCCCCTGAGCCCCAAGATGTGTACTGGCCCTTCTTTTCTGCATCATTCACGCAAAGATGGATTTTGAAATATGTGGCTATTGCTGCATGTATTGTTCTTGTAGTTCTGTTCTTTGGACCCGTTGTTTTGGTACAAAGTCTTACTCATTTAGATCAGTTGGAGACTTGGTTCCCTTTTCTGAAAGGCATACTGAGAGTGTAAGTTTTAACATTAATTGTCTCGTAATCTCTTGATGCTTCCTCCATATCATGTTTTATTAATCAAAACAATTTTTTTTAAGGCCTTTAAGGATCTTTCATTATGCATCATGTACTATATATTCTCTGGACTCGTTGTCAAGAATTCCAAAAATATTTGAGAGGCTCAAAGAGTTATTTATTCAAAGCCTTTCTAGTTAAAAATGCAAACTAATATTATTCTTGATATGCAGGACATTTGTTAGTCAAGTTATTACCGGATATCTTCCAAGTCTCATTCTGCAGCTGTTTCAGCATTATGTGCCTCCCGCGATGATAATGCTTTCCTCCATTCAAGGATATATCGCCCGTAGTCATATAGAGAAGAGTGCATGCTATAAGATACTCTTTTTTACCATATGGAATGTTTTCTTTGTAAATGTCCTGTCAGGATCTGTTCTATACCAGGCTAACGTCTTCCTGGAGCTTAAGAATATTCCATCTGTTTTAGCTGTTGCTGTTCCAGGACAGGTATATACGCTCGTGCTATTTTATAATGCTAGTCTAAAGTCGAATTTGTATGCTATTTGTTATATGGTCCAATTTATTGATTTCATTACAAGCATCTTCAAAACATATTTCATGTGTATAGTTGGGATGTGCATGAGGCACTCCGTTATGCAGCTCCCTTCCATAAAAGTAAATTTCGTATTACGGAAGAAATATGTAACATGGTTTAATGTCCATTGCTTTTCCTACCTACTTCAGGCGATCGCTTTTGTTGAGCTTTATGACTATCCAAACTGAGGAAAGTGTAAATATCGGATCGTGAAATAAGCTTTAATTTACAGTCATATATGTTATTGTTACAAAGAAATGTAAGACCGTCCTCAATTGAAACACAACTAACACTGTATTTGTGTATAGTGCCCAATTCTTTATGTGAGGGAAATTTTGGCTGTAGTACAAATAGTCCAAGTATTCTTTTGCCCAATGAGAGGCTATGAGCTAGAGTTTTAAATTCCTATACTTATTTTATAGGATGTGCTTTGTGACAAAGTTCCGAACACACTTCACGTTCATATTCCTGGAGAATTTCAATTTATTTGTTTGTATCAAGTAAAGTAGTAAACTGAACATATATATAGGTAGCCAACAAAGAGAGATTAACAGATATAAATATATACATATATGTATATAGTTTTATTTATATTACATCCTTTTAAAGTTCTTAGAAAGGAAATGACCAAAAGCATGAGTGATTTGTAATGTAACCATGCCTAGCTTATGTCTTATGTATGCACTTTTTAAGTTTTGTTTCTCACATGTATGCTATTCTAATTATTTAATGTGTTCTCTGTAGGCTGAGTTCTTTATTGCATATGTTGTGACGACTGGCTGGACAAACACATCCTCAGAACTCTTTCAGATGTTTAGCCTGATTTGGAGTTTCATTAAAAGAAAAATCCTGGGAAGAGCGGATGATAAGTTGGTGGTCCCTTCAGCTAATTACTTTAGCAAAATTCCTAAAATTCTCCTTTTTGGACTATTTGGTATAACATACCTTTTCCTCGCCCCCCTAATTCTGCCATTTCTCCTGATTCACTTCTGTCTGGGCTACATCGTCTATCGCAACCAGGTTTGTGTATATATTACTTCTTAACCTTGCAATAAATTAAACGCCATTGAAATGTTTTCCTTGTATCGAATGATCAGTGTGTATCTTATTTTTTTTTCTATTATTTCTTTTTATTAAGACATCTTAGTGGTATCATCAATTGAATCTATACTATATTATTAAAGCCGAAACATTAAAAGTTTAGTCGGTCGGTATTTGGGGCTACATGCCTCCTTAAATTATAATATGTTCTATTGGATCTTTTTATTATAATTAATAAATCATATTTAAACATTCCTATTGAACGTATCTCTTTAGACCAATTTTTAATTAGCTTTTTGATGGACTTAACCATTTAGAATATATGAAACATGTTAAATAAAAAACTTATCTAACACACCCAATAAAAATACATTAATCCAAACACTTATTTACTTATTTAAAAATTTATTTTAATTAAAAAATGCATATTAGTATAACTTAATTTTATCTTCACAATAAAATTAAATATTATAATATATACGATAAAATAACATGTATAAGTCGCCTGTGCAAAGCACTGGTTATAAGCTAGTATATCTATTAAAAGCTAAAATATTGTAAATTTAGGATGCACATATATTAAAGTATCAAGCTTTTGTTATGAGTTTCTATAAGAAAAATGCAGTCTGCATAAATATGTGAATTCGCTAAATTCATATATGAGGGGTGTAAACTTTAATTATGCATATCTTCTTAAAAGAAATTTTTTTTGTCCTACTAGACATGAAGCCTGATAATAGATGCTCCTTCTAGCCTTACATGTTATTAAGAATGTTTTTTTCCTTAAATCTCAATAATAAATGCTCTATTGTAGATACTACTAATATATATAATGCATCTCAGTATATTTACTCTTTGCCTGCAGCTTTTGACAGTATATTCACCCAAATATGATAGTAACGGGAAGTTTTGGCCTATAGTGCATAATTCGACCATTTTTTCCTTGGTACTAATGCACATAATCGCCATTGGTATATTTGGGCTAAAGAAAATGCCCCTGGCTTCTGGCTTCATGATTCCCCTTCCAGTCATGACTCTTTTATTCAACAACTATTGCCAGAGAAGGTTCATTCCATTGTTCAAGTCTTATCCTGCTGAGGTAATCGATGACTGATCTAAAAATGCATGTTCTCAGTGTAAATGTTAAGTATCACTACTGTTCACATATCAATACTAAAAAATATATCAGATATATCCGTTCACAGTTCTACTTCCTCAAACTATTTCTGCATCATAAGACAAATCTTTCATAATCTAGGCACATAGGGTCTCTAATATCTACACGCAACCACCTCCTTGTTCTGCATTTTCATTTCCAGGACCTTCTATTACTATACATAAATATTCTTAAATGGATCTTTTGAACCGTGTTTTTCTCCTCCCTCCCTCACACGGGCCTTATTTAGTCTGCAATATAATGTCTTGACCTTCTGCTCCTTAACCATGTGGAATTAACTTGGCCTTTGTAACATTTGGCAATTTGTGTGCTTATTCGAAGAGTGTTGGCCTGCTTTACCCCATTCAAAAGAATAAAAGCCCAAAACACCAAAATTAAAAATCGAGGTTCTTTTTTCCCACTACACACACATATGACAATGCAGTATCATCTGAAGCAATTTAAATCGCACATTGTCTGGTTGTTAGAGCAAACTCTGGGATCAATTCCTGGTCACACATGGGAAACGTGTGTGCCTTATTGTGTTGGAAGGGAACCGAACCCATGTGTTCCTAATTTTAAATCAGCTAATTGACCACAACCCCCCCCCCCCCCCCCCCCCCCCCAATATTTTCGTTTGGAACTGATACACTATAGTATGATGGGTACTTAATAAAAAAGGCCACCTTCCTATAATCAGGTATTTCAGGCCATAAAATTCGAAAATGTGTCAATCTCGCCGTTTTTCCATCGGTAAAACTTTTTACACTTCAGGCACTAGCCAACATTAAGTGACACCTCTGCATTCTTCCCTCCCATTATGGGCCTTGTCCATTAAACTTGTGTTGCCCTTGGTCAGTCTCATTCTCTGTCAAGCACCTACTGAAAGGCTTTAGGACACAAAACTGAGGCTTGTCACCTCTTTCCAATCTAACTTCACATGTCACCGACTTTCTTGAACTTTATGAGTCAATTCACAATCCAACTTCACTATGAAAGACTAAATCCTGATTGAGCTCCAAAGATAGTGTTTAAGGCTACAAAATTCCAATGTAGCTCGCTGAACAAAAAGTCTTAAGGCGGCAGAATTTCTTCATAGGTCACTTGACCGAAAACAAGAGCTCACAGATGTTTAACAGAAAGCTTTCTGAAGATTTATACAAGTAAACAATGGACAAGAATAAGAACTTAAATTGAGCATACCTCTGCGGTTTTACTTATTTCCATCCAATATCTGGCATTACAAAAATGAGGTGTCTTTAAGACTCTTAACTACCCATGCTCAATCTCCTCCACCTTGAGCCCGATCCAAACTTTGAAGGTCACTGGTCACCTGACCGCTGTATTTAATATACTAAAATTGTTCTATAATCTTTTTTCCTTTGTTAAGAGTTCTCAAAATATTCAGTTTTATATAATTTTATGGTTGGAAGGAACACAAGTTACGCATGTAAAGATATGTCATAATTGAGGTCTCACTGTATTTATAATCTCCATTGCATGTTCATCGTTTGTCTTCCTTTTTCTTTTTGGCGAGAGACAGATATGGGATATGTTTGTTTAGCTATAATTTTACCTCAACTGTATACATGTGGTGCAGTGCCTGATTAAGAAAGACAGAGATGACCAAAGCAGCGGTACAATGGATGCATTTTATGAAAGACTTGCCACTGCTTATCGAGATCCTGCATTAGCGCCAATCCACACTCTTGGAATCAGTGATGGGCGCAACGCTCCCCTTCTTCAGGCTACTGAAGTTTAAAACTAATAGGTATTTCATTCCACTGGTCCGCATATAGCAAGCTACAGAAGTGTGTATGGTAGTGATGGTGTACGCTCGAAGGTTGGATTTGGAGCAATGGACAAGTGTGTACATGCCGCCATCGTCTAGGTCACAGGATCGAACACAAGAACCAATTTCCTTACAAAAAAAAAGGTAAGTTTGTTTATATCAGGACCTTCCGAGACCAGATGTGGGAGCCTGGAGCCCCAGCCACAACCTTCATACTTGACAGAAACTTTACATTTCTAGATGATCAATGTTTTTATAAAGTAGTATCACTGAGAACCTTGCTTATGATCATATTTCGATGTAACCGTGCTACTTGATAGGTATTTTATACATAAGAAATGCGAGTTTTTTGTGTTTTCATGTTATGCTGTCCATCAGTCCATGAGAAACTTTCTACTGTTTTTACAGTTCAATTTTTGGACAATTTTTGTTCAACTGTTTAAAGAACTTGGTGAGTTACAGAAAGCTCAATTAAGAGTCTAAGACATGGAAACAATCCTTCTGATAACATCAACTAGGTAAATCATAATCGCGACAAGCACACAGTCGCTATATAGTTCAAACCACCGCCCATGGTAGAGGGGCGATAAATGCTAGCAGAATGGAGAGGATTATGCAGGTGATCACAGTACCGAAACTCCTCGGAGGAGAGGAGTTAGGAGGGGTGGGAGCAGAAGCTAACCGAGAGTAATCAAGAACCTCCACTGATAACTTCATTCCCTGGTAGCAGTATCCTCCGCCGCTGAGAAAATAATATGTCTTTGCTTCTGTGAGGTTGAACACATCCTTGCCACCCTTGGTTATGTTCTTGATGAAACCCTGATCGTTGCATTTTTCATAGCTTGTCTGGTTCACTTCCAGCACGTTGTACTGATGCTTGTCATATGCAAATACTGTTGTTCATCAATACATTCTCGTCAAATCAGCTCGTAATAGTGCTAATAAAATGTGTTGTGATCATAAAGAAACGTATTCTTAAGACTAATAACATAAATTTTAATTTCCCATACAAAAAAAAACATAAATTTTAATTTTAATATGTGGTTGACAAAAATTCAAATTTTATATTTGTACTTAAAGTTAAATAATAATAATATACATTAATTTATTAGTAAAATTTTCTTCTCCTCGACACTAAAACATAGTTCTATAACTCATTTCTTTACAGTTTTTTCACATTGCTCCACACGCATTTTAAGACGTATATAAAACATAGTTCTATAACTTATTTTTAAAATTTTCTTTTTTTATAAAAGTTTAAATATCAAATTTATATTCAAAATAATTTATCGAACTACGCATTAGAATGCGTGGTGAGCCCCGTCCCCCAATGTAAACAAATGAGGGGGACGAAGTGAGTAGTCTCCTGATATAAACAAATGAGGGGAGGGAGTGAGTAGTTCTTACCAAGAGTGATTTAGTAAAACAAATGCTATAAAAAAAATTAACGAGAAAGTAGAGAATATTTACATAGCCAATCACCAACGTAAAACGGAGGAGTTTGATGAAGTGACCATTCCGTATAATTGACTGTGTTATATGTCCATCCTAAGCTTCCACCAACCCTGTGAAGCACAGGATCTCTGCCGTCCGCCACCACTATCAGCATGACTGCCACCGATATAACCGCTGTCCATCGCACGCTGCAACTCATTTGGAAAAAAATTTGGTATTGTGAATGATTATTTGACCCCAGAAATACAGTGATAGACAATCGGAGTGAATGTAAATTTGGGTAGTATATGAAATGTCCGTTTTCTTTTTGTCTTTTATAGTATGGGCCAGCTGTCAGGTTCTATTTTTACTCTGCCATGTTCTGTTTATCTTTCAAAAAGATACTGTAACATCTCCAACCATCTAAAACCCTTGGCTAAAAAGTGAGTTGGCATACTTAAAATAAAAAGATTTAGCCAACAGCTTCAAAAACTCAACTCCAACCACGATCAGCTGTTGTCTGTAAATCTAGCCAACCTCCTATGGATGGCTAAATTTGTCGAACCTCTACAGGTCTGTAAGAAAATCTGTAGGAAGATTGTACATCATTTATTACCATATTGAACTGATATATTCTATTTTAACAATTTAAAATATTAATAACATGCTATTTTTAAATTATAGCCAACCAATATAGCCAGTACCACTGAAGCAAAATGTCTTACAGTTTCAACAAATTTTACATAATGTCTTACAGGTCCAATTTAGCCAACGATTATAGCCAACACCGTTGGAGATGCTCTAATATGGTTCGAATATTTAAACGTTCGCAAATTTATGATTTTGATATTATATTTTATTTTAATATTCTTTTGGATATACATTTTCGCTATAATATATTGAAATAACTTTATATTTGGAATTATGATTAAATATAATATTTTGATTTTAATTTATTTTGTGAAATATAGGATTTTTAAGTTTAATCAAGTTACCTGAAAATTTGGATAAAACTTGTACTGGAAAATTACATGATCATTTTAAAGGTCTGATTAATCGTTATTGGGACAGAAAATGTCTAGATTACTAATTAATCACAAATGGGATAAAAAGATAATCTGCTATAGTCTATACCATGTCGCAGTAATGTTATTGTTACGGATTATCTTCTGCTTAATTACGAAGATGATGAGAGCAGAGTTAATCTTCATCCCAGCTCCTTGAGTTGGTCATCTGGTATCCAGAGTTGAGTTGGCAAAGCTGCTGGTTCGCACAGTTGAGTTTAGCGAATCTCCATCACATCAGCATCCTGATCATAACCATGCCTTTTGTAACTGGTTTTGCAGCCTTTACTCAGAATCTGAGACAAGATGCACTGACCCTTTGTAGACGTTGATGCTCCCAGCCAGACCCTTATGACAGAGCTCATGTCTCTGCCACACAACTCTTTCCTCAATGCCTTGGTCTTGAATCACCGGAGTAGATGCAGTTAGAGACATTTCAAAGCGTCCAGAGGCTTCTAAGCTAGGTGGATTTTTCATTGACACGTTCTGCACCCAATGATTTCAGCCTATGTTTTCTTTACCTCTGGTTTTAGTTGGTTAAGGAATTAGGATTGTCAGTTGAAATTAAGCTATATTACCGAAAAGACAAGTTAACTAATAAGCCATCACTACTCGTGACAGCGAAAGAGATCGAAAGTACTATTCAACAGTGAAATGAGAAACAAGTTGAAAACAATGTAAGACATGATAATTTTGGTTTGCCTGGGCTTAGTTATGTTAGAATCTGTCGGCTGAAGCTTAGATATGTTGAAGAAATGCAAGCCACTTTATTACATTGTTGTAAAACTACTTCATAAGTTTATACGAGGTAGTTGATGTTTTATTGTGACACTTCATTATCGGTACAAACACATAGATTAAAAAAGATCCATACAAATCACTCTCATTCTTTAGGTTTCAGTGAGTTGATAACTTGTGCCAAAACTTTCTCAGATCCCCCATCTTTCTGAACAGCCCTTCTAGCCTCTTTTCCCACATTACATGCCTTGCCTCTCAGTACCTCATCTTCCATGACCACCTTTATTTTTTCTGCAATCTCTTCTCCATCAATCAGCTTCTCTCCACCCCACCCCCATTCCCTCTCCCACAATCCCAGCCCCGATTTCTCGACAAGTTCAGCGTTTATCCTCTGATCCCCGTGGAGCGGCCAGGCTAAGACAGGCACTCCATGCAGAGCTGCTTCCATCACTGAGTTCCATCCGCAATGACTCACAAATCCTCCAACTGCAGGGTGCTGCAGAATATCTTCTTGGCTCACCCATCCTTTCACTACAATTCCTTTATTTCTCGTCCTCTCGAGAAACGAGTGGCCTAACAACTCATCCAGCTCTTCCTTGTCTTCTTTATCCACTTTGCCCCCTTTGAGCACCCACAAGAACCTGTGGCCGCTTCTGTCCAGTCCCTCTGCCAGCGCTTTTATTTGATCTTTCGACAGAGCTGTTCGGCTTCCAAAGCTCACGTATAGTACAGACTTAGCAGGCTGCTCATTCAGCCATGGAAGCGGATGATGATCTTGTACGAGTCCATATGGGCTAATTGGGCCTATTGGGAGAACAGGTGGGAAGCCTTGTTGAACTTGATCATTGTTGAATGCAGTAATCGTCTCAGACTCGAAGAATTCAAAGCTGTTGAGTAAGATACCTTTTACTTTCGAGAATGACAGAATGTTGGAAGCTAAAGTTGAGGCAAAGAGGCTTTTCCCTGGACGAAGAAGTGGCGGGGGAATGCTTGATTTTGGTATATTACTGGTCAAACCCGGAATTGTTATGTGATTCATATTAGTGTTTGATATTTCAGGACTTGACAGAAACGGAGAGTAAGCCATCACGGATAAAAATCTTGCTGAAGTAGTCAGAAGGATAAAGTTGGGTATTCCAAGACGATCAGTAATGGGAATCATATTAGTAGCCATGCTAAAATCGGAGAAAAATGCCGTTAAGGGTGGCGATAGAGAAGAAATCAGAGGAGGAAGTAGATGGAGTGAGCGATTAGTAGCTTCCCATTGAATGAAAAAAGGGTCATCAGGGGTTGGTGGATTATAAGGAATGACATGGAAATCAAGGCGTTTGATTTGAGGATGAATTGCGAAAAAAGAGTCAATGGTGTCTGATTCTGCAGCAGAGAGTGTGGGTTGGGGAGTGATGAGGGTGACATTAACATTGTGTGCATCCAGCATGGCGGCGACACGGAGGAATGGAGTCAAGTGACCCATGCCGGCAGAAGGAAAGAGGGCTATATGAGGTTGCAGGGGCTGGTTGCTGCTGGTTGACATTGTGGAGTTTTAGCAGAGGGAGTTGGGAGTTGAGAGTTGAGAAAATTGGAGTAGATAGAATGTGCAGAGAAATGAGGTTTGTTATGTGTTGGAAGTTGACGAGTAGTAGTTGATTGTTGGTTGGTATGATTAATACTCCATCCCTCCCTTTTTACTTGTCTCTTTTGAAAAAATAACGCATCTTAAGAAAATGTTAGTTGGATATCTTGTTTTCATACATATCCCTAATAAATGTAATGAATTAGATAGAGTTGTGTATATATATATGCTAGTCAAACATTGGAAGTTGTTATTTTTTGAAAAAACATACAAAAAGTTGTTTTGAAAAGAGAAGTGGACAAGTAATTTGGGACAATTTTTTTTTTCAAAATGGACATGTAAAAAGGGACGAAGGGAGTATTAGGACTATAGTAGGACTGTATGGTTGTTGCTTGTCGATGAATTTGGTGAAATGTGTGGTTTTGAGTGGCGAAGTTTCTTCCCGGAGTACAGGAGTTATTCGTAAGTGAAAAATGATATTTAATTTATTTATTTGTATAATTTTAATATTTATATTTTAACAATTATAAAAATGATTAATATAATAATAAAATATTATAAATTTAAAAAAAAATGATCTTATACATATATTATAAAATCACATATCAAAACAAATGTAAGTCTTTTAAAAAAATTAAAAATTTTAATTTCTCATATTCTAACTCAGAAATGGGTTCACAAGGAAAAATGGTTCTAGATCTCACAAATTCACGAAGTAACGTCAGAATAACATAATTGGAAAAAATGACCTTCAATATCATCCAACCAGTTAGTAACGTCGGAAAGTATAGCATTTTTATTTGTAAAGAAACGCTAGATCGTGTAGCGTTTTGATTTAGCATTCTGTTTTTAATCATAGAACGCTAAACGAGGTAGTGTTTTGTATAAATATATAAAACATTACACAATACGTGAATAAATGAGACCATTTTTCTAAATCCCAATATCTGGATTTTAATTACAAATATAAAAATATAATATAGGGATAGCAAGGGTCAACCACCAAATCAAGATGTTGTCAAAATAGGTTTGTCAAAATAAAAACCAGCAAGACCCTCTATTAAAAATCCTTGGCCAAAGTCATGGTAGTGACATCGATGACAAATCTAGTACGTAAAAAAAAAATTCGAACTCCTGACCTCCATTCAACGACTTGAAAATATTGTCAAATTTCCCTACTAGTTGTAGTCATTATTTTATTATAAAAATAAAATATTCTAGAAAATTTCCTACTGGTTGTAAAAATTTGACTACTAGTTGTATCTTGCAAATAAAAATTTGACTACTAGTTGTATCTTGCAAAAAAAAAAAAGCTTATTATTTTATACTAGTTGCAGTCATTATCTTGCAAAAAAAAAAAAAATCTATTATATTTTAGAAAAACCCGATAACTTAAGATGCTCTAAAAGTTTTTAAGTCAAAATTTCCTACTTACTAGTTGCAGTCATTTACCTAGCGGTCACTAGATAGCACCTAGTACGTACGGCCATAATAAAGGAAACTCAAATTTCTAGCTCTGTATAGTACTGTGCAGTGTTATCTTTCCTGCAGTGTGGCAGCCAAACTGTACATGTCTATAATTTATGTTTATAATATTTGATCAGTAATGATATATAAAGTGTTTGGGAAAGAAGCAGAAGCTGTGAGAGAGAAGCTAGTATTCTCAGCATTTTAAAAGTGTTTCTACTTCTTTACACAAACGAGTCATGAAAAGCAGAAGCCAGAAGCAGAATTTGATTCTCATTCCCAAACAGGCTGGAAAACTAAAGCGGTTGGCTTCATTGAAGATTTGAAGGCTCAAAAGATTCCATTCTTGCTGCTGCTGGACGAGAGCTAAGCTAGCTTCGCATCTTTTTGTTACAAAATCTGTCTCAAAGCTCATCAAGTAATCTCCTGATTCTCCTTTCTTGTAAGATGTATATATGCTTGTGCGTTTGCTTCTTCATGTGTACTTTTGTGTGTGTGTCTGTATATTGTGCGTATTAGAAGTTGGGAACCCATTTGTGATGTTAAACAAGCAAGTTGCACTTGCACAGCCACAGATATAAGTTTATTACTGAGAATATGGGCAGATTAGATACTTAGATTTCGAAATCATAACACTGAGAAAGGGCTCTGGTAATTTACAAGTTTCATACTCAACTATATTGAAAAATGTGTACACAAATTCCTAGTGGCTGCAACTCTTAACTTGCACACACAGTTGCACACCAAAATAGTTTCTAATTTACCCCTCCATAGCCTAAAGGCTTGTGGGCAGATATTTACAGAGCTCTAATATGTGTTTGATAGTTTATCTTACAGTTGCAACTTGGGGGAGTCAAGAAACAAGTTGCACACCTAGTAAGTCTCTTTATAACTGTTTACTAACTCTTTCAGCATTTTATCACTGCTTTGTGCTTTGTGTTTCTTGTTAGCATACGTCTTTGTTAGTGATCATTTGTACTCTTCTTCTCAATATTAATCCTCTGAACGAGCTTTGATCACTTAACCAAGTTCATTTTAGGGAAATTATCTGATAACACCTTCTCACCAGGTGTTATAATTTCGTAGAAATGAAGAAATTGATAAATATATGGTACACGATAACTTAAGGTCAAACTATAGTAGCTATTTTTATATCACGAAACAAACATAAGCATGGTGAGTGCTAGAGTAAGAATCCAATTTCATGGAATGCCCAGATAATAAGAATGCCGGTATGTTGCACATTTTCGATCCTAGGAGGACCCTAACCAACTTCACCAGCATATGATATGCTTTGTTTGTGTAGTCTTCTATTACCTTATTAAGTTTATGTAATCATTGTTACCATCACATGAAAAATGCTCACTTTTCTAATTGATGAATCACAGTGACCTGTTTATTTTGAGTTAAGCCATATAGTATCGTTTCTTTCTCTTTTAAAGAAAAAGGAGACATTAATTGAACAAATAGATGATCAATTGCTACAATAGAGTGCACAGCAGCAGCAAAGCAATACTACTGCTTCTTAAACAACCAAATCATATAGTCTTGTTGCTAACATTCAGAGAGGCATAAAGTCCACATCGGACAGTCTCTCTATATATGCATGAAGTTGATGAGGCAAGCTTAAGTTTTTGGTGCATATATGACTAAATACCAATATTTTCATATCCTGCAGCGAAGCTAATATGACCTCTTCTGGTTGGTCCCATATGCCGCAGAAGTCAACCCGCTTCTTTAAAATTATACTAACCAGTGTTGGGTCACATACTAATCTTGTAAGGACACATTCAACCCCTTAAAGCTTGCACATCCATGACACATCTGTATTTTTATGTTCTCTTTTCTCCTTGTAGATGTTATTGTAATATGTGATATTTGGATATATATCTTGCAGCTATTTCCCAAGGAGTTTTTAAGGATTTTCGGACAGAACCTCAAGGACAGTATAATGTTGAATGTGAGTGGTTTAGAGTGGTCCATTGATTTAAAAAGACACAGAGGAAAGGTTTGGCTGCTAACTGGTTGGCCAAAATTTGCAGACTTTTATTCCATAAGTTTTGGTTATCTGCTAGTTTTTGAGTACAAGGGAGACTCCAAATTTCAAGTACTCATATTTGACCCAAGTGCCTCGGAGATAGATTATTCATTAGCTAGGAAGGACAAACCTGGCTCTGTCAAATCAGCTCAAGTGAAAGTAAGGCAAATTGATATTGATGATTCCAGTAGTTCTGATGATCTGATCAGGCCTTGCAAGAAGACGAAAGCTGAACCTAGTTCAGAAGCATCACCTAAATTGGGACAAGAAAAAGGTATAAATCTTCTATGAGTTGATCTTTTGATGATGTATACTCTAAAAATAGTAACATGCACAGTTACTAAAAAAATAGAGGATGAACTAACATATATACATATTGGTTTGTGTTTATGAATATTTTACAGCAAAAGAGGCATCTAAAGTGGACAAAGATAGAGCACTTGCAGTGGCGAATGCTTTTAAATCAAAGAATGTGTCTTTCATTCATGTTATGAAAGAGTCACATATGGTAGGTGGAGGATGGCCTAACGTGGTAAGCTGCATTAAGATAAATACTCGATTTACTCTGGAATTAAGTTACGTTTGAAGTGCATTTAATAATAAAAAGATTGGTAATTTCCTTGGTTTTTCAGTATATCCCAAAGAGCTTTAAAGAAGCATATACCTGGCAGAGCAATCAGAAACTTATTCTCGTCGTTGAAGGAAGATCTTGGGTTGTTTTTTGCAATATGAATTCGAAGTGCAACCAGTGTAGAATTAGTCGTGGATGGACTATATTTGCAGGGGACAATTCACTGCGTGTAGGTGATGTTTGTGTTTTTGAGCTTATCAGCAGCTCTAGCAAAAAATTCAAAGTCTTCATATCTCGAGCTTCAAAGGAAACAAACTGTAAGTTAATCTCTCTCTCATTTGAAATCATTAAGTAATTTGTACAGTATGTCATCATTTTTTTCTGTAGTCTACTTTGTCTTCCTTTGTGGATTATCTTCGTGTGATTTTAATGTTTGCATTTTTTAGGTGAAGAAAATGAAAGATTGCCCAGGGTACGAAGTGAAGCAGACAAAGCTAGAGTGCTTCAATCTCTTAAAGCTTACAAACCAAATCGCCCCTTCTTCAGTGTCGAGGTTCACAGATCTTACTTGTATGGTGGATCCATGGTAAGCATTTAAACTAATATGAGCTACTCACTAATTATTACTGTATGTAATAATGTTTAGAATATTATCTCTGTCCGTTGCAGACTGTGCCTCTATGTTAATTTTATGTACCAATGTTTCTAATTTTATCTTACTCTGTCCTTTCCAGACTGTACCATTGGATTTTATAGAGAGCAACATAACCAAAGACAGTTGCCGTGTTGTCCTTCAACTTCCCGATGGAAGAGTTTGGTCAGTCAAGTGCTACATCAACAAGAAGTGCGCCAAATTTAGTGCTGGTTGGAAGAACTTCGCAACAGAAAATAATTTGGCTGCAGGTGACTTCTGTGTGTTTGAGTTGGTTAAGGAAAGGTTGTTGAATGTTGTCATTTTTCGTGTTGAATCATAAGATTTTCCAATGACAATTGTTGGTTATGTTATCAGCTTCATGAATCAGCAGTGTATGTATTAAGTGATAGTTGCAGGCTTCGGTATATTTTAACTGCAATCAGAACTGTTTATTGATCAGCGGTGTAAGTACCAAGTGACATTGTTGTTAATTGGACTGATTATGCCTAAGATAATACAGTCTGCAATAGGATCTTCCATGGTATTTGCCTTGGGGATTGTTTATTGAAGCTAGTTATGTAGTACTCAGGTGCATTTGTTCTCAAGATATTCTCACTATGCTAGGTAGCTCCTGATTATATAGCCTGGTAATCTGTTTTTTGCATGTTTTTGGATATCTTCCTCATCAGCTGGTCCTCTTTGAACTTCCCACAGCCACTTTATGTATCATATTAAACATGTTCAGCAGATCAGGCTAAGATCACACAATTTAAACCTTGGATATCAACTCATCTCCCTTAAGCTTTGAATTGTGCTCAATGTTCATGCATCGACATCACAGCTTCTGTTTAAACATTTCCAGCTAGTCGACTAGAACAGAATAACAGAACTACCTAGTTGAAATAGTTCTTCACTTGACCAATCTGGAAATGCATTTGCATTAAACTGAATCCAAATCCTGGTCTTGAATCCATGGTTTTCAAGCAACTTGAAATAGATACATCAAACAAAGCAAATGATGACAAAACCTACTGATAGCTCAATACAAGCAAATAATAACCCTTTCTTATAACTTACAAACAGCAAAGTGGAAATTACACTTCATTGTCAATCAGGAGCGGATCGAGAGGGGTTCGACATCCCTGACCCCCAAAAATAAAATAAATATTTAGTAATAAAATTAAAAATTTTATACATGCATCACTGAATTCTTTTTAATAATATTTATTAATAAATTTGATATGTATTTTCTTATATTTCACATCCAGGAATATCAATGCTTAAAATATTTTTTCTAATGATAATTAAGTCCCCGTTTATCAAATACCGAGTCCGTCCCTCTTAATAATATCCAAAAACTCATTAGGCTTGATCAAGATGGATTCATAATTGTTTCAATCAAGAAAATTTCATATCAGCTGACAGCTGTTACAGGTGTTCTGTCCGGGTTTGGTTAGTGGGCTTTTTTATGGATCGGGCCTGTTTGCGGACAAGTGTACTATCAGCTATTACAGGTGTTCTGTCCTGTCCACATTCATGTCGCATGATGATAACAGACTATTGAGCACAAGGCAATAGGCAAAAGTTTTGTGCGCTACGCCTATATAGATTTGTTTGAAGCGTTGTGCACTTGTTTTTCTGGGGGTTTAATTATTTCAGTTTGTGTTTGTAAAAATGGCTGGAATGGCGAGTGGCACCAAAATAACGGATATGGGTATGGACTCTTTGATTCACTGCGCCAGCTTTCTCAATCTTCAAGATATCTCCAATTTGTCTCTCACCTGCAAATACCTCAATTCACTTGCTTATTCTGATTCCATCTGGCGATCCTTCTTCAGGTCTCTCTCTCTCTCTCTCTCCCTCCTCTCTCTCTTTCTCTCCCTCCCTCCCTCTCCCCCCCCCTCTCCCTCTCTCTCCCTATTATAACTGTACGAAACAATGGGTCTCACTGTTCACAACACACCTATATGTGTTTGGTCAAATTATTAGAATAATTTAAAGTCACGTGTTTATTTTCTGAAATATGTACTGATGATTGCAAATTGCGTTACTAATGTTTCAGACAGAGATGGCCTCAACAAGAACCTTCTAGCATCTCAGAACGCTCAAGTGTGAGAGAAGCATACATCACTAGAAATTTTGATGTGCAGCAATTTAAATTTGTTGACCCTTTTGCTGCTGATATTCTCACTGATGCAAAACCTTTTGACAATTTGTTCATCAACAAAAATGATATTGTTTTCTCACAGGTGATATGTTTTCCACTATATTCAACTCTTAATGGTTTTGTGATCTATTTTATTTAGAATTGGTTTTGCATTGTATGGCATACATGTCACAAAGACGGCTTCACAGCTTTACTAAATTGCACAATCTTTTTCCATTTGGAATTCCTGTATTGTTAATGTGGAAAGAATCAAGCAAATTGTTATTCAAGTCTTATTTTTTGTAGATATCTTGTTCGATACAGTTAAAAAAGAAAGTCTCCACACAAATTACAGGAGATTGTAGTTTAAGAACATGGAAACTACACTTACAAGGACACAAGTTTCTATCAATAAATAGAGAAGCTTGAATGAGAAACAAAAACTTTGAAATAATACGTGAACGTGGGGGTAATATCCTGATCAAGTTCCAGTTCTTGTCTGAATGCGTTCATTGTTATATAAATTGTATACTGTTTGTAGTACAAAGAATATAGGACGTGTGAAATCCTTTCCTTAATTGAAAAATAAAGCTAATTTGTGTATCTCTGTTATTAGGGGTGAAAAAATCAAACCCGACAACCCACATGAATTCGGCCTTTAAACCCGACAACCCACATGAATTCATTGTAATATTAATGAATTATCATATTTCGGTTGGGTTCTGGGTTCTGGTTGATTATTCAGATCCATTAAAATTTCGGGCCCGGTTCCGGAAATTGCCAGCCCTACCTGTTATAATTAAATATGTCATCCACCTGATACAATGGAAGTGATTTTTACTCTTTAGTTGAAGTCTATAAATGATTCTGCTCTGTATTATTTGTGTGGCTGTCGGAGAAGGTGGTAGACCAATCCCACTGATCTGGCCTTATGGGTTAATGAATAATGCATCATGGTCTTTATTTGTTTAAAGAATGATACTGTGATACTTGAATTCGATAAAGAAAAATTAATAACATGTCATGGAATTTCATAAAATTTATTAATATTCATTTTACATGCATAAGATCTTCTTTTTTTTGCATATATTACCAATTAATACGTTCAAATGATACCCGTGAACAGTCAGATTATAAAAAAAATGAACTTGAGGATTTATTGATTGCCTGTGAGTAGTGACGAGGTCCCTCCCCTGATCAGAGTCATGGGACAAACCATCATCATCCCCAGTGTATATTTACTAAATATCTGAGTTTATTGATGTGATTGGATGATGTTTTTAGCTTTAGTTTAGGGTGCTAGAGATGTTATTGATTCGTCTCTGCTTAGTGTCGTAGTAAGATCATGTGAAAACATATATTGACAAAGTATCACTATTATCTTTCACATTAGTACCAGAGAAATACTACATATAAGTAGTAAATAATTAATATTAGAATCACTGACATGCATTAAATTTGTCTTCTTTGGAAAAACGTTCAGGGTCCAGCAATAAACATAATGAAGATTGATAGCTTTCTAAAGAGAAGAGAGCCTCTCCTAACGCTCCGTGATCATAGTGCTCGAGTCAGTTGTATGAGGTGAGACTTTTTGTCATAAGACTTTCTTGTCGTAATATTTTACTTCTAGTTTGATATGTCCAGATATACAGTATACTGAACCTCCTCTCTTTTCCTCCCATGAGAATCAAACTTAAAAGTTCCAAAACTGAAAGTAGGACTCGCGGGAAATCACAGCGACGTTTTTATTAAAAAAGAAAATATTGCAAAAGGAAAGAATAAGAAAATTACTTGGCCAAATATAAAATTTAGATTGCGAAGGAGGTAGCTTGTCAGTTGCCAAAATGGCTGGTAGAATGTTGCATGGAATTAAAGAAAGTCTTTAAAAGTATCTTCTTGTTAACTTAAAAAACCGCCTTTAATAACTTTTCTCCCCTTAAATTGCTTTTTTAAATGCATGGGTCCTCTCTCTCTCTGTGTGTGTGTGTGTGTGTGTGTGTGTCTTTTTTAAATTGCATGATTTTATTTTCTTGTAGGTTTCGTTCCAAGTTAAATATACTGAGTATATATATTTGTTAATATTTTTGTAAAATGGTTTTAGGTTTTTACACATGTTCCTCGTAATTGATTTTATATTTTAACATGCAAGTGTGAACCTGATTTGTGATATGGTACGTCAATTTTATTGAAATTAACTCCAAGTATATGTATGTTTGCTATCGCCATTCGCCAGAAAAGCAAACTGAGATTAAAGATTTTGTTTCACAATTTTATGTGTTGGGTACTGCTAAGATTGCAAAGAGCTTCTGTTAGAAGACATTATTGTAATTAATAACTTGAGTTGTAAATTACAATTTTGTAAAATTCTGATGTGTTTTGCAGATTCTATTCTCTCGATGAGACTTCTTTATTCCGTAGTGAGACACAAAGAAATGAGAAAGTTTTGGTAACATCAAGCTATGACCACTCCATTCGCCTATGGTGGAAGGTATTGCGGAGTGAAGTTTATGTATATGATTGTTAGGACATTGAATCTAATGTTTCTCTTCTTCCACGCATGTGTAAACTTTACACTATGTATGCTGCATTTGCAATAAATTCAAAAAACGTTATGTATGCACGAACTTGTTCTTAAACATATCAAGATATGTGATAGATTATCAGCAAAATGAATCTCTCATTAATGAACACAGGGAAATTGCCAGAGATGTTTCAGAGGTCACAGCGGGCCAGTTACGACACTTTCAGATAAATTGTTGGGTGAAGGTAGTGGCAAAGTATTTGCGAGTGGAGGTGATGATGGTACTGTTCGACTCTGGTCACTAAACTTAAACGGAAAGCGTGGTCAACATGCTTTAAGAGCTACACTTTATGGTCATGGGAAGCCATTAGTACTGATGTCAGTTGCAGGGTATGGACTTGTTTCTTGACATTTATCTGTTCGTTCTTACCCTTGTCTATATATGTCTTGTATGTTAATGCTTCAATTAGTTTGCTAAAATAAGTGCGACAAAGAATATAGGTGTTTGCATTTTCGGAAGTCCACAGCCGGTATATGAAATGTGAAATTCTGTCAAGGAAACATATCTAATTTAATTGAAAAAGAACTATAATTACTATATAAATTTGTTAACTTGTGTACAATATGCTTGTTTGCTGGAATTATCAAGTTTATTTTTTATTCAATAAGAGCTATGAAACAAATTAATTATTTCGTTTTCAAAATATACCTACCACTTTTAATTGCTTAGGATCAAGGATGTTGTACACAACAAAAACTGAAAAACTGCTTTCTTCACATATAAAAGGTGTAGCCATGCAGAAAGTTGTTCAAGGGTGCAGTATTCCACAACTTAATCATCGGTCTGCCACACTAAAAGTTGGTATTGTTAACTTCTAGCTTACAACCAGTGCAAAGCACGAGCGATCATAAATAAGTTAAATATATATTTTGAATATAAAATTTTATTTTAATTTAACAAGATTATATTGTTTTATCATCTTTTAAGTTTAACTTTGTTTTGATTTAAAAAAAAAAAAGTTTAACTTTGTTTTAAAAGTTACTCTAAACATATAATATTAATGAGATTCAATGTAAATAATGATTTTGAGCAGTGATGAAAGTGAGTTTTGTAAGTATATTGTCCGTTATATGATATTAGATTGCAAGTATAATTCTAAGTATGAGTATGTAATATTTAGGATATTAATTCATAAAAAAAATTTAAAAAAAAATTGTTAGCAAAATTTTTTTAGGTTAATGAAAACTGATTGATTGAATACAAAAACTTTCCAGTTTGTTATAATAGTATAGCAAGTATTTTGTTCGTAATTGTATTTTGAAATTATATAATATTTAAAGGTTTCATACAATTTTATATGGACAAATTTTTTAATTGAAATGTTAGTGAGATTCAGTTTAATGTTGCATTTCAAAATATATATAGGTTGTTCTGAGTTTTAGCAGGGATGAAATTGAGAGTGTACGTATATCGTATTTGGTAGGACTGTGTTATTCAATTATAAAGTTTAGGTGTATAGTTTAAATGTCATTAAAAAATAAAAAAAGTTAACCAAAACTTGAATAACCAAGAGTTGGGGTTAACCAAGGTCGACTACAAAAGTTTTTATGTTTGGTTATTATAGATAGCATACAGATATGAAGTAAATAGTTTATACTCCTCTATCCTGAAAACGGTGCTTCTATTTTCGCTCTTTAAACTTATGTTCCCACTTGTGCATAGGACTTACGTGGAAACAAATACAGTAGTGTATGTGATATTGGACTTGCTGATTTGGAACTAGCACAACAAAAAAATATTTTTATGATGTTATATATTTTAATTTAACCTAAATAAAGATAGACAGAGTAGCACCAAACGAAAGAGGTTGCTCAAAGAAAAGGGAAGAACATGTCCCTGAAGGTAGCAGTATATCCCGTTTTGTGGGCATCAAAAGCTGTAGATAGATATTACTTCCATCCAACTTGTCATGTCCTAATTTGAATTTGTTGGTCATATTAACTAAACTTTGACTACAAATTAAAAATTATCTTTTGATGTATTCATAAATCAAAAAGTTGAATCTTAGAATCTACTGAACATTGTTTCCATGATTTCTTTTTCCAAATTTATATTTTTGTCATATAATTTAAGTAAAATACATTATACAAGTTATTAATTCAACCAGAATTTGGTCAGAGCGTCAAAATAAATGAGATGAAAGGAGCACCGTACAGTTGCTAAAATGATTTTTGTAAGATCCGACTATAGCATAACTAATTTTTGTGTCTTGCTAACCAGATATGTTGACAACATTTTGTTTTAGCCCTAATTAAACATTCTGTTTAACAACTTCATAAATTTGAACTTGTGATTGAATTGCATGCATGCTACCTTTTTTTGTTTCCAGGCACAAAAGTTCTCTTTTGGTGAGCATGTCCAAAGATTCAAAGGTATTGTCATCCTTGTAAGATTAATTTGTAACTTGCAGGTATTTATTCAGTTTTAGTCAAAGAAATGTACCAACTGGATAGATATTTCTAATTAAATGAATCCATGTGTGTTCATAATTTACATAAGCATAAATTGATGGCATGTCACCGCTAGTAGTGGATCTTCTCTAAAGTCACTTTACTTTCAGATATAGTTTTGAGGCAACAAGTTTACACTGGACCTACAAATGCAGTGAATAGGATATATTGTTAAAGATGAAAACTGTGACTATATTTCTGACTGCATAATTTGTAATTTGTAAGCATAACATTTTGTAGGTTTGTCTCTATTATATTTTTTGTGATTTTCCTACGTAAGAATTGCTATTATTTGAGTTTTGATGTATGATGGGGAATAGTGTAATATTTTTATATTAGTATGTAGCTTACCTAGTTCACTTCTTGATTTTTTAGTAAGCGTCATCTGACAATTTTTATCGAAATTAGTTGAGGCTTTGGGATACCGCTACATCATCTTCGAGTTCTTCGTGCTGTGTCGGGATGACTTCGATACCTGGTGCACCTGTTGGCCTGAAATGCCATGAATCACTTCTTTTTGTAGCTGCTGGTTCTTCGGTTGTTGCAATTGATTTGAGAACCATGAAAAAGGTTTTCAGCACACCATATTATCCGCCAAGTTTGTTTTCATTTGAAATACTTCCTTCCAAATCATTAATCTGCACTGGTGGCATGAACAGGTACACACTAAATTTCAAGTTTTGTTATTTTGAAGAATACTGAATTATATGGAATCTCTTACAAAGTTTTTCTCCTTACCTTGGTTGATTTTTTAGCATCAGTCACCTTTCTGCAGTTAATTTGGTGTTGAGAAATCTTTGCAATCTCAATCAAGTTTTACCCATATTAAAGGCATTTTCAGTGTCATAACTAAAATAATTCATCTTCCATTCTGCCTTCTTATAGGACTTGTATAAATATTTGGATTTCTTTATTTCAAACTGGAGTTGCTGAACTAGTTGTATTTCCACAACTTCTTCGTTTGTGTTGGGCGTTTTATTGCACCCATCTGAAATCACCTTTGTAGAATGTAGTATATTCAAAAGAAAATTAGGTCTATCCAGATCCGTGTTGTAGCAAACTTATCTTGATAGATCGTGTGTTAGTGTTGGCAGTAGCTTTTCGTTAAGCTTTTCAATATGATTGTGTAGTCTGTAACAGAAATTTTCAATATACTCCACAGTGCAATGCTTTGGGATATGAGAACATTCTCTGAGACGGTGAAAACAAAGCCTTTAGGTTTGCTGGATGGGCATATTGGTCCAGTCAAGTTTTTGCACATGGATCGGTATAAAGTAGTTTCAGGAAGTCCTGAGGATCCATTTGTCAATGTTTGGGAGTCTGACACAGGTCGACAAACAAATATCTTGGCTTGCAACCCTACTGGTGGTCTGCATTCTACCACAGGTGGTTCTGCCATTGCTGTTAATGGTTGTGAAATAGTCACTGGTAGCTGCACTGAAGGACAGGGGATTATACACTACAGGAACTTCAACTATGCTACCAGTCAAGTTTTAGCAGAAGAGAATGAAGGTGGTTCGAAGTTTTGGGGTCCTCAACATTGTAGTGACAGTTATGAATCTGATAGCTGATCATGTTTCTTGTACCAGATATATATTACAAGCAGCACAATGTCTTGTGAATTTTGTTTGTGAAAAATAACAGTAGTCGTTATAAGTTTAAGTATTAATATCTCACAGGGGTTCATTTTTTTTTTTTTGTCAAAAAGTTGAATTTTCATACTAACACACATTCTGAGCTTTTGAAAATTTTTACCTTGTTACTGTTTGGTGGTACAGTTGATTGTTGTACCCCTTTGCATATTTTTGGAATTATATATTTTTCCTGTCTCGGGGTTATTTTGCAGCTGTTAGTGCCGAATCAGAACTATCAGCATCATGTCGTGCTTACTGGCTTTAATGTGCTAACAACTAGCATATGCTCAAGCTCTCTGCTTAAATATTTATAATAATCATAGTTGTTCCCGGACATTCAAGCAGTATAGAGCCGAAGATTAATTAAACTAGAATTCAGAGAACATTGATGTTGAGTGTTGACATACTTCTCATGTCACACAATATGCAATGTTGTGACATTGACATTGTTGATTAATATAGAAACAGTTTTGATAATTTCTAGGTGTCTTGATCCTACATCCTTTCCTTGTTCCCCATAATATAATTTTGTTTCATGGTCAAGTCAAGATGCTTCTTCCTTGTTTCCATTACAAGTCATTGGAGTGCATGTCAGATGATGATTGAACAATGTTCTCTCAGTTCCAAAAGGAGCAATCACATTTCTATTTGTGTCAAAAGCTTCTAAGTTGCACATCATTAAAGATTTATAAAAGTCTAAAACATGTTAATATATTAATCAAAAGAACCTGGTTCAGAAAGTGTGGGAGTCCTTTTATGCAAACAACAAGAAGACCATCTCATTTCTTTCATTTGGACTGCACCCATATTTATTCAAGAAATTATGGGAAAGGGTCTTAATTTCTACTCTGATGCTCGCAAGACAAAAAGAGGTTTGATTTGTTTGATATACATACAAGTGTGTGTGTATATCTTTGTGGTACTAAGTGCTTGTCTATGTTATTGTACAAGGTAGAAGAGTTGTGTGTCTAATATGTTTAATTGATGTGTTAGATCTTCTTCACAAGGATCACAGTCACAGCAACAATGTCAAGTTCCGGCCCGATGCTCCTCCTGGACTTGTGAGTTGATGACTTTGTTGCCTATTTTTCATCGATTAGGTTGTCGAGTTGTGCTTCATTTGTGTTTGTGTTTTGGTCCAATTGCAGGCTATTACATCTTCGATGAAAAATGGAGTTTACTTGTCTACTATCAGCACACAGCTTAAGAACAGGAACTTAACTGCTGATATTAATGTTAAACTGGGCAGGCATCCAAACGTAAGCTCTGCGCTTTACAGAATTACAGTTTCTTGATTGAATGCTATCGTCTTTTAAGCACTTAAAATTATTTGTCTTCCAGGGTGTTTGCTACGCACTATATGCCAACATAATTTATCATGCATCTAATTTGAAGCCTGAAGGTCCATTCGGGCTGTTAATTAGTCTTTTAATACAAATCAATATACAGCTTTCATGTTGCATTATCTGCCTGCAATTGTCATTTATATATTTGCTTTTGTGCGTAAAAGTTTTGATGTACTTGTCCTCAAAGGCGCAAACTCAGAATTTGTGTGTCATTTATATGCCTTTCGTGAGATTAAATACATCAGAGGGGGCACTTAAGCTTTAATTTTGGCAAGATTGTAGGAGAGAAAGATTCACATAATTGAACTAATTAAGTCTTGTTGCTACTTACTTGAAGCAGGAAATCGATTTGCTTCCTCTCTATATAGTTATCCTATTTCCTGTTGTTTGCATGAATAACTCTCTTTCTTTTCGTTGATCATGTTGTCCCTCAGGTTTTCGTCAACTTAGTTCATGATCAACGTCACCTTCTTCCTGGGTTAAAGGCTATTGGTAACTTCAATATTCTCAAGCCGAAATCTCAAACAGTAAGTCAAGTTATGTTTCGTTATACTGATAAAGAACAGTTGTTTACTTCTTTGTTATATGTATGAGTATGATACATATATTATTTATCATATACGGTGGGTGACAAGTTCAGAGCTGAGGATTGAAATTGGGGTTTTGAAGATTAGATTTGCATACATTCTAAGTTCTGAAATCTGAATTCTTTTCTATTTCTTACATTTGATTTACTGTAACAGATCGGACTTCGTTACCTATATGACTGTGCTGATATCAGTATGAACATTACTGGATTGACTAGAACCCCCATTCTCAACTTCTCATGCTTGCTCGGCCATAATATGGCATCACTAGGGACCGATGTCTCATTTGACACAAAAACAGGAAAATTCCCCAGATGCAGTGCTAAGATTAGCTTTGGCTATGCAGGCCTAATTGCTTCTTTAACCCTGTAAGTATCTGATTAAGTAGCATGTACAGTTTCAACATTCAAGATCTAGGAGCATCAGACCACACTACATTGGTAGTGTCTGTTCCCTTTTGTGCATAATTTGCTGACAAGCTTGTGATGTTAATACAGTAATGATAAAAGGAAGACTCTGAATGCCTTTTACTACCACAAGGTGCGTGGCAAGCTCTCAAAGAACACAAACATCATTCAACGTGCATTGACATCTGTATCCATAACAGCAGTTGGCGCTGAAGCAACTCACAACTTATCAACAAAAGAGAATACCATCACTATTGGCACTCAGTTCGCTCTGAGTCGTTCAACCACACTGAAAGCGCGTATAAACAACATTGGCACGACAAGTGTTGTTATGGAAAGCAAGTGGAACGGGAAGTCTTTTGTTACTATATCAGGTGAAGTTGACATCAAGGCTTTGGACAAGACCCCCAAGTTGGGAGTGGCCTTTTCTACCAGATCATAAGTGGCTGTTGATGCACCTCATTTTACTGTTATATTTTGATAACTAAAGTAACATATTTAGCACTAGCACAAGGGCACCATTGCCAAACAATTGAATAGTCAGATTATGTAGAAACTAGAGGCAGAATATCACCTCCAAAGAACTCTTGTCCAAACAAGATGCTTTTCTAAAATTTGTTAAATTTTGTTCTTAGTTTGAAATATCTGTTAAGCATAGCATTACACTTATGAATGTTTTTATCAAAAGAATTCATGGTTTACATTTCTTTGAGCATACAATCATTAAAGAATTGTTTTTTCGTCCTAGTTTACTGAAAAAAGAATTAAAATATAGAAACTCCAAAATATAAAAATTTATAAAGATATAGTAATACAATCTTTTAAAGGGTAATTTTAGGTGTTAAAAAGAAACAAAATAATTTGGCAAAATAAAATAATAAGTAATAAATTTATATAATAAAGGTCTCTCTCACTTTCTTCTGGGAAAAAAAGAAGAAGCTCGCTCTCGTCTCTTCTTCCTCTGGACTTGGAACATGGCCGCAAGCCTGCAAAAATGGTGCAAACTGCCAACAACCCTCACGTTGGATATTATTGAAAACCCATTTCGTCCCACGTACGTTTCTTCTATTCTTCCTTTCGCTTTGTTAATTGGGTTTTTTAATATGTTTTCTAGTGTGTGTTTGTGTGTGTGTGTGTGTGAGAGAGAGAGAGAGAGATGGAGGGAGATAGGGAGGGAGGGAGGGAGAGGGAGGGAGAGAGGGAGAGAGAGAGGGGGAAAGAGAGGGGGAGAGAGAGAGAGAGATTGTCCTGCTGTATTGTTAGTTTTATAGCACTTCTTCAATCACTGGGTGAAGGGTTAAGCTAGCTGTATTATACTGAACAAAGCTATAACAATTATACCTTGAACCAAATCTTAGATGATTGAAATAGAAGCAGATATCACAAACACTGCACTATACAAATTTTGGGCCTTTTATTAACAAGAGTAATATTTGTTTCAGGGATAAAAAGTATTCAAATAGGATTGTATTGAACTCATACAATCTTATGCTATGGCGGAGAATACTGAGAAGATCATGTTGTACGTGTTCGAGTCATTAATATTTGAAATTTTTTGTTAAGAACAAAGTAATTTGACTGTTGTAGCATGACAGAGGACCCTGGCTAAGATTATAGTTCAAAAGCATGTTTCTGAAACTCTTCGTCCTGCAAAGCACACAAATTTCTCATTTCTTTTATTCGTTTTTACGGTTGTATAATTTCACAAGTACTAATTGGCAATCATACTGGTATTTACTCTTATATTTGGCCAGAAAACAAGATACCCCGACAGACACTGCACACGTACAATACCTTAAAGGCTTCAAAGATAGTAAGTCCTTCATAAGGAACACCTCTCCTTCTCTCTTTTGTCCTTTGTTTTCAGTTATATACTTATGATCCATTGTGCATTATTTGTTATATAAACAAATTGTGCATATGGCCAATTTCCTTGGCTAGCAATTATTGTCATATTATTTAGTCAGGTTTACTTTCTAGTCTTATGCCTTCTTGAATAATAAACATAAAGAGTTAAATATGAAATCTTTTAGAATTTTTGAGTGTGACTCTAAGAGGTGAAGAAAACAAAGCAGTTATTTTTATATAATAAAGCTCGCTCTATCTTATTCTCCTTAATCCTCCGGCTTGGATCATAGCTGCGACAACGCCTGCACTGGAGGTAATTGAAAACCCTTTTTGTCTCAGGTATGTTTCTTCCAATTATTTGTTTGTTTTTACTTAATTCAAGTTTTTTTTATCTATGTGCCTGTTTATGCTCCTTTAATATTTTTTAATGGATCTATATATGTATCTCAGGCTGTAAATAGACTTACAGAATTTATCCCTTCTATTTACGACTTTGATTATCCTACTGTATTATTATATTTTATAGTTCTGCCATGATAACCAAGTATAATAACAGCTAGCTGCACTCAAGAACACTATAACTTCATAGCTAAAACCAGATTTTAGATATAGAAGCAGATATTGACATTGCAGGATACAAATTTGGGTTGGGATGACATCCTAGTTATACTATACTAACATCTTGAATTTTGATATGTTGCCATTTCTTGTTTTGGGCGTTTTCTGTATAAGAAGTACCGTTTGTTTTTGTATATACTTTTATGATGGATACTGCTACTTTATTGGTTGTAATTACAAGACTTTGAATTTCTCCGGAATATGCATGAAAGGTTGAAAAAACATGAGTCCAACTAGCAAATCCTTTGAATTTTGAAAATGTGTTAGATTATGCTATCATTGTATGACATATTAAAACAAATACAAAGCTGATGTTTTCCAATTCTCAAGCACATCATGGCTTAATTGTAAATGAGGGCTAGCTTTTTTATCTACACATCTACAATATAACTATAAGTCGTTCTAAACACATTTCATCACAGCTAAAAGTTTATGTCTCCATGTTGTTCAGAATAAAAGTGTAAATCAAAATCAATATTTTGCAAACTCTGGTGACATGTATATCAGTCTCTTGTATAATCTATACTATACTATAAAAAGCCAACATGGGTATAATTTGTAGTCGTACAAAATTTTGGTTTGGTACTCTCTTCTAAAACTAAAAGTCTACATGTAGATATCTATTAAACAATTTCATATACTAAAAACACTCCTTATGTATATTAATATCTTTTTAAATATAATTTATAATTAGTTGAATAAAGGTGAAAACTACTGTTAATAACATATATTAATATTAAAAAAATACTTATAAATAAATGTATAACTAATTATAAATATACAATTTTGAATATCTTTTGTCTAAAATACATATAAATAATTGAAGACGCTACTTTTTAATTATAACGTATTCTACTCGAAATTTAACTCCAACGTGTTCTAATTCATTACAAACACGAACCATTACGTAACATATGACGATATATGAGATACGAAAAATTTGATTTAAAATTAATTGAATAATAAACTGTCACATATTAATATCAGAAAAATATTTATAGATAGATAATAAATTGTGAAAGCTAAATTTCCGTTAGAAGATATATAATTAGTTGGTTAATATAATTTAATTAAAATCCAATTCATTAATACTAAAATACTAATAAGATGGTGTTAAGATCTAAATTATAATTAATAAATATGAATTATATACTCGCCCGTGCTTTGCACGGGTTAAAGGCTAGTGTTAATTAATGCAAGAAAATATTGTGAAATTACCAAATAATTTGGGGCGAAAAACAATCAGAATGATATGCTTGGATGGATGTAAGAGGTTTCATGAACTGCGGGTTGGAGAATACTGTTTGGCTTACAACCCTTGACAAGAGTAGAATTTTGATGTTTTAAAAATATATGACTGCAATAGCCAATAAGTAACGCCTATATATTTGGCAGTTTCATATCAATATATTGATGGATTATTTGTCAGATGATTTATTTAGTTACGGCCCATTAGATATAGTGTCTCTCTCATAGGATAGTAAACTCAATACTAACATACGGATTGGTCATTTATATGTATTTATTTTAAAAAAGAATTAGAACTATAAATTGTGATTTGTAACCCAACATTCTTTATCAAATTTTCTGTCATAAAGTCACTATAGAACATAGATCAATAGAAATTACTTAAAAGAGCTATGAGAATAATACAATGAGAACTTCAAAAAGCATACAGAACACATTCTTCATCGAGAAGTGTAGATATTGAAGTATTGATTAAAAAATTCAGGCATATGTAGGCATCAAATATTTAACAACTAATGGTTTTTAAAGTAGAAACTAGAATAGTGCATTAAGATAATCACAACTCGCAAGTTGATTTTATTACTCTGGGGCATGGAAACAAGGAACGGGGGACGTGACCACGTATTGCGACCCGGTTCGTTCGTCCCCGATCCCGGAACAAACGCGACCGGAAACGTCGCCGATCGCGATCGGAAACGCCGGCAGCAGCGACTCCGATCAACCAGGTCGCGATCAGATTCACCATATTCCGCCATACGCAAACGGACACTTTTTCCCGCCGGCGCCGGAAAGTTATGAAGCTGGTGTTGTAGCAGAAAGATGAAAAAAGAAGAAGAGAAAAGAAGATGAAAGAGACTGAAGATGAAAGAGATTGTACAAGAGAAGAGTTATAATATGTATACAGGTGTATTGTATAATACATGTACCTGGACATTAGGTTGTCCAGGTTCATTTTTGGTTGGTGAACAGCTGGCAACATACCATATTATATTGTATGTGAAATATGTTAATATAGCTGATCAGATCTTCGATCAATGTACTACAATACATTTTATGCAGGAGTACATTTTTTCAAAAAAATATATCAGCTCGTTTTTTCTTGAAATAATAATTAAAAATATAAGAAATGATGAAAAAAATATTAATTTAACTATAATAGTATAATTAAATTTAATTTAATTTAAGAATATATCGTACCCATACGTTCCCTCGTACCCCTGCGTTCCCTCGTACCCGAACGTTCCATCGTTCCGGAAACGTTCAAGGTAGCCTTCCACGTTCCCGATTTCGTACCGCGTTTCGTATCGAACCCCGTCCCATGTAACCATGCTCTGGGGTTCATCGATAGAAGTAATATTTTAATGTTGCTGCATCGGATATTAACGAACATAACGATCAATACCTGATTTTTCTTTTACTTAAATGACAATGAAAAAAACTCTTAACAATTTATTCTTGGGATAAAGCAATTTATCCCAATTTGAATTGGATAGTACATAATTGGAGCCCAACCCACTCAGTGTTGTTAGAATCGCGATTAATCTCGCTTCGCGAGTAAGCGAATGTTTCGCAAGCTGCATATGACCGATTTAGTGCAATTATGAAATTGGCATAAAATCAAGCCTGATTCGCGATTACTTGCCAAATATCGCACTATCTTCAAAAATACAAAATGATTGAAATAACCTTAAATTAAAAATAAGTTATAATCCTTTACAAGGAAGAGAAAGAATGTGTAAAGTTCAATGGAGACCCTATTTTAGTTGGAGTCTCAGAGTCCATTCGGCATCATTGAGCCAAATTTAAACAATGAGTCAAATTTCAAACCTATTTTGATGAAGATCATAGGTTTAAAATTTGAATCATTGTTTAAGATTTTATCCAACGATGTAGAATGGACTCCGAGACTCCAACTAAAACGGGGTTTCCATTGAACTTTACTCTAAATAATATTATCACGAAAATAAGTAACTCACAAATTTTATGTAAAACAGATCATAAACCAAATTCTATGGCTAATTTTACTTTGTTTTGCCATGTTTTACAATTTTCATGGTTTTTACAAGCTGCCTAAGAAGATATAGCAACTTCGTACCAAGAACATATCTGGCAACACATTAATACAAGCACAACAGTCATAAGCAAACAATGTATTTTTAAGGAAAGTGTCACTGAACAATTGCACCGTACAAGTTAAACTGGCCAAAAAGGAAAAAGAATAGAAAACCAATAAACCAGCCATATAACAATATTAATAAATGCCAAAAAGTAGTCACATCCAATATTATGTTATTAAATAAAAAAGAACTATCCATATTTATTTATTTATTTGACAATTAAAGTTAACAAATTAGCGAAGTTAATAAAAAAGGAATAGAACTAGAACTTGTTGAAAATTGACGCAAACATATACACAAATTACATTAGGATTTGTGAGCAGGTTAAATTTGATGTCAGCAATAAAAATTCCACTTTTCAGATGTGCACTGTACACAGACATGTATACACTATTTTCCCGGCGCTGATCCAATAACCAGAAATGAGAGAGGAGGTCAAATCTCACACAAAACAAGCTAGTGTAGTTGACAACCAGATCGATGTAAAATAGGCAAACTGATGAACTCAGTCACTCACAAATCTAGATGAAATATTGGGACTGACTTGAGCTTGCCGTAATCCTTGTTAAAAGTATCTAATTGAATTAAGTAAACATTATCATAAATTAGAAACCCATCTAAGTTATCACATGATAATAATATATACATGAAGAGCAATATTGTTTAGACATAATTTATAGACCTTAATTACAAATGAAACTACAAATTAAACAGTGAGATTACTTGGATCGGTCACTAGGATCTCGTCATTACGCATGGTATATATTAATGTTATAATAGATATCCAACAACTCAATCAACATATACATAGGAATACAAAATAAATTTATACACAAACCTCTTGTTTACTGGATGATATATGAGTAAAGACCAGTATCCTTGGTCATTAGTACTTGCGGAAATGAAGAATAGTAAGACATAAAAAAAATGAAACTCTTTTGCTTTGCAAGACAAAGGGTTTTAAACACACGCCATTAGCCTATAATCTTAGCCGGGTTTCTTTCTCATTCTGAAACCGTCAGATTATTTTGTTTTTGAGTTCTGATAATAATGACAAGATTCTTTTTGGTTTTCTTCGCCAACGGCTTAGACCATTCCCATCAATGTAGTGGGGCCAGTTTTATGAAAAATGCAAAACTGAAAAAAGCGCAAGCTCCAATTTTAAAGCGCAACTCGCGAAGTGTGATTACTCACACGATTTTTTGGCCAAAAATTAAATTATCTATCTATCTATTGATCTATCTATCGTGTGAGTAATCGCACTTCGCGAGTTGCGCTTTAAAATTGGAGCTTGTGCTTTTTTCAGTTTTGCATTTTTCACAAAACCTGGCTCTACATTGATGGGAATGGTCTGAGCTTTTGGCGGAGAAAACCAAGAAGAATTTTGTCATTATTATCAGAACTCAAAAACAAAATAATCTGACGGTTTCAAAATGAGAAAGAACCCCGGCTAAGATTATAGATCAATGGCGTGTGTTTAAAACTCTTTGTCTTGCAAAGCACATTTGTTTTCATTTTTTTTATATCTTACTGTTCTCCATTGCCGCAAGTGATAATGAGCAAGGATACTAGTCTTTACTCTTATATCATCCAGAAAACAAGAGGTTTGTGTATAAATTTTTCTGCATTATATGTTGATTGAGTTGTTGGATATCTATTTTAACAATAATATATATCATGTGTAATGACGAGATCTTGGTGACCGATCCATGTAACCTCGTTGTTTAATTTGTAGTTTGATTTCTGAACAATATTGCTCTTCATGTATATATTATTATCATGTGATAACTGCGATGGGTTTCTGATTTCTGATAATGTTTACTTGATTCAATTAGAAATTTTTAACAAGGATTACGGCAAGCTCAAGTTCAGTCCCAATGTTTCATCTAGATTTGTGAGTGACTGATTTCATCAGTTTGCCTATTTTACATCGATCTGGTTGTCAACTACACTAGCTTGTTTTGTGTGAGATTTGAGCTCTTCTCTCATTTCAGGTTATTGGATCAGCGGGAAATGGTGTATACATGTCTGTGTACAGTGCACATCTGAAAAGCGGAATTTTTAGTGCTGACATCAAATTTAACTTGCTCACAAATCCTAATGTAAGTTGTCTATATGTTTTCAGTGCAACGGGGTCAATTTTCAACAAGTTCTAGTTCTATTCCTTTTTTATTGGCTTCGCTAATTTGTTAACTTTAATTGTCAATTAAATAAATATAAATACTTTTTATTTAATAACGTGATATTGGCTGTGACTACTTTTTGGCATTTATTAATACCGTTATATGGCTGGTTTATTAGTTTTCTGTTCCTTTTCCTTTTTGGCCGGTTTAACTTGTACGGTGCAATTGTTCAGTGACTCTTTCCTTAAAAATACATTTTTTGTTTAAGATTGTTGTGCTTGTATTAATGTGTTGCCAGATATGTTCTTGCTACGAAGTTGCTACATCTTCTTAGACAGCTTGTAGAAACCGTGAAAATTGTAAAACATGGCAGAACAAAGTAAAATTAGCCCTAGAATTTGGTTTATGATTTGTTTTACATAAACTTTTGAGTTACTTATTTTGGTGATAGTATTATTTAGAGTAAAGTTCAATGAATACCCCGTTTTAGTTGGAGTCTCGGAGTCCATTCTACATTGTTGGATAAAATCTTAAACAATGATTCAAATTTCAAACCTATTTTCTTCATCAAAATAGGTTTGAAATTTGACTCATTGTTTAGATTTGACCCAATGATGCAGAATGGACTCTGAGACTCCAACTAAAATGGGGTCTGCATTGAACTTTACTCAGGCATCAAGACTTGTCCTCAATCTCATTATAATCTTTTAAAGCCTTTAAATGGATTAAATACTTCATAGGGAACACCTCTTCTTCTTTCTTTTGCCTTTGTTATCAGTTATTATATTTTGATATATTGTGCAGCATTCGATTTGGATATATAAACAATTATTGCATATGGCCAACTTCCTTGGACAGTAATTGTTGTGATATAATTAAGTCATGTCTAGCTACCAGTCTTATACTTCATTGAACCATGATTAAATGTTTACTCTTCTCATTTATACTCATCCATATTCCATTTGCATGAATAAATTCTTTTCTGTTGGATGGATTGCCATGCTCATCCTTTTTGGCCACACAAGGTTCTCACCAACTTCGCCATTGATGGACGTTCTCTTTTTCCTGGTATGAAGGCTTTTTGTAGATTCGACATTCTGAAGCCGAAATCTGACGTGGTGAGTTTAGTAATGTCGTGTTATATTGATGGAAAGCAATTATTAATTTCTGTATTACTATGTAGTATAATTTGTTATAATTATATATAAAGCACTGATGAGGGAGGACAGGATGCCAAACTAGCTCTCTGCATAAATTGCCAAGGGGAAGCTCGACTGCTCCTAGTTACTAATAAGCATCTGAATTTCTTATGATATTATTGTGTTGTTTGTGTTTGAATGTATCAGATAGGAGTTGAATACCAACATAAATATGCTGGGATCAATGTACACATCATGAGGTTGACTGGAAACCCTATTCTTAACTTCTCTAGCTTTGTAAGAGATAGCACTACTGCACTGGAAACAGATGTCTCATATGATATGAGAACGGCAAAATTTTCCGGTGGTATTACCCTTCGCTATGTAGGCCTGAAGAACACCTTCATGTTGTAAGTATCTAACTCCGTATTGTTTTAGAATTTCAAGTGTATCTATTAATTTGTTGCCAGGATCCTATTGTGTAATCTGCTGATGAAACCTTGTAATGTTTATACAGTGGTTATAAAGGGAGCACATTGAACGCATCCTACTGCCATAAAGTAAATTGCAACCTCTGGAAGAACATGAACGTCATTCAACGTGCATTGGCTTCTCTGTCTATTATAGCAGTCAGTGCTGAAGCAAGTCATAATTTATCTACCCATCAAAATACTATCACCTATCACACTAAGTTTGCATTGAGTTCTGCGACCATACTGAAAGCATGTTACGACAACCATGGTGTGGCAACTTTTGTTATGTTAAGCAAGGTTAATCAGAATTCCCGTGTTGCCATTTCAAGTGTGTTTTACACCAGGGATTCAGACAGCAGTGCAATGTTTGGAGTGAGTTTCGGTACCAAGTTCTAAGGGGCCTTTTATGTAGCTTATTTTCCTTCAAGGCTGACCATGAGAAAATGCTTTACTGTCTCTAATATTCTATTTTCTCTTTTGTGATACATGACCATTCTATGACTTGCGAGTTATATTTTGCAACCTGCTTACTAGATTCCTGTTGTCTTCACTAGAATGATGGGACAAATTACAAGGATCCCTTTAACTCAATACACATGTGAAGGATAGTATTTCTCGCATTAAAAGTTATGGGACCTGGTCTCCAATAATTAAGTGCTAGGGATGTTTTAAACAACATATTTTTCTACCTTTGGATGAATGTCTAACGACCAGGATTGTAATATTTTTTTTTTAACATGTTCATGTTCAGTGTTTTTAACCTCCGGATGAGTAAAATATTCATTTCGATCGTCCAGCATAAAAAATGGTTGAATGGATAAGCAGTCATTTTACTCGTCGAGCTGTTAAAAGCGATCAACGTGTTTAAAAATATTATAATTTTGACGTCGGATATTCATCCAATAACAGATTAACAGGTTACATAAAACATGTATGCTATTTAAAACGCCACAATACGTAATGGATCCAGAACCCTTAAGTTATACCAAGGGCTTGTTTTTGCCTTCTTTTATGTGTCTCGTGCATGTGTTTATTGTTAATTATTTAACCATCAAAGAGCCATTGGAAATGCTCCTGGTTTTTAATCATCAAGCAAAAAAAGATGGAGATTTATTTTATCTTTACACTTAATTCATCTGAGAAGCAAAAGCACTTGCTACATCCCGTGCCACGAAAATTCGGTAAATTTAAATTATTATTATTACAATTGTATATTTTAAATGTCTTAAAATAATATTTATCATATTCGAACTATGCTTGAAAACCGGACTACTTAAAAAGATTGATTAATTTATGATTTATCTTATTGTCCATATACTTGTATCCATATCTATTATCTAATGTCGTTTAGATTAATAGAATTATCTCCTTAATCCACGGTACGTAAACGAGCAGCTAATATGTAAAGGACAAGATGCAAATATAACTAGGAGCACTGCAATCCAAAATGCAACACAGTAAGACATACAATGATACAAATTTAAGTTAACAGAACGAAAGAAGTCTGAATAACCATGACATTTTTGGTACTGCCAATAAAGTGCTTTCTTTCACCAACATATCTTAACCCAGACCTATATTTTTACAAACCATTCCATAATTTCTGGAGGCTATAGAGATCGCTGAGGATCTAAAGTAGCACTGACACTACTTGCACAACTAGTTATAATGCAGTAAGACGGTCAAGACTTCGCCCATTCCAGTGAGCCCCGTATTACATGGGTTAAACACACCTCTTTAGCATTCATCAATAAGATGGCTATCGTTCTCCTGGATGAGCTTGAAAACTATTGGATACCTGAATCACACTCATGGCTTAAACCATGCTCAATTCTCAATCCATGTCAAAGATCCCACTATTAAATATCTACTAGGAAGTTCTCCAGCTGACGGTGCGAGGTAAGTGATTTTATTCCTGAAAATGACCATTTAATAACAACTATCAATCAGTCATCTATATATAAATGGTAAGCTGGAGGAGTTTTCAAGTTTGGAACCTTTGAGTGTCGACATCTGTCACGTAGATGAACCCAGCAACATTACTGCATCAAAAAAGAATAATATACACTCATCACAAAGGAAAATGCTATTAGTGATACAATGTAAATGCAGGCAAGTAGTTGTTCTAACGACCGATAGAAAGTAAATGACGACTAAACTAAAAAAGAAATATTCCATGCCTTGAAATGATTTCATTTGGATCTTTGGCATAGGAAACGGCAAGAACTAGATGAAGCAGGTCCCTGTCAATTTTTACTTGAACCAATCTTGTCGGATCTGCAGCAGGCTCAGCACCAATTGGCAGAGCTGAACGAGGGGCCTGTGGCCCCCCACCAACTCGAAAGACAGTTAAATCGCTAAAACTAGCAACATTAGAGTGTGGGGACAGATCATTAGTAAGGCCATAAAAGTATTCCTGAAAAATTTAACCAAACACAAATAATATTCAAAAATTCACATTTCTAAACCACTAAATCATTTAATCTTAGATTTAAAGGAAAAAGTTAAAATCTTTTACCCTTATTCTGTGGCCCCTAGCCTTCTGACGCACTTTCGCGTTCCTTGATACAACGCCACCTGACTTTTGAAGTTTCACAACATCTACATTAGGCTTGCTTTTCAAAACATCTTTGAGCATGCTACAAAGTTTTTCCTGCGCAAATTTTAATGATCAAGACAGACACTGGCAAGTACCAATTCTGGTCTAAAATCTCAAACTGGCACAAATTCTTTCAAACTTTGAGGTCAAGTATTTAAGAAAATTCAAACAAACAATAAGACCAAAATATAAAGATGACGAAAATCATAATAGCAACTACATTAACAGCCAACCTAGGAAACAAAAAGAATTGCATTCTGACCAGTAGATTTCAGCTACTGACTGAATAAAACTAACCTGTCCCAGAACCAGAACAACTGTTGCACTGAATGTATCAATCGCATGTAAAAGTAGCTGAAACAGGTACAGTTAAAATGTCAACATCTAAAATTTATACATTCACTGCTTGAGCCAACTGATTTCACCAGACTAGCAACATTGAATGTATATATTTACAACTCGGGTACCTCATAACCAAGACCATCTACCCAGCCCATGGTATTGATCACCATTCCAGCAGCTCGAGATTCAGTATTCCCGGCAAACTGTCTCTCCAAGATTTTAGAAAGTTCCTTGACCAGAACCTTGTAAAGATCAGCATTTGCACTGTAGCAAGCGTGAGGGCCACAAATGATTAAAAAGGAACAATAAATTGGAACTGCCATACAAAATAAATGGGTGGCAAGAAGTAGTACCTAGGTGTTGGATGCCCATAGAAGTACACAAGAGGCATTTCAAGAGGAATTCCTTCCACAGGATCAATAGGCATTTCAATTGGAGTGGCAGCGACGCACCCGGGAATGGTTATAGATCCTTGGCCAATGTCTAAATCCACAAATGTAGGTTTCCAACCTTGTTTAGCTGCCCAACTAAGAAGCATCCTAGACAAGGTACTCTTTCCTGAATCTGTAGGTCCCACAACAATTACCCTTGGACCCTAAACAACACACGGATTGAAACTTTAGAAAGAAAAGAAAACGTGCAACATTTGTGGATAATGCGTCTTCATATCCAACTTTAGGCAACAACTAGGGAGTAAAATAAAGATAGCAACTGTATACACTATACACAACATATCAAATAGGATACTTCTACAATATTACAAGGACTGTGATACTTCACTGGAGATATTATTCCTTCAACAGTGCTAATTAAAAAACAGATACAACTGCAAATACTCCATGACACATGTCGCTGTAAAGAAGGCTATAGAATAAGAGGAACTCGACAGAGTACCAGATGCCAGTTTTCAAGTTTACATCTATAGATACTCTATAATAGTATAGAGAACTAGACTATAGCGTTAATCTATCTAGATTAAATTTGCACTTGGAGCTCTATAATGAGAATGAAAAGATGTCGTACGTCTTTGGAACTAGCAGAAGTTAACACAAGACTACTTATTGCTCATAACATTTTTAGAGGGAAAACGGATTCAGGTTATTCTTAAAACCTCCATAAGCTAATGGCAATCTCTAATCCTAAAAGAAAAATGTATCTGGCATTTAAGATGGCATCACATATTAAAGACTGCAGTTATGGAAAAGCAATTCCTACTTTCACAAAGAAGACTTCTAATATTTTATATCTAAAAAAACAATGACTGGGATAGTACTTGAGAAGACTCGGTATCACTAGGAGATGCTTTGGCACGGTTTCTCCTTGCATCCAGTACAGCATGTACATTTACGTAACTAACCATTGGTGTCTGACATAAAGATAAAAAGAATTAGTTGCTGAGTAAAATTTAGCAGACTACCTTTACAAAAATTCATGTTACCTCATCTGCTGTGTAATAAGTTTCAGTAGGACCATCCATTTCTATAGTAGCTCCATACCAAGTAAAAACCTGAGAAAGTCGTGTGAAAGATGACAAGGCATTATATTAGTAGCAAGCAGGTGACTAGTACTAAAAACCAATTGGAAATCGCACCTACTGGTTAATAGTGTCAAGTCTAGGCAAGCAGCAACAGATTTAAAACACAACTACTAATAGTAGAAATATAGAGTGTACAATTTGGTCACATATAATCCTCTGGAGGCAAGGATATTCTACTATCTGTCAGTGTAGAATTTCTATTTGTAGAAATATAGAGTATACATTTTGTTCACCTATGCCCGCTCTAAGCGGGATAACTGGACTGAGCATGTCCCGTCCCTTTATGTTGTGCACATACAATCCTCCAGAGGCAAGTACATTCTTAGTCCATGTAAAATATATGCAGTTAAGAATTTGTGACTAGTGGAGCAGTATAATGAGGTCAGAAATATAATGCCGTGAATTTGCGATATAAATGAACCACAACACTTAAAGATTGTCCAAAGAAGTCATCTTTATTCAGAAACCACAAACCCCTCATTGATCAAAGAGCCAATAATACCCTAATATTTACAAAAGTAGCTAGGTCCGCTCCGCGTAGAAATCAAGGGATGATAAAAGAGTAATTTAAACGAAAGTTGAAAAGTTGAACAAGGCTTACTGCAAATTTGACGGAAGGGGGGAAGGAGAGCCAAATTTGAGGAGGGATCTCAGTGCCAAAGATTTCAGCAGTGCCAGTGAGTAGCCTAAGACGAAGAGGAGATTCCGGGCCGATTTCAACTCGTAGCTCACATTCCTTATCCAACTTAACCTGCTCTGGTGTTGATGCCGATGCCATTACAGCCTTGTTGAACCGCAACAACCAATCAACTAACTACAAAAATCACTACACAATTCATTCACTTGTCTAATCTTGACATAGACTAACACCCATTTCATCAAACAAACATTGCTTTAAGATAGTATTATTATAACATAAAACAATCACGCAAATTTGATCGTACAAAGACAAATAAGTATGCAAAGCCATTCAGACAAAGAGAACACGAAGAGTGTGTATATATTTGAATTCACAGCGACATTTAATCAAACAAGTGAAGTACATTACATTTATCATATCAAAACTTAAAGCAGTATACAAAAAGAGAAATTATTAATTATTAAGAAAATTTTTACAAAAATTACCTGTTCCTGTGCGTCTGTGATGGAAAAAGTTAGCTCAGGGTTTGGTAAACAGCTCCTGAAGGAGGGGCTGAAACGTTTGGACTCGACTAATACAGATTGGGCGAATGGTCGCGACGAATACAATAAATGTGTCAGTGCTCTTTTTGCTAAAATTATACTAGTATATTGCTCTTTTAGGATAACTAATTCTATTGTTTTCATTTTTTTAATGGAGTATGCATTTTTTAACTAGATATCAAAATAATGTTTCTTAATTTGTGCAAGAAATATTTGTCATAAAAAAAAAGGTGGATATGGACATTAAAAGATGGATATGATACATATAAAATGATTATTTTATATAAGGTTCAGCTCAATACCGGGAGGCCTAATGTAAAATTAAATTATTATTTTTTTAATATAAAATTATTAATTTTAATTATATTGATATATAATATATATAGATAAAATTAATATTTATAATATACAATTTTTGACAAATTATATATTATTATTCACTAAAAATATTTAGCAAAATAATTAAAAAAGAATTTTCCAGTCCACCGAGCTACTTGATAAGTCCTATCATAGTGATGATTTATTTAAATTAAAAAGCATCTATATAGTTCAAGACTTCAAGCTTTTACTTTTTAGCTTTTACATAGTTCAAGCTTTTTTGGCTTCTTTAGTCACATTTCTTGAAAAAACCAAGCCCAGCCTTTTGGGGCACCTCTGCTGAAGTCTGTATGCTGGATGTAGTCAACCAGAAGTGAATCTAACTTTTGGAAGCAGGATGCATCTAGGATTTCAAATTCATTAGAAAATCAGAGGATAAAGAACATTCTTCCGGCCATGCAGAATTCGAAATATGGCTATTTTAATAACAAACTCCTGCTTCAACCATGGGATAATATTGTACTTAGGAAAATTTGTATACTAGAAAATACTAAACACAGACAACCTACGGGTGTCAAGTACCCCCACTGCCCCTGCGTGTCTCCGTCCCTGTAATTGGAAGAGTAGTGGTTAAGCATTTTTAAAAATTCATGGAGCTGCCTGCATCTTTGCATAGGAAACCAACACAATTTTCAAATACAATAAGTGATGGAAATGATGTCCGGGGAACACCTGTCCTCCTTGAAAACTTGTTTGATAAAACAGTATGATAATATGAATAAAAAGTTGAAGTTAACTGAATGAACAAATTAGCAGTAAGAAATGAATTGCGGAGTTGCTTTAATCTTGACGCGCAATGATCAGGAAAGGACACAAGTCCTTTCTTGGTGACTGCAGAGCACCCTATGCCTTAAATGAAGAAGAAAATGTTACCAGCAGGCTAGTAGAATGACAATGATAATGAGGCGAGTGAGGTCCGTAAGAATGATGTCAGTGAAGATGAAGTTCTTGGGCATGCAGACCCTTGAATGGGGACTGAAGCGCTGAAATCATTTTGTATGACCGGATCTTTCTATTAAAAAAATGAAATAATGGATGTTATGTTGGCATCTTTGATTTGTTTATTGTTTAGTTTGTTTGTAAATTTGGAAAATGATGGGGAGAAATTGATGCATGATACTGATCTGTCAGATGAAGTGTATATAACCACTGCCGGCCTATTGAATTGCTATGACTTTTGAGATGTGATTGTGGCGAAAGATCAGTTCCAACTAATTTCTGTGCTTTGAGAAATTATTGCCCTATTGGAGCACTTTGATATTCAATATAATTCCATAAGGCTCTCATAAGTCCGGTTCTGAACCATCTTGTTTTACGCTGTAGTAAACACACAAAACCCTTGATATTCCTATAATCTGAGTATACCGCTTTGATACATATTTGTTGTACAAACTTATGTAACAGAATGCCAGAAACAATATGATTTTCATGCAGAGGAGTGTAGTCTACAGAACACCTCAAGCTCACGGAACAAATGATTATCAGATTGTTTAACGACTACTCAGTTCCAACTAATTTATAATCCTCAAGTAAGTCCAAACCTCCAACAATGACTACAGACTACAAAACCTAATAGCACTGGTGTAAGAGCACAGAATGAGGTCAGCTGAGAATGCCGGCCAATCTTTAGCTCTGTCACTGACTGTAATGTGAGAATGATTTGTCGTTTGAACAACTGTAGCAGCTTTAGCAGTAACTTTCAAGAGATACCAAACAAATAAATCATTTATCTATTAACCCAATTGATAATTAACAAATTGATGGATCACCAATAGTTGTACAAATGTGGCGTTTATTTATCATAACATATCTAACCAAGATGTTCACAAGCTGCATGTAGTCCAAATATATATACCATCTGTTGATATTGTCCAAGATTCTTGCATGAAATACCTTTGAAAATAATAGTGAAATTCTAGAATTGTAATCATTGTTAGCTGAAGCCGGCATGAATTTGACAGGATATATCCTCAACTTCCATAAAAGAACAGGTTCCCTAGTTGTAGTATCCGCCAACGGTTTTAAAATACGTTAAGTTAGAAACAGATTATGAATGAACAATGTCATTTTCTCTTCATATACTGAAATTTTATACAATTCCTCAGAGTTTTTCTAATTTTGTAAATATGAATCGAATATGCATCTGGGCTTTCCTCGTCTCATTCCTTCTTCTTACACGTTCTACACGATCTGAGGATGATGTTCAATCCACTTTAGTCAAGTTCATCCAGAAACTTACTAGCAGTAATGATATTCCTGATCCAACATGGGGTTGGAATTTGAGTTCTGATCCTTGCAAGGATCAATGGAAGGGTGTGACTTGTAGTAACAAGACTTTTCAAGTGCAAAAGCTACAACTTGATGGCTTAAATTTTGCTGGAATTTTTGATCCGTGGATACTTTGTACTGGTGATAAATCTTTTGCTGAATCTCTTACTGAACTTAGTCTCAATGACAACCGTCTTCGCGTAGAAAACCTTGATGAGATCTCAAGTTGCAAATATCTTTCAAGATTGCATTTACGTGGAAATATGTTCTCTGGTAACCTTCCTGATTCTATGTCGAGGTTAAACAATCTAAAGATCCTTGAAATCTCTCAGAATCAATTTTCCGGTGTTTTGCCTGATTTGGCCAGAATATCTGGCCTGACAGAGTTTTTAGCTCAAGACAATGAGCTTTCAGGGTTTATTCCAAAATTTGATTTTTCTAACTTTCTGAAATTCAATGTCTCCAAAAACAATTTCAGTGGTCCTATTCCAGATGGCGGTTCTCGTTTTCCTGCTAGTAGCTTCGACAATAACTTGGGGTTATGTGGTGAACCATTACCTAACGAATGCCTAAAAGAAGACAAGCCTAAGAGTGGCTACTCCCGCGATCAAATTCTCATGTTTGCAGGCTATTTTCTTATAGGTTTGGTTATTGTGCTGCTCATTCTGTATAAATTCTGTTCAAAAGGCAAGAAAAACAAGAAAGTAAGTGATAGTATTGATATTAAGGTAGAAGCCTCTGATTATGATGGTAGCACCAAGCCTAGTATCATGTCAAATGATAAAAGTGCAGATAGCAAATCAGAATCTTCAGCTACCTCAGCTGAAAGTGCAAAATCCTTGGTTGTTTTATCCAGTCCCGAGGTAAATGGCTTGAAGTTTGAAGAATTGCTCAAGGCACCAGCAGAGCTGATCGGGAGAGGAAAACATGGGAGCGTGTATAAGGTCATATGCGAGAGCCAAGGATTGACAATGGCTGTGAAAAGGATTAAGGATTGGTCGCTTTCTAGCAACGATTTCAAAATTAGAATGAAAAGGTTGGATCAAGTGAGGCATCCTAGGGTGCTGCCTCCTATTGCATTCTACTGCTCCAAACAAGAAAAGCTTCTAGTATATGAATATCAGCCCAATGGAAGTCTCTTCAAGCTTCTCCATGGTAATGACTTCGTCCCTTTTATTTTTTATAACCTGATGAATTTTACTGTGGTCCGTTTGAGAACCTGGATTTCATTTGAAATTCTGAATTTGAACAATTAACCTGTTTGGAAATATCAATTTCATTTGAAATCGAGGACATTCAAATATTAGTATAAACCTGATAATTTGAACTGACAACTCAAATTCTGTCATTTGTAATTAAATGCACGTTTCCAAACGCCCTCTTAGCTTAATCTTGCTATATCACAAATGAACAGGAGACCAAGTGACCTTTGATTGGAGCAGCAGACTAAGTCTAGCCGCTACAATCGCCAAGGCCTTATCTTTCATGCATGAGGAGCTCCGCGAAGACCTACTTGCACACGGAAACCTGAAATCCTCCAACATCCTGCTGAACGAAAACATGGAACCCTGCATCAGCGAGTACGGCCTAAGAGTGGAAAATCAAGACCGATCCATGGTGAGCATAAGCAACATCCAATCCGCGGAAGAAAATGGTGAACAAAACACATTTAAATCAGACGTGTACGCGTTTGGGGTGATTCTCCTCGAGATGCTCACAGGAAAAGCTGCCTCAGTACAGAACAACGGAATGGATTTGGCCAGATACGTGGTTTCCGTGATTAAAGAGGAGTGGACAGGGGAGGTTTTCGACAGAGGCTTGAGCAGAGAAGGTGCAAGTGAAGAGAGAATGGTGAATCTGCTGCAGATTGCTATACAATGTGTTAATGAGTCGCCGGAAGCAAGGCCTAGCATTAGCCAAGTTGCGGTTATGATCGATGCGATTAAAGAGGAGGATGACATGTCCATGGATGTTTCTCAAGTATGAACTTGCAACAGCTAATTTTTTGTTTCTTCTGTTTGTTGTGGAATTTATTTGTTTTGGTTTTGGTCCGGAGGAATGTTTGGTTCATGTTTTGATATTGTAATACGATGTTATGTAGAGATACTAACAAATGCTAACTGTACAAGGATTAACTGTGTTGTGCTTAAGTTCAAATTTCTAGAAATTTCTCGTTTAGAGTTTAGCAGACAAACCCATCCATCCCGGTGGCTCATGTGATAAGAGCGAATATGAAATTGGGTGGATAAACGGTTTTCGAGAGCAATATGAATGCAAGCTAAGGAAAAATAGTTGATAGTAGGCAAGAGTAGAGACAAAAAAGTCTGATAAAACATCGGGTGATTGCAAAACCGAATTAGATATTCTGTTGCAACACACACTAATTGCACTAGTTAGGTTTGCCTAATTTCCGAACTAAAAAGTTCGATTCTAAAACATAATTTCCACGATAATAATATCTTTTAAGAAAATACTATCTTTGCAAAAGAGCTAAAATGAATTGATAGGAGTTTATATTGTATATATAAAGCCCAACACATTCGTGTTGGGCCTCCCTCCTGAGTAAATAAATTACCTTCCGATACAAATACATCACTCAAATCACTTGAACTACACAAACAATTAGCTTGTTATTCAAAAGTATTAACCACATACTTTAAAACTTTTGTATTTATATTCGTTTCCGTATCTTATTTATTTGAGATAAGTTATTATTCAGTCAAGTCTCATATATTGTTTACATGATAGATTAATATCTATAAATTAATTATTTACGTAAATAAATTTAAAATTGAAAAAGAATATGAATAATCGGGTTCGAGTCATGATTCAGGTTTCTAAAAATAGATATAATTCATATTTGAATAAAAATGAACAAATTCAAATCTAACTTAATAGTTTAAACGAGCATCGATACAATATTATAGAAATTTTAAGTCATGAATGTGAGAAATAAGCACAAAAACTGAGGTTTAAGCGAGCATCTTTGAAAGGAAAATTGATAGGCTTTCGAAATGGACTGTGTCATATTAATTTCTTTTTTTTATAAAAGGCGATTTATAAATAGATTACAATATTTTGGAGAACACGAAATAAGGGAACTAAAAGAATATTCCTATTTAGAATATTTTTTTTATTTAAAACTATGAATTCAGAATTTGATGTGTAAATCTTTTTAAAAAAAATTATAGATATAAGAATAGTGACAATACTTCAAATTTTGTGTCAGAAAATATATCTAAACGATGTCATTTTGATGATATATGTATTTGAAATACTGTAACTTGTGATATGAAGGTGAATTTAAAGAAATTCTATATTGTTAATCAAAAGTCAACAGAAAAATAAAAGGATAAGACACGTCAAAGGTGTCAGAAATTTTTGGGGTGCAATTATACGGTTAGTAGTTCAATTGATACTTTTATAATAAAATAAGGTATATGTTTTTTTACATACAACATATGTTATAATTTCTATTTATACAAAATGTGTGCAACATATGCTAAAAAGAATGTGTTGATGATTTGCTCCATCATGTATCACTTTAACAATTATGCAAACGTGCTCTCAAAAAAGAAGAAATAAATGTAAGGCAACGCGAACCACACATCTTCATTTAATCATGATTTAGGTTATCTTAATTCACATATGAAGAACAGGTTTTCATCAAAATCATGGTATATTAGTTGAAATAATTTAATAATTTCAACAATAAATTACAGATACTTTTAATGAGGTATAATATATTTAAAATCCAAAAGTTTCAGTATTAATTTCGAATATAATTTTGACCATATATAATTTGATAATGGTCTCTATATCCTAACGAATTTGAATATAGAAATATCAGTTCAAATGTAGTTTTTGATCCATATTTTTTTAAAAAAATATACTCCCTTCATCTCATTTTAAGTGACCTTATTTGACTTTCACGGAGATTAAGAAAAATGTAATAAAAAAAGAGTAAATTTAGTTGGAAAGTGGGTAAAGTGGTGGAACATATCAAAATTTAATAATAGATTTGAGATAGTGGAGGTAAGTCGTGAGTGTAATAGTGTTTATTAAATAAAAAAAGTATAAAATAGAAAAGTATTTGGTGTAATAGTGAAAAGTAATGTTTAAAAATAGTAAGTACAATAAGTTCATTATTTTAGAGATATCCCAAAAAGGAATAAGGGTCATATAAATTGGGGCAGATGGAATAGTACTTATTATTACTATTACTGCTATTAGGTTGCAAATATTACATTTTTCATATTTACATATTTTGTCAAAAAATAAAATGTAATAGTTACGCTCGAAACAATATGACGACACACGGATATTATTTAAAACATAATACAAACTCAAGTCTCTTAAGAGAACAATATGATGACACATGAATATTATTTAAAACATAATAAAAACTAGAGGTCCGTGCCTCGCACGGGCTTTTATGCTAGTTAAAAAAGATAGGTTAAGTGATGTTGCAAATATGTAAATGGGTAAGTATTTTAAATGCTAGTATGTAAATTTTGTCCATGATCGCGAAGAACCAACCAGATTGGCCCAGTGAAATAAATCAGAAAAAAAACAATTTAGACTAAAACAAATTAGAAATCAAAATTAATCAGTTGATTAATCAGAATTTTATCGGAGACTTTTTCGATAAATTAATTTTTTTAATTAAATTTGAATGAAATCAGTAAACAAATAATTAAGAATTAATCCGAAATATGTCAATAAAATTGAGATGTCCAGAATACTATGCAAAATGCATATAGGTCGTTAGGCCTTTTAACCCACATTTCTGAGTCTTTGATCGTATAGCTAAAATCATTATTTTCAAAATTTTGTTTTTCTAAATTATAATATTAATTATATAACTTTATCTGATTATTTTAAAATATAATATTTTCAATTATTAATCTAAAAATTTAAAATATCATGTCAATAAATCGAAGGAGTGATGCTTTTCTTATTGGGTTCTCCATTTAAAACCTTAATTAATTAAAGTGTGATAAAAAGAAAAAGAAAGAGTAAAGTTGCATGGTTAAACCGTGGAATCTCGCGGAGGCCCAAAGCTGAGAACCACACTCCACAGAGGGCGCGTCTAATAAAAATCATTGGCTCACTCATACTCATGGGTGAATACTTGGTTTGGCTTTTCATCACTAGAAAACAACAAAACGGGTGTCACTGCCCAGTCTTTGCCTTGCCCTTCTTCTTCAGACACAACACAAACACAAACATTTCTATCTCATCATATAATACCACCTGCAATACATATATGTAACTATATCTGTGTGTCACAATTGAAAGAGACACACAAAGTCTCAAAGTCAATATACTCAAGGCCAGTTTCTTGGGATTTTCAATCTTCATTTTTTCTTATAAGGCCTTGTGTTTAAGGGGTTTGCTGATGCAGCAAAGGTGTAACAGATCAAGAATCTATTGTTTCAAGACAGGTGAGTGAAAAAATCATTCCTTTTTATAAGTTCTTTCATTCATTCTTGCACAATCAGTGACTTGGGTCTTTGACTTGTCATAAAGATTCAGTTTAGACTACTCTTTTAATGGCTACATATATGATACTAGCAAATTTTGTGGCATGACTTAGGGCTATAATCAATGGAATATGCAAGTGTTTGTTGTTGGTAATCTTGATATATAAAGATTTGACCTTTGGGATTTCAAGCTGTGCAATGTCAGAGGTCAGATACCAAAGATGGCTTTTTGAGCATACCCACATGAAAGTTTCTTGGATTAAGTATTCAATTAAGCAGAAAGATGAAATCTTGACATACCCACCTCCAGTTTATCCTCTACCTTCATCTCCTTATGGTACTTCTATTGCTTTCCATAAACAACCACCTGCTTCACCTTCATCTTCCCCTAAAATTAATCCTGCTGTTCTTTTCATTATTGTGATTTTAGCTGTCTTGTTTTTTATATCTGGGCTTCTGCATTTGCTAGTTAGATTTTTGACAAAACACCAATCTTCGACATCGTCGCAGTCGGATAGAGTTGAGGTGTCTTCTAGATCAGATGCTCTTGAAAGACAGCTACAACAATTGTTCCATTTACATGACTCGGGTTTGGATCAAGCTTTTATTGATGCTTTGCCTGTGTTTATGTACAAGGAGGTTGTGGGTTCGAAAGAACCGTTTGATTGTGCTGTTTGTTTGTGTGAGTTTACTGATAAGGATAAATTGAGATTGCTTCCGACTTGTAGTCATGCGTTTCATATTAGTTGTATTGATACATGGCTGCTTTCAAACTCGACATGCCCTCTTTGTCGAGGGACACTTTTCAGTCCTGGATTCTCAGTTGAAAATCCAATGTTTGATTTTGATGATCCAAACGATGATGAGTGTCATGGTAATAGAAGATATGCATTATCTTCCAATCAGAAAACTGTTGAAATTGAGGAAATTGCAGTCGAATCTGGCGTTCTACCTGTTAGACTTGGTAAGTTTAGAAAGTTGGATGGGTCGGACAGCGCGGGAGGGGAGACTAGTAGTAGCAATTTAGATGCAAGAAGGTGCTACTCAATGGGTTCATATCAGTATGTGGTTGCTGATACAAGTCTTGAGGTAGCATTGAACAATGTAAGAGATGGTAGTGATGCGAAACTTGTAAAAAGTAAGGAATGCAGCCATAGTTCTTTTCCTGATGGGGACAACAACGGGAAAAAGATTAGTATTGGGACAAAAACCGACAGCTATTCTGTTTCAAAGATATGGCAATGGTCTAAGAAAGGCCAATTTTCAGGTTCTTCAAACACTCAATTGGATTATCCTTCCTCTCTTGATCACGAACTTCCATGGATGAGGAAAACTGAAGGTATATGAAAATTATAATATTTACTTTTTACTGATTAATGATCAGACAGATTATTTAACCAACTGAGCTTCCTGACATTTAAATTTAAATCGTATTTGTGTGTAGCTCACCGCTAGGTCAAACCTTTTATCCATAGTTTAAATAGAACTTACCAACCGGTCTGATTTGTAAAGGTACTTTCAAGTTTAAGTTTTGATATGGTTACATGACAAATATATAGAATGCAATCTTCTTGTTGAGAGAACCTTTAAATCATCATATTGGCTGGTTATATGTGTTAGGGTCCCCCAGATAACTTGAATAATGTGTTTGGGACATAGTCTTGTAGCTTCTGCTGTTGTTAAGTTACACCAACTGCAGAACATGACCTACCAAGAGAGAGCCGCAAGGCTTATATATAAGTGAGCTCAAGTAACAAAAAAAAATAAAACTGTCTCATAGTAGCTGACCAAAGATTCCAAATGTTGTTCTTCAACCGCAATTAGTTAGAGATATTTTTGGCAACAGTTTCTGATCAAACCTAAATAGACATCAAATTTTGAAAATCAAATTCCTCTCATAGATCTGAACCAAGAAATTCTCTTATGTTGTAAAACAAGATTCTTATCATGCGTAGTATTGGCATTAAATTCTTTTTTTGTATGATGGTCGATTGTAAAAAAATATGATATTCGCACTTGATCCGCTTGGGCGTCGAGGCCCTCGACCCTTGTTCCGAGAAGTGTATCCACTGTTTATGATGCTAAATTATATCACGTTAAGAATTCCATGTTGTTAAGTAGGATTAAAAGCTTTCGCAAATCTTGATCTCAAATGTCTAAATAAGCTTTAGGATGGTCAACAACTTCTTTTGCTTGCACATTTCTCCTCAATCTTAGCTTTGCTTTTCATTGTTGATCTCCTTTTTATCTTATTGTTGTTTGTGACCATGCCTTTTGTTATAGTCATATAGTGGGAGCCAAGCACCATGTTTGGCATCTTTTTTTATTGTGGGATCCATGATGACAGTGAGGAAATTTGACCATTTCTACTAATTTTAAATAGTTAGTGTTAGCTTTGATGTGCTCATGATGCCCTCTATCCCTTTTTTTTGACTATATATATACTGTCATGTGTAAATTCCAAGTTCATATAATGATTTTCAAGTTTAATGTGTGGATTTATACCTAGATCTCCACATTGGTTTCAACTTTTAGTAGGGTCAAGATTTACTTACCTAAAAAATATTAAATGATTTGAGATACAATATGTAAAGAATAAAAAAAGGGAAGTATAATAAACCAATTGGTTCCCTATTTCTGCAAGTACACATATGTAAAGCTTTGGGCTTCTGCTAGAACATCTCTGTCATGGCTATGGCTTATTTAAGCAACAGTTTCAATTATTAGTTGTTGGGGAGTTTATGTTATTTGTTTAATAATGTTTTTCTAAACTCAGAAAGATATTAGATTATGAGATGGTTAAATCAGTCTCATAAACATTTCCACAAAAAATGACTAATTGTTTGTTGATATTAGTTTTAGAACCTTAATGAAATTTGTGGTCTTGCTGCTTATGAGTTATATTTTACATTGGTACTTTGACATGCAACCAAGCAATTTAATAATAAAATATTATCAATCAAACACGACTACAATATACGGTTTCTGTATATTTGTATAAAAGTATTGTTTTGGTTCAGCTGAGTATTTTAAAACAGAGTACTAATCAGAGTTCAGCGATATATTCCCAGTTACTCGGATTTAGCTAGAATGGTCTGATATGGATATGTGTGTGGACTCAGTTAGAAATGTCTAAGTATCTATGTATCAGGCTCGGTAGTATTTTGAAAATTTTTATATATTTTTGGTCTAAAATAAATGTATATGTCCGACACAGATACTTTGAAGTAAAATTAAATGTATGAGTAACATAAATTCTAATTATAAAATATTATACGAGTAATAATCTAAAATAAGTGTATATGTCTGATACGGATACTTTGAGATAAAATTAAGAGTACGAGTAACATAGATTTCAATTATGAAATATTATACTGTATTAATAATCTGAATATATAATTTTCAATTAATACTTCATTTAAATAATGTCACTGAATATATGCCTAAAAATATAATTTCTATTCAAAGGGTCCACTATCAAACATGTAAAGGTGATCATCAAAAAAAAATGTTACGTTGGTATTAAAGATATCGGATTCGATGGAGCAGAAAATATTCGAAACTGTAGGTGATACTCGCAAATTTATAACAGAGAGTTCGCTCCCGTAAAATTAACGAACGTTACAAACTTATTCAAAAATATTGACGACTTGCCAGATGAACAAGGGGTACAAATGCTATAAGAGATCTTAAAGACACCTAATTAAACCGCCTCAAATAAAATTACACCTAATTAAAACAGGATCGAATAAAAACTGCGTAGATATTTTGAATTTGGTTTTGATTTCCGAAAATTTTAAAACAGGATACAAATCGAACCGACTGCAATAATATTTTTATTTATTTATTTTATATATTTAAATTATATCTATTATATATTATAATTATGTATATGACTATATATGCGTTCTGTCATTTTCTTATCATCAGTGTCACGTTTTTGAGGCAATAAAGACCGTAAATCTTGATTTTCAAGCATGGATATAGGAATACTGTAAATCATACTGTACAAAAGATGTTGCAAGAATCTGATGAAATTTTAAGTAAGCAATTTAGAACCGCAAGCATCATATTTTCATTAGTGATAACATATTTAGATCATGTTTGATGGGCTTAAAATAAATTACTTATGCTTTAAAGTTGGTTTATGTGGTTTTAAGTTAAATGTGAAAGTTTAGACTTTAAGTTACATGTGAGTGTTTGGGTATTTAAACTTAAAATTAATCATCCTCTCCCTCTCCCCCCTCTCTCCCTCTCCTCTCTCTCTCTCTCTCCCCAGTACAATTACCTCAGCACAAATCAATATCCGATTTTCAACCTATTGTTCTAAAACCCCGCAAGTGAGAAATCCTCTCTCCCTCCCTCCTCTCTCAATTTCTCTGATGAAAACTATGATATGTATAGTCATCAACGCATCACTAGAAATGGTGTCCGAGTCAACGGAGGTTATGAGTCCGAATGCTCACAGCTGTCAAAGCTCATATCTACAGAAATACAATTAAAAACAAGAAAAACAGGTGCGATCTTTCCAATATATAAAATTTCATGATTATGGTTGTGTGATTATTTATGAATTCACGGTATATATTATTATAGTTTGGCTCATCACTCATTTTTCATGATTAAGTATATTGATGTAATGTGCTTGAATCTTTTAGTGTATGTGTTGTTTTGTATCCTCTTTTGTCATTTTTTATTCTGTTTTGTCTGAATTGGAGGAGATTGGGTATATGTAACCATTTTTATATTATATGATTAGTTACTTTTTGATTCTCGATTCTTTTCGATTCTTAGTTTTCGCTAGTGTCCATGATGAATGTTTGTAGTTTTCCGGTTCTTGCACGGTGACGACGGAGGTGGTGTAGTGGCGACCTAATTAGCGGGTGTTTTGATATTAGATTATTCTGATTGACTTAGTTTGTTGCATTATTTTAGTTTAGATTTGAAAATTTGGCTTTATTTGATTTTAATAGTAGTAAATGTTAATCTTAATTTCAGTTTTGTAAATGGCAAGTTGACTCTTTTAATTTATTTGGTTTTGAAATTTGAATTTTCTCTTCATGCTTTAATTTCAACTTTTATGTATTCATTAGAAGATTAATTAAAATATTCGGATTTTGAATCTGGTAAATGAATGCATTTAAATCTATTTGCACCATTTATGGGTGATTTGAATTTTGAATCTTGTAAATGAATGCATTTAAATTTATGTACCATATATGGGTGGCCATGATTGATGGCGTAAATTCTTGGCCTAGTAGGGGCAATTTGGTGCCACTTTGTTGGCTTATTTATTATATTTAACTTGTTATCTAAAATTTAAATATCATTTTGAATATCAAAGTTATATTTTTATATTTATATTTTAGTTCTTATTAATTATTTAATTATATTCTTAGTAATTATTCAGCTTGTTATATATCTAGCCAAAGGGTCTCCCTTTGGTTAGATATATTTTGTTTTTATATTTATCTTCTATTTTTGACAGATTATTTTATATTTATTATTTCATCCAACTACTTTTTTTGACGAACTATACTATTTTAATAATTAATTTATAATTACTTTTCATGTTATTAATGGATTGTTTTTGTCTCAGGTAGCATGATCATACAAGATGGGACGTTTCTCTTTTCGGACATTAAGTATTATTGTCTAAACTTCCGGAGACATTTTCATGTCTTTCGGTTAGATAATAAGCTTTTTGAATGAAAGAAACTCCTCGGAGTATTGTTGTATCTCGTTGCGGGCAAGTGCATTTCAGTCAAAAAAAAAAAAAAAAAAAAACTTAAAATTAATCATAATTTACGGAAAGAATGAAAAAACAAAAAGCTAAAAAAAAGTAATACTTGTGGTTTTTGGGCCGTTTTGGACTTTACGTTAGGTTGTGTGCATAGCAACTTAAAACTCTCATAAGGTGGTTTTTGTTTTGGAAAATGTTAAGGACCCCAAATATTTATCCCAAATTTTTTTTCCAAATGACGTGGCGAAATTTCATTGGTTGCATTCATTCTCATAATAATGAGGCCCCCCTGCAGATTCATCAATCACCCAATCAAATTTCGCCACTTATTATCCACGTCATTTGGTAACAAATTTCGGGAAAAAAATTTGGGGTCTCTAGCATTGTCCTTTTGTTTTTGCCAAACATGCTCTTAGTTAGGCCCGTTCTGGCTAGCTTCCACAGTCCCAAGTATTTATAATATGTTTCTACTTATATTTCTTTTTGTAATAGTGGTAACTGGCTTATATATTTTGAAGTAATTTGTAGTTTACTCGCACAAAGTGTATCCACTGTCCACCACTGGTGTACCACGTCGCAGATATACATCGTAAACTTACCCTGACATTCGAGAGTTTATCGGACGTTTCACGGTTTGAAAACTGAACCGCACCACATCGAATTTTAAAATATTTTTTTTCATTCATGAAATCCGAAGGTATTTGATTGGGATGGTTTGAAATCTATTAAAATCTTGAGGTATTCAATTGAGATATTAAATTATGCTACAAAATCTGGTGGTATTCAATTGAGAATTTAAATTATGCTTTAAAATCTGATGGTATTCAATTGGGATTGTTTAAAATCCATTAAAATCTGATGGTATTCAAATGCTGATGTCAAATGCTGATGGATTTTTTGGATTTCATAAAATGATGGATTTTGTGGCATTTTTCAGTGTATTTTAAGTTTTTTGAAATCCCACCAAAATCAATGTGATTTTGAAGCATTGTGCTTAAATCTTATAAACTCTGCGACATTTTATCAAGAATCCTCACAAAATCAAAATCACATGCAATCCATTAAAATCCACAGACTAAAAACAATCCATTAAAATCCCAATCGAATACACCCCCGATAGTTATATCTATTTTTTTGTTTTAAAAATTCTTGTTTATAACACATATGAAATATTTCTAAATTGAAATGATATAATCTTCAAAATTGGCCTTTAAATAATGAATAGTAAATCACAGGGCCGACCTTAGAAATATGGGTGCCCTAGACGAATTTTGAAAATGATGCCCATATATTTCAAGATCGTAAATGAAAATTTTACGTACATTCAAATCAATATACAATGATATAATAAGAATATATTTTAAGATTAACAACACAATCAATTCAAATACATGTAAATATATAAATGCATCAACTTATCATTATATATTACATGTGTATGGATTTTTTTGGTGTCTCTAGGATAGCGGTGACCTAGACGTTCGCCTTGGTCGCTACCCAAGGATCGATCCTGGTAAATCACCTCGCGTGAAGCCCGCGAGAGTTGGATCAGCTGGTTAAAGAGGGGGCTTGTATCCTCTTGGTCACATGTTTGAATCCCGAAGAGAGGAGAATTTGTGGTTATGCTTCCTGAGAGCTTGTCGCTTAAGAGTAGTTTAATTGGTTCATGTAGTTTACAGACTATTGCGTGAGCTCGTGAGTTTATTTGGTGCGCTCCCGAAAGGTAGCGGCTAGGAGTCCTACGTTAATTAAAAAAAATCACCTTGTGTGAAATGTCGAACTGTATATTTAGTTCAGATTTTAATACCTATAAAGTAATACTAATATATAAATTTAATAGGTTGTAAATTATTTTGATTCTACGAAGAGTCTATTCAAATAAAATTTTGTAGAATTGACATAGAATATGTTGGATTTACACATAATTTCATTTAAATTTTATAAATTTTAAAGAGATTCTCAAAATCACAAAATACATTAGCAAATTCATTATAATCAATCATTTTATGAACTACAAACAAAAATCCGTCATAAAATTAGGTGGTTGTTTGGAATGAAGAAGCAACCACTTCTTTTAAGGATAAATGTGCTTCTGAAGTCTGAGGTTGGTTTGGCTAGAAAAGTTGGAGCGCTTTTTTCTCAATTCCAAAGCCAGAAGTGAGAAGCTTCAATTCTTTACTTCTCTGCTGTGCTTCTCACTTTTTTTCGTCAGAAAATCCGGACTCTCTCTCTCGTGGTTGTCTTCCTCCCCTTATACTGCCTCACTACATTATTTTAAATTCTGAAATAAATGAAAAAAATACTTTTCAATTTCATTTAGCTTGTTACCAAATTATTTTAATTACTTTGTATTTCGATTATTTTGCGTCAAAGTTTAATTATTTTGTATCAAGTTTTATTACTTTTAAAATATATTTCAATTATTTTGTATTTTAATTTGTAACCAAGTTTTATTTATTATCAATAACAATTTTTTAAAAAAATATATCTTATAATACCAAACACCGCACAAACTTATAAGTCAGATTATCCAAACACTCAAAAAACTTATAAGTTAAAGTTACCAAACACTTTAAAAACTTAAAAGTTTTACTCCTACTTCTCACTTCTACTCCACTTTTTTATTTTAAGCAAGAAGTCACTTCTTTTAAGCTTGTCCAAACAGACCCTAGATTTCAAAATATTTTATAAAATCCTAACTAAATACCCGGAGGATAATTCAAAATTTAGGCGATATATCTCAAAAGTTTAAAATATCTACAAGATTTCAGTGAATCTTTTAAAACCCAACACATCAATAACCAAGAAAAATAATGGGACTGTGTATTTAATTGTACCAATGACCATTATATATACATACACTAATTGTTACTATTATCACCCATATCTCCCCCAAGATTATTTGAAAAACCCATATCATTTATCTTTAATCCTAATGGCTTCCAGAAGCAATTTTTTTGCTATTGTAATATTGTTGTTGTTGAGTTTAAACTTGTTTTTTACCTTGTTGCAGGCAGACCCATAATGGATCAATTTTATAACAAATACTCCCCTTCCAGCAGCACTACTTTTGAGAAAATTAATACTTTGTGGACTAGAATTAAAAAATTTTCTCCAAGTCCGGGCATAGGACATCCTTATATGTGGGCTGGTAGTAAAAATTCTTCGTCAAGTACGGGGATTGGACATCCTTATTTGTGGGCTAGTATTAAAAATTCTTCACCAAATTCGGGGATTTGACATCCTTGTGGATCATTGACATCACTGATACATCATTTATACGAAATCGAGGAATACTTATTTACTTCATGAGTTTATGGATTTTAGACTTTTCATTGTTATGATCCTTTGTTTTCGAAATCTGTATCTTTTCTTATTACGTCATTAAATATAATAAGAAATTATGCACTTTTATTGTTCTAACAATTTTTTGTTGAATTTTTAATTTAATTAGCATAATTTTTGCCAGTTTTACATGAGATGAGGTTTGATGTATAATGAAACATGAAATAGATACACGAAAGTCTATATAAATTATACTAAGTAAGTGTAACAAAAATACAAAAACAATGTTATTCATATTCAATGGTTTTCTCCACTTTGTAGCCAGTACTCTATCAATTAAACCGACAAAACTAACCACCCATTTTGAGTTTTGACAAATCTTTCAAAAATTCATGCTAGCGAATACGGGAAAAACCAAAATTTTATAATAATTCAATTATGTTCGTCCTTAGCAATGACGAATAGTTTGAAAATTTTATTTTACGGTTCATTTGCCGTTCTCCCAACTGAAAATACTTATTAAAAAGTAATCATATTGTTCGCCTGTGACAAGGGCGTACACAATACATATACTTTTTCTTAAGAAATCTTTATATTTAAAAATTACATGTACAATTCAACGCTTATATTTTTTTTATATCGAATATAATTTCAACAGTTGTATATTTTTTATTTATACCACTATAATCATTTCATTTCTTCTTATGATTCGGAAAATAGAATAGTGCATTCTTTATACTTATATTTTGGACTTCACAACACTTGTGTACTTTAAAAATCTACGATTATAATAATGCTCTTCAAGATTCCCCTAATTTTGTATATTTCTATCAAATGTTGTTAACGGCTTTAGGTTTAAATACGAATAAACGATATCAATAATAGCATTATTGAAAGTACAATAGTGTAGTCTTGTAAAGTCCAAAGTGCAGTTACACAACGTGCACTTCAAATGTTATCTGTTTACATTTTAACCCAACGCTAGTGCTGAGCATTCGGTCGGTTCGGTTCAAAACCAAACCGAACCGAAAAAACCGAAAACCGAATTGAGTTTTTTCCTGAAACCGAACTGAACCGAATTACCATTCTAAACCGAACCGAACCAACCGAATTATTTCGGTTCGGTTTCGGTTTAGAAAACCGAAATTTCTAAACACCTTGTAAATGGCAATTTGTAATCAAAAATCACAATCAACCAAACTACACTTCATTCATACACCACTAAAAATAGCAAATTAAAGTCTAGACGTTTAAAGTTTATATTGAAACACACAAGACAAGTAGTTTCAATCTGCGGCTGCACCGAGAAATTTCTCCGGCCTTTGCACTTCTGCAGATGTGTGAACCAAATATTGGTTAGATGACATAGCATACCAAGATCAGATACGAAAACAAACACTTCTGTGGTAGCGTTGCTTGGTGGTGTTAGATTCGTGGTATTGGACTTCTGGTCAGGAGAGGCGCTGTGCGGCTTAAAAGAGTTCGGGTTACTCGGCAGGACACCTAAACGTAATGTATGTATATGAAATATATGTATTTTTTTATATTTAACAAAAGTTCGGTTATTTCGGTTTGAACCGATATTTAATATCAAAAACCGAATCGAACCGAAATTATTTTCGGTTTAAACCGAAAAACCGAATTAACCGAAATTTTGAAAAAAAATAAAATCGAACCGAACCGAAATTATACGGTTCGGTTTTTCGGGTTCGGTTCGGTTTTGCTCACCCCTACCCAACGCCATCACCAATACTTATGTAAACTAGATAAAATCTTGAAAAGAAGTATTGCAAGTGTAGATTTTTGAATTTCAATATTACAAGTGATGTAAAACCCCAAATATATGTACACAAAGTGTATTTTTCTCTTTGAAAAAATAAAATAATTATTGTCATCATCTGTCAATACAATTGGCGGTATATGGATATGAGGAGCAGGCTTGCAAATGATGTAGAGTCTGAAAACTTCTTAATGAGGAACCGGATGAGGGTGTATGAAAATGGAGTGGAGGTGTATAAAAAGAAAGAAAGTTCTGGAACTGGCAGCAAAAAAGGAGGATAAGAAGTTGAAGTTCGCGGCAAAGCTGCTACTGCTAAAGAACCGAGAAACAGGAAAGGATAAAGATTGGGTACTAACTAGAGATGGGTATCACACTGAACGTGATTATGGAGTGAATCAGCCTTTAAAAAGGTATTATTATGAGAAAGATATGAACATAAATCATGCTTATATTCAAAGAAAGATTATGGAAAAGCAGTGGTTGGTCATGTTGCTAGAAATTTTTTTACAATACGAGATGAAAGTGAAAAGTATTCAGAACCAGGATGATGTTGAATATGAAAAGCATCTCCAATGATTACATGCAAAAGAACTATGCATTGAAATGGAGGAAAATGCTAGTAAAGACCACAAAAATTAAAACACTGTTACAAAGAGGATGAAGAGTGAGACAAGGAGTCTCGAGCCGTCGACCTTACTCAGTTTCAATATGTTTGTTTATGTGTTTTAAGTAATATTATTTTTGCATTTATTTTGAACTTATTGTAACCTTTTATGTTGTATTTAAATAAAAGTATGTTTTATTTGGTTTATGATGCAACTGGCAATGAACCTATAATTAGAGCTGAACAAACAATAAAGTAAAAAAAGCTAGACAAATAGTATCCTTGCAATAATTCAAAGTTTGTAGTGTCACAACACTCATGAAAAAAAAATTCTCTCTTTCTCTTCCTCTCGTTTATAACAAAAAAAGTCTCATTTCTCTCTTTCATTTCAAAAGTATCCAGGAAGGGACTCTCTGAGAACATGTGAAATATGAAAAGTGGAAACTCATGGTTGTCTGTTTCCTATCTAACAGTAATAAAGTAGTGGTACGGTTATCATTTTCCATTTCATCTACCCGTTGTTGCATGCATTGTTATAATCAAGGATCATTTATTTTTGATGATCTGCAATACCAAAATACTATTACTGTCAATATTAGGATATAATATTTCCTGGATACAGTAAAAAAATTATCCACTGCTCACTCGGTTCCTCCACTTTCTCAAGGTTACTTTCACTTGTAAAATATTTATACTGAATTTCAATGAATGAGAGTAACTGCCAACACAATTCACCTCAGTAAAGAAGATGAGATGATACAACTTGACATTCCTGAAGACTTATAAACAAATATCGGGGGTTTCTAACTTCTTGTTATAATAGTAGTAGTCATTTGAGCGTCTCCAAAAACCTCCTATTAATTCTTAAATATAATATAAAATATATGACTCTTAAGAAGTTAGTACACATTTAAGAGAGATTAATAACAATATGAGTAACCCATATAATTTTACCGCGATCAGATATTCTGATTACTGCTCTTAGGATCTGCATGGTTGAGAGCCTTGATGATAATAGCTTCACGCCTCCCGTCGAGTTCTTGATGACATTTGGTTTCTTACATGGTGGGAGTCGGGGAACGAAAACATGGCTATAAGCCCATGTTTTAACCAAACCAAACCAAACCAAATATACCCAGTATATCCCGCTTAGAGCATGGTCTAGTGAGGGTAAAATGTCTGCAGACGATGCCCTTATTCTCAAAGAGTAAGGAGGCTATTTCCGTGAAGACCCCCGACTTAGTGCAAGATAAAATATTGTGTGACATCCGTGAAAATAGTACCTTCGCCCATGATTTTATTACATGAGACTTACATGTGTCGCGAAATCCTCCGCCAATTGAATGATTTGAACCCTTTTCCTCAAATCCAAAATTGACGTTAGCGCAGATCCTATTTTCTGGAGGATCGAAACAAGAATTTCAATTCACAAGATACCCACAATCATTATACAAAATCTTGGTCATCTTTCTCTGAATTTTACAGCATAACGAATGGAAATTAGTAGGGGTGTAGGTTTGACCGTGTCTCTAAAAATTCGACAAATGTAATCAAAGAGAATATCGATTTCATTGGAGCTGAGATTTTTATAAATGTCTATAATTTTTATTTTTATAGATTTTTATATATTTTGATTAAAAATTGTGTATGCTTTAAAATAGTCTCATTTATTCCTTTTTTTTAAGTGACAAAAATAAGCACGAAGAAAATCGACAAATTTTTGGAAAAATAGTTGCCCAATGGGCTTGGATTAAGGATTCTAGGGATTGGACATGCCAATGTTGATCACCAACAGGACGAAACATATGTGCATCCTTAACATAGAGTTGAGGGATACTTCGTTTATCTTTCATTATTCGATTACTGAATGTAATAAGAAACTTATATGCACTTCAGTTATTCTGATAAATTTTATCTGAATTTTTAATTTGCCTAGTAGTTTTATTTTACCAATATTGCATCAGACAAGTTTCGATACGAAAATGGACAATAGAAAACACAAGAATCAGATGTTGCTAGTATATGAAATTTGACACTCCAACTCTCTGAGAACATGGGGGACTATCAACAGATATGAAGCTGCTTCCTATTTGGCTCATGTCTGTCGACAGTAGTATAACACTCCCTCCGTTCAATTTATTTTTATATAATTATTTTCATTAGGGGTCATTTGACAGATCTGAATCTAAAATATCTTAATGGTTAATATATCTGAAACATATGAAAGAATAAGTTATCTGAAAGATGAATGAATAATATCATCTGATATATGCATATTTCGGAAATCTGAACAAATTTATATTTTATCCTCATAAATAAATAATAATTATAAAATATTAATATGTTTTATTTTAAATTTATGCAATAAAATAAAAAGTATTACCAAATAATGTGATTTTTATTTTTGTTTATGCAAAATCTTATTTAATTATTTGAATTAAAATTTTATGCAAAATAAAATTGAATAGAACACATGCTCAATCTAGCTATTTAAATATAAAAAAAATAATATAATGAAAATAAAAGGGATCTTTTCAAAAATACGCATCTGTAAAATTATTTTTTTAAAAATACTACCATCTTTTTCATTGTTTTTAAAAATACCTTTTCATAATTTTTTTTTTTCAAAAATACGATTTGCAACTTTTGCAACCTCATTTGCAACCTTGGGCGGCACAGCCGTAAAAGTTGCAAATGAGGTTGCAAATGAGTTTGCAAAAGTTGCAAATGAGGTTGCAAAAGTTGCAAATAAAAATGGAAAGTTGCAACTGTTGCAACTGCAATTGCAACTAGTTCAACTGAAAACTGTAAGTTGCAAAAGTTGCAAATGAGGTTGCAAAAGTTGCAAATGAGGTTGCAACTAAATGCAACTGAAAACTATATATAGTTGTAAATGAGGTTGCAAAAGTTGCAAATGAGGTTGCAACTGCAGTTGCAACTTTTGCAACTTCATTTGCAACCTCAGTTGCAACTAAATGCAACTGAAAACTGTAAGTAACAACAGATGTATGGTGTGCCCCTGGCGGGGCCATTAGATTACAATAGAATCAACTGAATGCAACCATATGCAACTGAATACAACCATATATGCAATTACAAATCCTGATTTCAAGTTCCAGTTTTCAAATGTCATTTTCGACCTCATTTTCGGAATCGATATATATATATATATATATGAAGTTGCATATGAAGTTGTAAAAGAGGTTGCAACACGGCTGGCGCCGCCTGCAGTTGCAAATGAGGTTGCAAAAGTTGCAAACAGTATTTTTGAAAAAAAATTTTATGAAAAAGTATTTTTAAAAATAATTCTGGAAGGTAGTATTTTTGAAAAACAATAAAAGAAAAGGTAGGTAGTTTTGTAGATTTCCCAAAATAAAAGTATTATAAATAGAGGCAAGACTGTGTAAAGTGGTAAAGGAAAGACAAGATACCTGCTCGCGTCTTTCCTAAATGGCTCAGCCAGAATTTTGAGCTGACCGATTCCGGTCGCGTATGAATCATTCTTAGAATTTAAAATATTTGTCAAACAGTCTGAAAGATCTGATACATTAAGATTACAGTCATTCAGCTTCATTAAGAAGTAAACAAATGACCCCTCGGACTTATATAAAATATAACATTATAACTTACTTTAAAAAGATTTTGTTTTATTAAAAAAAAAAAAGATTTTGTTTCCGAAGAAGAACGGGACATGGGTAATGGGATATCGTTTTTATCTCATCTGCGGCTCTGCCCATTGTTACCTGCATTGTTGTGACCAAGACCATTTATTCTCGATGACCGTGCCGCCCCAAATACTGAAAATATCAGGACAAAATTATCTGGCTTGAATACAGTACTAGGATAAGAGATTATCCATTGGCCATTCGGCCATTCCCTGTCGAGGCAACTTTCACTTGTAAAATGTTGACATTTCCAATGAGATGAGATTAACTGACAACATAATTTAATTCTGTGAAGACTGAAGATGAAATCATACAGCTTGACATTTTGTGAAGACTTTTTAAAAAGATCAACTCTAACAAGCAGCAGTAGTAGCCATTACTGTGATAAACATAAAGCAACTCTAACAAGCAGCAGTTGTTTTTTTATTATTTTTTATTTAGTATCTAGATTGGTTACAACTTCTTGAAGCCACTGGTTTTTTCTCAGGGGATTCCTCAGTCTGTGTTTATTATTTTATTTTATTTTTACATTCATTACTCAGCGAAAACTGCTTTGCTGAAGAAATATATAGGAGACTCTGCAAGGAGATAATTTTGCTACTAACTTAATGTTCTAAATTGGTTTCTTTATACCTAGTACAAGTTCATACTACATTTTGAAAGTAGATTCAAGAAAGATCAATAACCATACGAGTAACCCGTATAATTATACCGGGATCGAATATTACTGCTCTTAGGATCTGCATAGTCGAGAGCCTTGATGACAACAGCTTCATGCCTCCCATCATGTTCTTGGACTGCTCCAAATACGATCTCATTTGTCTCGCAGTTTTGCTCATAGTATGTCTGAGGACTAGATGACTGGTGTCTCTGATGGTGCTGTTGAATCTGTTTATGTTGCTGTTGCTGCAAATGTTGGTATAGCTGCTGCTGCTGCTGTTGCATATGCTGCTGGAACTGTTGTTGCTGACGAAAATCTCCATTCCACCCACCATAAAAAGACTGGTTTTGCTTATATTGCCGACTTTTCTCCATGTCCTTTGTAGTAGATTGGTAGGTTTTTCGTGGAGTTGGGTCTCTTCTTTCTAATGGAGGTGGTGCATCTCCATTTGGAATGACAAAGCTTTCTTGCACGGGCCAAGTGTTAGCATGTCTGCTCAATTGCTGGTAATATTGTTGTTGGACAGGATGCACTGGTTTTCTAAACCCTGAGAATAATCCTCCAAAGAGTTCAACTACAGACGAGCTGGTGTTTATTAAAAGCTTATGTAATGAACCAAAAAAGCCTTCTTCTCTCTCGGGTTCATGTTCATGTTCAGCTGGAATTAAGGGACGCCTAACTGATACAGGAGGCTTCTGATATGGTGCAGGAGGGAAACCCTTTAATGAATCTCTATGTTCCTGCAGGAAGAAATAAAGAAGAAGTTTAAGTGGGAATATGTATAAGCTCAACGTGTTACAAAGCATAGATACATAATAAAGGAAGCTAAATAAACTTATATCGATCCTAGATTTTGGAGTAGATGCGCTACTGGGATATCCTAATCCTCCTAACACCTCTCCTTTACACTTACAGATTTAACATCTAAATGGGATGGATGTAGAAATAAGCACATTGCCTAGCTAATGAAGTGTAGAAAACAGAACAGACAAGTACACCATGGCATTGGTTTCTTACATGGTAGGAGTCGGGGGACGAAAACATGGCTATAAGCCTACGTTGTAACAGAGCCATCATGTATCCGAAAAATCCTGCTGCAGCAAGAACTGCTATGCCTACAATCATCAATTTCATATATACATTATTCGAAATTTTACATTCAGTTTCATGTGAATGTTGTATAAAAGTATGTGAATATTTTTTTTATGTGTACCTAAATTAAGATCTCCATCATACTTTTGGGAACACTCATCATCATTGAGTTGAATCTCACGAATTGCTTGATTTCCCCTGTCAACAACCAAAAGAGAACAAGTGCTTCCAACATAAACCACATCAAAATCATTTGAGAATTTTGCATCTTCACTTGGACCATCAACATGACCTCCCCCTCGAGACAATGTCCCTCCTGCAATCGTCACAACCCCTGGATACATAGAAAAAAGACATCTGTTTTTAAATATAAACTTGCTTTGCTGATCTCCATATGATTGTATTTGTTTTGGCTGTATCATGGTAAGAAGACTTATAATGCAGGTGTTTCCAATCAGTAAATAAGTAAATTCTTAGTACTCAAGTCACCTGCATCACTGATCTTCCTAATTGCCATATTAGTGGTGTCTGCAACATAAATATTTCCTCTCTCATCAATGGTATGCCCTTTTGGGTGGTTCAATCTTGCTTCTCTTGGCTTTCCATCCACATGGCCAGAGTAACCTTCAGATGAGCCAGCTACAAGCTTTGGTCTGCTATCTGCAGAAAATTTATAGAAAATTTGAGTGGTGACGTAGCTCTGAAAAGAAAATGATTTTTCACAAAAACAACTTGCTCCTGTTAAAATAAATATTTCTGCAGCTACATAATGCAAATCAATAAGCGTTTCTTATACATTACAAAATCAAATTATCCGCCGGAGCAAAAGAAAGAGATCACAGACTGAAAATCAACAGTGTAAAAAGCTTAAGTATAATTATCCTCATATTAAGTACAAGTGATAGTTTTCATGGCAAGTGCAAACTAGCTTTCTGTGTTCACTAAAATCAACAAAGTTTAAAAAACCACATAGTTTCAAAGTTAACTAATTATGAAAAGCTGGCGGTAGTCGTTAACTAAAAGAGTTCTAAAATGAAAGTGATTAATGACTTTCATGTAGTATACCATTTGTTAGAATATAAGATCCTGGAAAGGGCCATTCTCTAAGACCTTGAGGTTTTAGAGTAACTGGTTCCTTAACATGGTATCAGAGCCAGGTTGGCAGAGGACTCGGGTTCGATCCCTGCCACCCCCAATATTCTCACAATTTATAGTGGCACGAATGGCAAATTAATGCTCCAAAGATGAGCGCCCGTGATCCACTCTTCGACCCATAAATGGGCTCTCGAGTGAGGGGGAATGTTAGAATATAAGATCCTGGAAAGGGCCATTCTCTAAGACCTTACGGAAAGGGCCACTTAATAATTAGCAACGTAATGTGGACTTGGTTTAATATCAATGAGCTGATTGAAGGTCGGGATGCAATCTTAACTAGAGCCTTAGAATAGAAAAACAACGGATGGACTTACTTTCCCCATAAACAAAAAGAGAGTAAAAGAAAAAATTGTAATGTTGTTATGAAATTTAATGTGCATAAACAGTCACCAACTTGCGACTGTAGCCCTAGTTCTTTCACATGGTCAATTCATCTAAACAATTACACACTACAGCTCAAACCAGAATTACTGAACACAATTACAATAGAATAAAAATAACAGACTTTCTCTTTAAAGAGTAATTGCTTTGCAAGCATATTATATGATCAATGGTTTTCATTGATAATCTAGTATACAACAAAGGGAATCAGCATATTAACTTACATCGGGACAACGGTGTTGAGATTTTATAGATACTCCCTCCGTTTCAATTTACATGTCCACTTTCAAGAAAATTTTTTGTTTCAAATTACTTGTCCACTTCAACTTTCAATGCAAAATCATATTTTCAAAGTCAATTCTACTCCACATATCTCTTATTCCTATTTCCTAGATCAATCTCACTCCACATATTTTGATCATTTAATGCAATTAATATGTGAATAACCACTTTTCTTAAACTGTGTGATTTTTTTAAAGTGGACATCTAATTTGAAACAGAGGGAGTATTACTATTTGCAGAATCCAACACCAGAAGGTCCCCTGATGGGGAAACCTCTACACTGTAAGGCTCAATTCCAAGTTTGCTTCCATCGAAAACAGTCTCTACAGTGTAACCACCTTCAAATTTCATCTTCGAGCGGCCAGAAAGAGCTGCAATTCTCACAACCCCATTAGTCACTTAACTCACCCCCAAACATATATACACATAAAAATTTCCAACATCAAGAAAAACAAAAACAGAGAAAACTTGAAACTGGAGTTTGTACAATGCACCTGTTGGTTTGTTAGATGTTAGTGACCAGAGCCATCTAAGTAGAAGTGAAACAACTTTTGAGACAACCCCACTAACAATTTCTACAAAACAGCAACAATCAAAACACAGATGTGAAATATGAATGAAATAATTAAAACAAAAAAATACACACATTTAGTACTAAAAAACAGTATGAAATTGATTATTTACTCACTTGCAGGAGGAGAGGATGAAGCTGAGGAGCACCCAACAAAGAAAACAACTAAAATCAGGAGTAAAATTAACCAATTTCTCCTCATTGTTGTTTCTTCTTCTCAGAGTACATCCAAAAAACGAGAATATTTATATATAAAGATGCAAACTTTGGCTTTAATTTAGAAAAGAAGAGTGACCCACAATCAATTTATTCTCACTTTGTGCAAATTAATTACAAGACCCAAATCTTGTTTGTGTTTCTTGCTTTTCTTGGAAGAGAGAGTGCAATTAAAAGGAAAAGAAGTGGGCTGTTGAGAGGGTTGTAGTGGTAGATAAAAGCAATGAAAGCTCTCTGCTCAATGCAAGAAGGTAAAGTTAATATTTATATGTGTTAAATAATGGAGCTGTCAGTTAGATGAAAAAAACTTAAGGTTCGAATCTAATAGTAAAAAAATTAGCATAAAATTATTTATTAATTAAACAGATTGTTATATTTAAAATTATATATTTTTAATAAATAAAAAAACAAATTCACTTGAACGAGCCGAGCACTTTATTTATGAACTACAATCTTCACTTAGTACTACGGCTGTAATTCGAGTCGGGTTGCTCGCCAGCTCGTCCGGCTCAAACTCGTTTAACTGGGTTCGGCTCGGCTCGACTCGTTAAACGAGCCGAATTCGGACAAAAATTCCGGCTCGTTTAATTTAACGAAGCGGCTCGATTTGACTCGTGAAAATAAACGAGCCGAGTTCAGGTAGAGGTTTAGGTTCGATTTAGTATAAAATTATGCGAGTTGGCTCACTTGACTCGTTAAAACCAGCTTGTTTAGCTAAACGATCCGGCTCGAGTTCGGGCAGAGATTTAAACTCGATTAGTTAAATAAGTCGGCTCGGCTCAGCTCGACTCGATTAAACTTGGCTCGAATTAAGTTCGGCTCGAAATTCGACTGACTCGACTCGAATTACAGCCCTGCTTGGTAACGAGACAAAGGTAGTTCACACTTATTACTAGAGTATAGGGGTGTGAACAGACAAAACGTCTGTAGTTTCTACTTTCTGGTTTTGAAAAAGGGCAAATTGTGAGTAGTATTAACTATTAACATAAATATGTTGAATATTAAATTAGGATAATATAATTTTAAGTGAAATTTCCTAATCCACTATCAAGATCAAACATAAGAGAAATTGGAAATTTATTCCAAATTTTCCACAATTTATCGTCAACAATCTTTGTATTTATACTTATATTTTGGATGCGTTTGGTGTGTTTATTTGCAGGCGCATGCGTCATGCATGTGTTTTCATTGTGAAACAGATCATAGATCTCTCCACCCGAATGTTTTCTTTTTTCTTGATGTTCCTCTTTATTTTAAACCGTTTTCTGACAAAAAGGTTTGTACTGTAAAAGGCTGTTTTTAATACTGTAGTAAAACAGGACATCTTGTGCAAAACTACCGTATCATTTTCTATAAACGAAACAGATAAGTACTCCCTCCGTCCCCCTGAGTTATATACATTGGGGGACGAGGACGCGGCACGGACTTTAATGCTCCCGTAAAATATAGTTCTATAACTTGTTTTTAAGATTTTTCTTCTCTGTATAAAAATTTGAATGTTATATTTTTATTCAGAAAAAGAAAATTTTAAAAATAAGTTGTAGAACTATGTTTTATAAGAGCATTGAAGTGCGTGTCGAGTAGTGAAAAAGAAACGTATAGAATTAAATGGGACGGAGGGAGTATCAATCAAGTACGATAAAATATGCAGGGACAGTTTGGCTTAAGACTTATAAATGATTGAAGTGTTTGAAAAAAATAGACGTCCAGAGACAAAAGTTAGCATTCTAAGTTTTTTATAAGTGTTTTTTCACTTTTTACATAAACGATACGAATAAATTTTTCTAACTTACAAACGCAGAAGTCAGGCTTTTAACAGTCACCAATAAATTGAAGAAAGGAACTCGCAAATTACAAGTGTTTACGGGTGAGTGGAGGATATTTATCATAATTGTTTAATTCTTAAAGAAAAGTTGAGAAGTTAGTTTTCAAAAACGACTTCCCTGAAATGTATTTCATAAGAATCGAATTTATAGCATATCAGTATGATTGTAAAAGTCGGAAATCAAAACTAATCTGGTGACTTGTCGATTCAGAATTTATGAGGGTTTTTTTGTACTAAGTTATTGGCCTCCTCTTTTTACTTTTGTCCTAGGATAATTACTGAATTGAAAAAATATATTTTTTAAACGAAAGATATTTAGAACACTACATATCGATTATGAATTTTTTAACAACCTAAGTCAACTAATATCCAACTATTGTAATCGAAATTATTGATTATGATTATTTCAAACTTTTATACAATGATCTTCGAAATTCGAAAAAAGGCCCTGAATAACCAGATTAACCAAGCTAATGCTCAAAATAACCATTTTTAAAAAGTTGGCCCTGAATAACAAGTAAAGACGTATGTGAAGTAGCGTTTTTAACTTGTAATAAAACGCTACTTCGTGTAACGTTTTATAATTTTGTAAAAGATGTAAACGCTACACGAAGTAGCGTTTTACATTTTTTAGGCCCAAGCCCAAGACTAGCTACTTTTGTTTCTTTTTGTTTTTTTAAAAATAATTTTGATCACCTTAGATAAAATAATAATTGGAACGTAAATTAACAGTTGTTAATATTTGAGGGTTCAGATTAGATTTTAGAATAATTTATTTATATTTAAAATTAAATTGACCGATAATTGGGGTTTATATTTGGGTTTTAGAATGATTAATTCATACTGTTTATTAAATTGACCGACGGTTAGGGTTTAGGATTGAGGGTGTAGGGCCGGTAGGCCCTACTCCCTCGAGCCTAAACCCTAATTAAGCGAGGCTGAAGGGCCGAAGGCCCTGAAGCCGAGACGCCGGCGGAATAAATAAATTTACAACCGTTAACATTTAGGGTTTAGGTTTGGCTTGCAGAATGATTAATTCATACTGTATATTAAATTGGCCGACGGATAGGGTTTAGGATTGAGGGTGTAGGGCCGGTAGGCCCTACTCCCTCGAGCCTAAACCCTAATTAAACGAGGTTGAAGGGCCGAAGGCCCTGAAGCCGAGACGTCGGTGTAATAAATTAATTTACAATCGTTAACATTTAGGGTTTAGGTTTGGGTTGCAGAATGATTAATTTATATTTTAAGTTAAATTGACTGACGGTTAGAGTTTAGGACTGGCCTTAGAATAATTAATATTTGAGAACAAGAAAACAAAACAAACGCCAAGAGAATTAGCGTTTTAATTTGTAACAAAAGAGAAACGCCACATGAGTTGACATTTGATTTTTAAAAGCCAAGCATTAAACGCTAGTATGAATAGCGTTTTTAGATGTAAAAGCCCAGCCCACTTCCAGGTGATCCACTAAAACCATAAACGCTAATTTGAGTAGCGTTTTTCTTTTTTATAAAAAAAATAAAAAACTTTAAACGCTACACGATGTAGCGTTTTTGTTTTAAAAACAAAAACGCTACACGAGAAGCGTCTCTACTGGTTAGTGAGGGCCATGTTTCGGGTATTTTGTTATTTTGGGCATTTTCACCCTAAATCTGGTTATTTGGGGCCAAAACCCTCGAAATTCTCCATGCCCCAAAACTAAAACATGTAATTTGCCCTTTAAATTTTGAATTTATATGACTTATAAGTGAGTTTGATTGTGATTGCTTTATACCAAAATTTTCGTTATTCATACGATGACAGATGAATCATGAATTACAGATACCACATAGTCTAAAAAATGAGAATACGCATTGACTAGACAATTTTGTCCCATAATTTACATGCAAAGATGCAATGCAGCGTACCTATTTTAAAGCATTGCCTTTCATTCCCTCCAAACTTGCACCTATGATCAATCCCCCTTGCCAAATTTCACCCTCTGCAACCCTCCTAGCTGCACTTCTCCATCCATCATTCTCACAAAATCCCCATCTTAATCACACAAAACTCGAAAAAAAAAACCCAAATAATCACATCAAGTCCATCCCTCCCTCTTGGCGGAATCCAGCAAACCCTCATTTGGGTTCCGCAATGACAGATGAATAGAATATTTTCGACGCCAGCATCCCAACTCCGCCAGCTCAGGCGACAAGCAGCCAATCCCCTGAAATCAAAAACCGAGCCAGCACTCGCCAGAGCTGCGCCATGGCTCTACCAAATTCTTGATCCTAGTAGCCCTATTGTTGCCAGATGGAACCGTTTTTTTCTGCTCACTTGTCTTTTCTCTCTTTTCATAGACCCTCTGTATTTTTTCCTGCCTTATGTTGGTGGACCTGCTTGTATGAGCACCGATGTTCCTGCCGCGATTACCATTACCTATTTCAGAACCATGGCTGATCTTTTTTTTGTTCTGCACATTGTGATGAAGTTTAGGATGGCCTTTGTTGCTCCAAGTTCTAGAGTTTTTGGTAGAGGGGAACTTGTTATGGATTCTCATCAAATTGCTATGCGATATTTGAAATCTGATTTTATTATTGATCTTGCAGCTTCTCTGCCTTTACCTCAGGCAAGCTGGACCAATTTAAAGATGTTTTCTTCATTTAAATTATGAATTAAATTTTTGATTTTTTTTTTCGGTTGCAGATTCTTAATTGGTATGTTGTTCCAGCAATGAAAAACAACAGTGCTGATCATGCTCACAACACTCTGGTTCTCATTCTTTTGATTCAGTATGTTCCAAGACTGTTTGTCATGTTTCCCCTGAATCAGAGGATAATTAAAACTACAGGCGTCGTTGCTAATACTGCTTGGGCTGGAGCTGCATACAATCTTGTGCTCTACATGTTAGCAAGTCATGTAATGATCTCCTCCTCGTCTTTCTCATCCTGTTATTCGCTCTTCCATTAGTAATTTGTAGATAAATCTAGCACTCGTGCACGAGACAAAACACGTTTGTTTATCATCTACTCTTGGTGCAGGTACTAGGAGCAGCCTGGTATCTGATGTCGATAGGCAGGCAGCATTCGTGCTGGAGAGACGAGTGTCTGGCGGAGCAGCACAGAGTTCCCCCTTGCAACTTTACTTTTCTGGACTGTAACAGTTTAGGACAAATCCAGCGGGCTTATTGGCTCAATTTCACCAAAGTGCTTTCTACTTGTGATGCTAATAATCTAGACTCAACATTTAAATTTGGAATGTTTTCGGATGCTTTTACTAGTGAAGTTGCTATGTCCCCCATGTATGAGAAGTATCTGTATAGCCTCTGGTGGGGTTTAAGAAATTTAAGGTGCACTTCTGCTTTATATCATATTTACATCTTCTTCCTCTTAGAAATCAAAGAGTAAACTGGTTTCTATCTTGTGAAATTCTCTCTCTGTATAGTCAGCAGAGCCTTTGATTGTGCATAATTTTTCCATTTGCAGCTCATATGGACAGAATTTGCAGACCAGCACTTACATTGGTGAGACTTTATTTTGCATTCTCCTATCCATTTCGGGTTTGATTCTGTTCGCGCAGTTAATAGGAAACATGCAGGTAACATCTTTTATCATCTGGGAGTATTTCCCTTGTCCTAGTATAGTCACTGATGTTTCAACTAAACTCTAACATTAAAATTTTAATCATTTTGATTTTTTATGAAGTCATATTTGCAATCCATGTCTGTGAGGCTTGAAGAGTGGCGAATCAAAAAGAGAGATACAGAGGAGTGGATGAGACACCGGCAATTACCTCCTGCCCTGCAAGAACGTGTTCGTCGATTTGTTCAGTATAGATGGGTTGCTACCAAAGGAGTTGATGAAGAAGCCATCTTAAAATCCTTGCCACAGGACCTGCGACGTGACATCCAACGACATCTCTGCCTAAAACTTGTCCAACGGGTATGCACTTCTTGTATTATGTTATTGCAATTATACAATTAGACATCATTCTGGTAAGGTACTTATTATAACATCCGTTGAAACAGGTTCCTTTTTTCTCACAAATGGATGTTCAGCTTCTAGATGCCATATGTGAAAGGCTTGTGTCATCCTTAAGTACCCAAGACAGCTACATTTTCCAAGAAGGTGATCCAGTAAACGAAATGCTGTTTATAATCAGGGGCCAATTGGAGAGCTCAACGACGAATGGTGGAAGGACAGGATTCTTCAACTCAATCACCCTCAGACCAGGAGATTTCTGTGGAGAAGAGCTCCTTACATGGGCCTTACTCCCCAACTCAAGCGTAAACCTCCCCACCTCAACGCGCACAGTCAGAACACTAACCGAAGTAGAAGCCTTCGCCCTTCGAGCAGAAGACCTCAAATTTGTCTCAAACCAATTCAGGCATCTCCACAGCAAGAAGCTGCAGCATGCCTTCAGGTACTACTCCTCCCAGTGGAGAACCTGGGGGGCTTGTTACATGCAAGCCGCGTGGCGAAGGTACAAGAGGAGGAAACTCTCCAAGGAGCTGGCTCTGCAGGAGAATCACTACTACATTGTGCCAGATGGGACTGGCAATGCTGTGGTCTATGACGACGGAAGCGGAGAGCATGTTTTGGTTGAGAGCTCGGATGGTACACAGCATCTTGGAGCCACCATCATGGCCTCAAAGTTTGCGGCTAATACGAGACGAGGGGTTGGGCACAAGGTTGTGCCAGTGCAAGTGGTTGGGGCTTCTTCTTCGAGCCTGAAGATGCCCAAGCTGTTTAAGCCTGATGAGCCTGATTTTTCTTTAGACAGGGAGGATGTTTAGGTAGTGCAGGAGTGGTGTGAGTTGTAGAATACGTGTGACATGTCGTGTAAATATCACTGGTAGCTTGTAGTGAGAAAATGAAATGTACAGAGTTGGGAATGTTAAGAGAAAAGCCCAATGGAACCTGTCAATTGTTTGACATGTTGTAGTTATACTAATCAGCAGACATTTTTAAAGAGGAACTAAGCATATATGGTTTGCCTAATATTGTTGTGATACAGCAGGAAGCTGGTTGCCTGGTAAGTTGAAGAGTTGAAGAATTTCTCTTGCTCGATTAATATAATTCACTTATGTAGTTAAAAAATAGGCTAAATAACCTTTGAGTCTCAAAATAGTTGGGTGCGAACCAATACGGCTTTTAACTCGGCCGATTCAACACTTCAAATATCTAATATATTAACCTACATACCAGTATAAAGTAAAAAATGGTATATAAAAAGTCAAGTATCGATTATCAAATATTTAATATCTAATCAGTTTTCTAAAATTAATTGAATATTAATTTAATCGACTTAATCATCGATAAAATCTAATTTAATCAGTTTGACGAGTTATGAAATCATTAATTATTAATTTTTAGAAAATAGGATATATATTTTATATAAAATTTTAAAGAAAAATGTCGCATTGGATTTCAGATAAAAAAGTAGGTCGTTAAAACTTAAAGCCACATTGAAGAAAAACTTAAGCAAGCGAGACTCACAGATCCAAAAAACTAAGAACCTGTGTTTGACTTGTGTTCATCCAAATCGTAAGTTCTCACTGCCCTTCATTCTTAAACCTTCCTATGTAAACACATGTATATTATCTATGTATTGATTTATATTATATTTAGTCAATTGCTGAATAGTGTATTAAGATCTAGGGTTTATGATAAATTCTTAGCTTTTTGATTTTGATTTTGTTTGAGTTATTAGATTAAGATGGACAAAGAAACTAAGGTAGCCACAGAAGAACCCAAGATTGATTTGTTCGAAGATGATGATGAGTTCGAGGAGTTCGAGATCGATGAAGGTCATTTCACTTTTTTATTTTGTGTTTTTCGTATTGCCAATTCATTTTAATTCAATGTTATTTCATGTTTTCTAGTAATTATTTTTGTTAACGTGCTGTTTTTTACATTGATGTTAAATGTTTATTGATTTCTTTCTAAATATACATGTCAATTTTCAGCTATCCTTCACTGACATTTTTTTTAGTGTCTTTGTGTGTTGTTTCAAATTATGATACATGCTAGGTTATATTTTATTTTTGAATATGATTGCTATGTGGGTATGTGGCACTTGTTCCAGTGTTCCCATGTGGTATATTTAGTTGATATGTAATCACGATTTATTGAATACATGAGCATGAGGATTTATTAAAGTTTCTAAACTTGTGATTGCATTAGGAGATGGAGGGTCAATAAATTTTTTCGTTGACAATAATAAGAACAACTTTGTGTCTAGATTCTGGTGTACTAACTACTATGTTATATTAAAACATCTTTTGCTGTTGGATGTGAAGAAATAGGATAAAAAGGTTAAGTATATGACCTGCTATGCTGCCATTGTAAATTTGGAGATTACTTTTTGTTTTGCATGTCATGAGAGGGGGTATATGGAAGTTGCGCCAAAATAAAGCATTTTCGTGGCATGCAAGTCTTGCAACTAATCCCGAGCTATGTGATTAATTCGCCAATTTCATAAAAGAATTCTTAAGTGCTAAGTTGTATAAGTAGGAACATTTTTTGGTGACCATGCTTATTCTAGTGCAAGGAGTTGGGGTTCGTAAAATTTGATCTGATACAATAAAAGTATTTTACCAACTTGGACAGTAATATTTGGCAGGTTTTATAAATGATCTTGAAATTTGGCAAGGATTTGGGTAAATAATCGCAAATTCGGGCAGGATTCTAGTAAAAGAAATTTTAAATTTTGGATGTTGAAAGAATCGGTAAGTATTAATATATAAATAGACTCGAGTGATATACAAAGAAGAGGGAGTTATGAGCTTATATATGCTTCAAAATTTATTGAATGTTCTTACATTTTTATGTGTGCGATGCGCTGAACTTGTAAATCCCCATCTTCATATAGAGAAACTGAATTGTAAAATACAAATAATTTCTGATCATGAGGTCTGAAAGTCGCACCTACTATAAGCCCACTATAAGCGGAGTTTTCAGGAATGACATATCAAAGGAGTTCAAACATTATATTGATGGGAAATAGTGTGTATATTTATGTGTTTTATAAGCGGGGATAGTAGTTTATTAAATACATAATCAATATGTTGTAAGCCCCTTTTTTTTTGGCCCTAGTCAATGAGGTTATATTACTAGAGTTCCCATTTCCTAAAATAAGTAATGAAATCCCCGCACACTACTAAATGACTTATTTGTTGATATATTATTTAGTATCTTAACGAGTTCCTTCATTTATGGGTTGTTATACATAAACATCGTCATCTCTTCCTTCTGTGGTTGAGATTTCCCGGGGTAGAGGTATAGATTTTGATCGTGTTGAATTATGAGATATAGATTTGTCATTATTTTTGTTCGCATCAGAAAATCTTTTTGAAAATAAAATTGACTATCGTCTTGTAACTGCTTTCTTCTAATAGTAATTTAGTTTCATAAACAGATTTATAAATTCTCAGGAAATTATTTTTAAAACAAAATATTTGCTTCAAAAAATTTCTTAAAGTTTGCTTTATTCTGCCAGATGCTTAGAGTATTAGTTGTTGGGCTTAACAACTCAGCCTTATCATTGTTTCTGGTATTGTGGGACACTTGCGAAAGTGTTGTTGTCAGAAGTTGAACTGCTAGAGGTTTAATGATCATTTGTATTGGAATCCATTAGAATTTTAAAGTCTTTCATATGACATCGGTATATATTGAGGTTATGTATTCAAGGAGTTGATTTTTGTTGCTCATTGAATAGTTTGTGTGGGATTAGGTGGTCAAGTATAGATTATAGTATTTTATTGAGATTAACTAATGAGGATTAAGAATGAATATGTAAGAGGTCTTTTGTTTTTATTAGTATGTAGTATGTTCTATATGTGGGGTTAGAAGTTACTCGTATTAAGTATGTATCTTATTTATAATAAGCCAAATTGTTTATATATTAGCAGTTCGTCCGACCAAGCTATCTTTTTAGTGCTTTTATATTTTTATTCATCTCTATCAGATCTTCTGCATTATTAATAGATAATGGTATTAATAGGTTAATAATATTAAGGTGGTCCTTTGTACTGGAGTGAATAATTTGCAAATCAAACTACAATTTTGGTACTTCTGGAGTACAAGAAATTACTGAGAAGTCCCTCCACTCCATTCATTTAATGTCCTATTTTATTATGTTTGCAGAGTGGGATGAGAAAGAGGGAAAAGAAGCAACACAACAATGGGAAGATGATTGGGATGATGATGACGTCAGTGATGACTTCTCCCTGCAATTGAGGAGGGAACTGGAGAGCAACAACGTGAAGACTTAAATTAAGTGAGCTTAAACTTTCATATGTCATAGCATTTCCCTTGAATGTTTGAGGACATATTCTAGAATTTTTATTTGCTCTTTGGCTATGTGACATCTTGTAATGGAACGTACAACTTTGGAAATCTTATGTGACAGTATGAACAAAAATAAATCAATGTCGTGAAGTTTCGCTTATATAAATGTAACATAATCAACTTCAGTGACAACATGCAAATAAATTATAAATAAATAGGAAAAATGTGCTATTTACTGGAGCTGAAATTGGACTGTTTCTGTTCGATTTGTTTGTCCATTTGCTCGTCATACAGATATGCTTTGATCGACTAATCCCTTGTCAAACAAATATTTATGATTGTCCATCTTTTGTGGACAACACATTAGATTTATGTTGCTCGGATCTCGGCACAGAGTGTCGGATAATGAAACTTGTCGATAGTGGCAGAGCCACCCGGTAACCTGAGTAAGCTAGTACTCCCTCCGTCCCCCTGAGTAGTATACATTGGGGGACGGGGACGCGGCACGGACTTTAATGCTCCTGTAAAGTGTAGTTGTGTAATTTATTTTTAAAATTTTCTTTTTCTGAATTAAAGTTTGGATGTTATATTTTTATTCAGAAAAAGAAAATTTTAAAAATAAGTTACGGAACCATATTTTATAAGAGCATTGAAATGCGTGTCGAGCAGTTGAAAAGAAACGTATACAATTAAATGGGACAGAGGGAGTAATATTTGGGCACATTAGTTATATTTAGTTCAGTAGTTATTGTCTTTTAGAACCCTGATACCAAAATTTCAAACTCATTTTCAACTTCTTTTCCATTTTTTCCCCACCACCCACAAAAAATTGACTCCTGATTTCTCCAGCCCAGTCTTAATTTCGTAGACCCAAACGCCACATAAAGGACTGAGCTTCTACCATTCTCTAATTTGTCATCGAGCCATTTCAAATATAGAGGCTTTTGGTCATAGTTTCTGGCTTTCATGATTTGAGTATCAATAGACTTCGGTTCCAGCTCATATAAACTGTTTACTATAAGGCCAGCTCATATAAACTGTTTACTATAAGGCCGTAGCTATTACTGGTCGCAGTGATAGTCTCCTACAGAACTCATAGCAAGGACCTTTTGATTCGCGATCTTTAATAGGCGAAAGAAAATCATTCTTGTTACTTTAATCCAAGGAAAATCTGGAACTTCAAACAATCCATCATCAGATTCGACCTCAAAGATTATTCTACTGACTGCTACAGATCGACTTTCTAGCACTAGAGAAACCGTTGAAACCATCAGTTGCCAGCCAGGGAATTCTGAACTTATTGGCTGAATCAAGTGTCCAGCCTAGGAAACTATCGCTGATCATAAAGTTACATTAGGTAAAGTCCCTAATGCTTCTTCAAAATGTGGTTTCATTAATTTGGTGGAAGTGGCAAATGTTACAAAGAGTGACATAGACGGGAGTTTGTCCGTGCTCTCCACCCCTTTGAGAACGCCATCTATATTCTTGGGGAATGGCAATGTAATGATTGAGGCAGCAGTTTTAGCTAGACGAGTGGAAACGAAAGGAACCATTGAGGCAGCAGTTTTAGCTAGACGAGTGGAAACGAAAGGACGGTTCGCTGGGGTGTTGAACATTGTAAAGGTAATGCCATGGGTGAGGATGAGGCGGGCTAGTTGAAGAAGAGGAATGTTATGGCCTTTTGACATAAACGGGGAAAGAACATGAGTTGTTGATGAGAACCAGAATCAAGAGCATACCCCGTTTTTCTGCTGTCTTAAGTAGTTGTGTTCCTCGTTCTCTCTACTACGATTCTTGATTATCTTTACTTAAACTACGTAGTTGGAAACAACTAGTAGCACAATATATCGTGTGGGTGTTCAGGATTCCCTTGCTTTTCTCGGCCTCATGTTTTGCTTCTCATATTTCTTCTCCCTAGCCATGTTTCTGCATTTAAAGTCCTGCCAGTTAATTAAGGCTTAAGATTAAACTTTTCCGCCAGTTACTTGAGACTTGCTGATTAAGTTTGCTGGAAGTTCTTTAAATGCTTTGCGCACCCATAGGGGTGATGAAACTACTGTTTTAAGACAGCTTGCATAAATCTCTGTTCCTAGAAAACACAGGGGGTGTTGGGCGTGGCCCAGCTTTTGGGCTTATAAGTTTTAAGCAGTTTATTAGCTTATAAGTTGAGATGAAAAGTATTTAACACCTGATTAACTTGTTAAGGTTACAAGTTAAAAATGTGAATCAAATGACCTGGCAGTTAGCTTTGCAGTTTGTATATTGCGAGATGTAACTTCCCAATCCCAGTTCATTCTTGCACCGACAGTCCGTCGAGCACAACTAACTTTCAGAATGTTACATTTCTGACGATTGTAGGCGCATTGTGCTTGCAGAATATTTCATGACCAAGACAAGAAAAAACCAGGAAGATCTAGAACCGTGTCACTCCTAGATCCCCCTCTGATAGCCGGTTGCAGTGGCTTCACAAAGTAAAAGAACAGTGTAAAACAGGACGTGCATAGTGTTTCTATGCACTTTTGTGTGTAGAGTTCCGTATTGTGTGTTTTTAGATGATGTCTAGTCACGACTCCAAGTCTTGTAAATTTTATCAAGTCATTATCAGTGGAGAAACAGAGCCATCAACTTTAAAAGAGTTGATTGTGTGAAAGAAAATATAGTCTACTTTGTTGTCCACTAGAAGAGCTCCTACACATGGGAAGATGCACATGTTTTATGTCTTTGTAAATTGTAAAGCATATGTTAAGAAATGATTCAACCATTTACGTCAAAGTTTTCATTGTTTGAGAGTGCTCGTAAAAAAAATGTTGTTGTGGAAATCATATAGTGTTTGGTAATTTTGTAAAATTTGCTTGTTTTGAATTATAATATAAATAAAATAATGTTTTTGGTGAGGATTGAATATGAAATTCGTAACAGCTTCTTGCAAAAGCGGACTTGCTTTTTCTAAAAACAGCTTTTTAGCTAAAAGCTGCTGCTCATAAAAGCTGTTTTTAGATTTATCAATCATAAAAGCTGTTTTTAGATTTATCAAACAGTTTTTCACCTGTTTTTCAATGAAAAGCTGATGACCCAAAACAGTATCTTAGTACATATCTGACCATTAAATAATTATTAAATTTTTAAAAAAAACAGCCTTTGAGCTAAAAACGGCTGTTTAGAAAAGGTGTTTTGAGATTTACCAAACACTTTTCAGCAAAAAGATGATGTTGACCCCAAACAGTACCTACCATTAAATAATTATTAAATTTTCTTATAATATACTCTAATTATAGTATATTATTGTACTTTATATTGTTTTAAACCTTTAAGCAGCTATAATAATTACTGCTACTTCAAATCTCTAAATAATTTAAAGAAATGTTTAAGAATTATGAGGGCATATTTTTATTATAAAATCATTATGTGCAAAAAAAAAATTATAGATCTTATTAAACATGAATTTAAAATATATTTAATTCAAACACATTTATAGATACATTTATGTAAACATATTTTAAAAGCCTAATTATTTAATAATATATTTTAATTCATACACGTTCTTTATATTTATATAGATATATTTTTAAAAAAATAGTATTATATAATAATGAAACTAAAATACTCAAATTAGTGTGCACCATATACAAGATGATGGTATTAAATCTCAACGATATTGTCTAAAATTATTGGTTAAATTAATAAAAATTGAGATTAAAACTAGCCGAATGAAATAGAAGCAAGTTTCCTATTTGAGTGGCTGCGAAGAGCAAAATGATTCAAATGAATATCACGTTACATGACCAAATAAAGTCGGGAGATTCACTGGTGTTGATTGAAGTAGAACCAAGTCTTATTACACGTTACAAAAAGGCAAGGACATTGAACATCTTACTTCTGTTTGTAGCACCCACCCACAAAGTTAGTTGTACGCATTCAACACACTTATTGGGAAACAGTTCCTACAAGAAAATGATCAAATGTATCCGCCTGATTACATTATTCTTTAAGACTAGCTACTATAATGTGGTGACTCTTACTTAACTTGCTATGAATGCTAACATATATAAACATAATATGAAAAAGATAGTGCTGGATCAATACATCATTTATTTATTATTATTATTAGGGAAAATAGATTTTTTTGCCACTCAACTTATAGCGTTTTTAGAAACTTACTACTCAACTAAAATATTTTTTCTTTTAGTCACTAATGTTAGGTTTGGTTTTATTTTTAGCCACCAACTTAGGTTTGGATTTAATTACTAGCATTATGATAATGTTTTGTAGCATCATTTATACATAGTGATAGTATGTAATATTTTGATGATGTGTCGTATGTTTATATATTTATATATAGCAATAATAATATAAAATGAGCCGATGAAAATTAAAATCAGGAAAAATCGTAATTAGATTCTAAAAATTCAATAAATCATGAATATGAAATTAATTACTTCAAACAATTCACCTCCTCTCATAAGATAAAGTGTAATTGAGTGATATGACGCATCATCTTTCGCTATTAAAGTTTTAATCAACTAGCTCAGTTTAAGATCTCTTTTAAACTTATCTTCAAAAATTTTAATAACTTTATCTTATTACAAATTTCAAAATAAATAAACAGATGTGAAAACTTAAATTTCGATGATTGTCCTCTATATATAATGCATCATTTTATATTATTATTACTCCCTCCGTACCTCTCATTAGTTTACAGTTTTTTCAACTGCTTAGCACGTATTTAAGACTCTTATAAAACATAGTTCCATAACTTATTTTTGTGGTTTTTTTGTGTGAATATTCAAACGCTGAATTTTCATTCGGAAGAAAAAAAATAAAGTTACATATGAAACTACATCTTTTAAATGCCATTAAATGCGTGTAAAATTCTTATCATCCAAGGTAAACGACCTTGGAGACATAAAAAGTACTATATATAAATATACAAATATATATCAAATCATCAAAATATTACAGACTACCACTATATTTTAATAATGCTACACATAATATGTAATGCTAATAATTAAATCCGAACCTAACTTCAGCGACAAAAAAAAGCTGAATCTAACACTAGTGAGTAAAATAAAAAAAAATTATAGTTGAGTGGTTGGATTCTAAAGACCCAATAAGTTTAGTGACAAAAAAAATATCATAATACTAGTAATCAAATCCGAACCTAAGTTGGTGGCTAAAAAAAAAACCAAACCTAACATTAGTGACTAAAAGAAAAAATAAATTAGTTGGGTGGTAAATTTCTAAAAACGCTATAAGTTGAGTGACAATAAAATCTATTTTCCCTTATTATTATTATTATTATTATTTTATTTTTTTTTGAAATTGAGAATAAATCAAGGCTTCCAAGATGATCCCCCTTTTTTTTTTTTTGAAATTGAGAATAGATCAATACATTAAAACAAGGCAAAGGAATTTTGTGGTTTTGAGAATTTTATTTGTTCTTTCTGAATGCATGAATGCCCTGGATAAGTTCACTCAAAGCCTTCCAAGATGATCCCCCTTGGTCAAGCACGGCCTTGGCCGCCGCATCACCTGTTAACTCCACATTTTTCCGCACCACCTTGCCCATCTCCCCCTCCATCAATTCCTTCACCGTCTTCTCCAACCCCTCCCACTTAACAAACCCTTTCACGGTTCCATCACACGTCTCCACCCTCAACCCGACCTTTATCTGCTCCACCACCATTCTCACATTCAGCGGCTGCTCCGCCATCATCGGCCACCCCAATATAGGCACCTTTGCACAAATACTCTCCAACACTGAGTTCCAGCCGCAGTGACTTAAAAAGCCTGTCACACTTTCATGTCTCAGTATCTCCATCTGATCAACCCAGTCTCTCACCACGAGTCCTCTGTCTTTTACTCTGGTTTCAAACTCATGATCCACTTCGTTTCCATTTTTCCCCACTGCCCACAAGAAATTCACCCCTGATTTCTCCAGCCCGGTCTTGATTTCGTGAAGCTGGTCTTTTGATATCTCTGCTTGCGACCCAAACGCCACGTAAAGGACTGACCTCCTACCATCCTCTAATTTATCATCTAGCCATTTCAAGTACACAGGCTTTTCGCTTGTGGCCATAGCTTTTGGTGGTTCAGCCAAACAGAGAGGTCCAATAGGCCATGCTTTCGGCTGGCTCTTATGATTCAAGTAGTCCAAAAACTCCGGCTCCAGCTCATAGAAACTGTTCACCAAAACGCCGTAGCTCTTACTGGTTGCCATGATCGACTCCTTATAAAACTCATAGCCAGGACCTTCTTTTACGCGATCCTTGATAGGCAAATCAAAATCATTTCTTGTCAATTTAATCCACGGAAAATCAGTGACTTGAAACAACTCATCATCAGACTCGGCCTCAAAGATTACTCCACTGGCTTCTACAGATTGAATTACAGCACAACTGAAAGCATTAAAACCATAACTCGCCAGCCGCGGGATCCCAAACTTATTAGCCGAATCAAGCGTCCAGCCTAGAAAACCGTCACTGATCACAAAACTCACATTACTCAACCTCCCTAACGCTTCTTCAAACCAAGGTTTCATCAATTTGGTGCACGTCACAAACGTCACAAAGAGTGACATAGACGGGAGCTTGTCCGTGCTCTCGACTCCTAATGGAAGGCCATCGACATTTTCAGGGAATGGCAAGGCCACGATGGAGGCCGCAGTGTCAGCTAGACGAGACGAAACAAAGGGGAGGTTTGCAGGGGTGGTGAAAATGGTAACGTCGATGCCTCGGGCGAGGATGAGGCGGGCTAGTTGGAGAAGAGGAATTGTATGGCCTTTTGACATGAAGGGGAACAGAACAACACGAGGAGTTGTTGAGGAGGATTCACCATCAAGAACCACATGCCCCATTGTTTTTGTTTGCTTTGCTCTCTCTGCTATGAATCTTGATTATTTAGTTAGAAACAACTTTTACTATGTGTAGCTAGTTATAAGTAGTTTCGCTGAGGTTGAGCACGATTAGATATTGTCTCGGACACTTGGTATATCCTCTGTTGTCCCGGGACAGCCAAACACTGACGCATTGGTGTAATTTGGTGTGCCCACCGTTTTTCAATAATGAGGCCTAACGCCTCATTCAATATCTTCTCATGCAAATGAGAAGAGCACGTTATCCTAAGGATTTCTAGGCCACATATATGGAAGTCGGTAATTATTTTTCATTGTTTTCCCCGGGGAAGCGCTTGTGTAAGTTGTCAGAATGAGACCCTGCTTTTGGTCTGAATCTATTGTCACAATTTTTACCCTTGTAGTGAAAAATTTTGCCTGGTAGGTACGTGTACGTGTATTGCAGTGTTGGCTCCGTTGATTCTTAGAGGCTGGTCAATTGTTAGTTGATTGATGAGGTTGGGGACTACGCACGTTGCTGAAGTTGGCTTGCAGGATTCATTGGATTCTTCAGGTCCTTTTTATGAATCTGTTCACGTTAAGTGAAGGGAGTCCGACTATTCCATATCTCGATTTATATGTCTTGTATATACTAGTTGTTCATGGTATTTTTTGAAAAAATATATCTGTTTTAATCATTCTTATGATATACAAATGTTATTAAAATATATCTCTATTAATATATATTATAATATTATATAATATATTTTTATTTGATTTACATATAAGTTATATTGCTAATATTTTATATACTAATTTATGTGCGATCAAAGTCCAGGTTTTCATTTCAGTAAAAATAAAAAGATTCAGTAATAATTTAACAATTATATTTTAATTAGAAAAATAATTACGCCTTTATAATAAATATTATATCAAATTTATTAAAACACCTTTTATTTGATTTTGAAAGTCATTTAATTATAGAACCTACTTCTATTTAATTTAGCTAACAATTCCTTCTATTATATTGGAAACATGAAAATAGCAAGAAAGACGTATTTTATTGATGAGAAATACAATTCAAAATCTAAGACCATCTCGGCCAAGGTTCCTTAAATATACAATTTCTTCAAAATTGAGATTCTATATTCATTGACAACTTTTTTGCTCCTATTATTATTATTATAACATTAAATTCAATTTTTTTAATAATAAAATAATAAAAAGATGTGGTGAAAAGTGTGCAAAAGAGAGAGTTAGAATATTCGGGCATTAAAAACAAATGAGGGATGCGTAAGAGATTAACTGAAGAATGAAAATGAACAGGGAATAAGTAGTACTCTCTAATTTGCCGAAAATGCTCCAATAATTGAAATTATTTTAAGCGCATAAAAAATTGCTCAAAAAATATTAATGTAATAAAAATCAATTTCCCAAAATTTTATATGAACCAGGCTTGCCTCGCAATGAATTATGAATGTATTAATTTGATTCTCAATGTGATCTCTCCTCTTGTTTATCTATCACTCACCTCGAGGTCAGTAGTTGTTTACACGTACACAATCACGTCCTGCATATAATACCAGTATAATATGTATATACACAATCCATGTCATATTATGTAGGGCAACACCCTTGACCTGGCAACTGTTTCAACTCGTTCAATGGACCACACTGATTCGACTCACTTAATTTCCCTACTAACTCGTCCTTTTCGCAACATTAATCTCAATGACTCTTCCGATTCTCCCTCTCGCGACTCGCTCTCCATCGTCCAATCATATCTCAGCAACTCATCCTCTTTTCCCGGCGCTCCGGCGACGCTTCCCGGCGGCGCGATCGACTGCGCGGCATGTCGATCGTTGATTATCGAAAGCGAAAGCGGAAGCGGAAAAGGAGGCCTTTTGGTGTGCGATGGGTGTGAGTTAGGGTTTCATGTTGATTGCGCTGGAATGCGAGGCCGTGAGGTCATGTTTGAGGAGTGGCTGTGTGGTCAGTGCAGTAGGAGAGGTGTGGTGAGGTGTGATGGATTGCGAACGAGAGCAAATAAGCGGTGTCGTCGGAATAAGCTGGTGGAGGGGAATGTGAGTGATTTGCCTCGCGGTGATGGTGAAGGTGAGGACTCTCGGTTTTCGAGGTACTTATTGTTGTCGATTTTTGGTTATTTAGGGTTATGATTGGTAGCATTGTGAATTTGATTGTTTAGGAAGTTAAATTGCTTAGTTTCGTAACCATGTTGTCTTTAGAAAGGAAAAGTAAAGGAAAAGTAATAAATTAATTCATTCTGTAGCATACTTATAAGAGTGAAATCAGTACAACTTGTTCCTAGGGATCCTTGGTAGTGGACGTGCTAAAGAGAAATAAACATGTTTGATGGAATTGTTAGCACAGTCGGCTTCTTTAGGTTCTAGTATATTTTCTCTATTATACATTGCTTTTTTTGAATTATATCTTCAAATTTATAAGCTCTGTTGAATTGAAAAGATGTTTGTTTCTTCAGGTGATTGTATATTTGTACTATTTGTGTTTGATATTAACATGTTTTCAAGATGCTCAAGTAGTCTGATTTAGCCTTTCAGAAAAAGGAAAGAAAGTTGTGTATTTATTTTTTGTGTGTTCAGGATATGGAGTGTTTAGCTGGTTCACTTTCCACTCTTCAGTGATGGGAATATATTGTGTCGCTGTTATATGATTTTGACATAACTTGTATAGTAAATCTACGTAAAAGCTCACTTGAACTGTTTTCTAGTATAAAATAACCTGTTATAATTGCTAGAATGTTTAAGTTTGGATTGCAAGTATGAGCCTGTGAGGACATCTACAGGAATAAGTATTGCTGTAGATGTATTGCTTGTGTAATTGTGTATTAAGATATATAGCAAAAATATATTATTATTTTTTTCTTTATGTATTACGTTGCTCCAGTATTAGCCTTGTCGAAATGTTTACTGTACAATTGTCGGCTTGTTTAAATACCGGAATCTTTTACTCACTATGGTCTGATTCTGAGATAAGTTTATAGAATTATTTGCATTTTTGGGATAGTACTGTACTACTGTTACATTGTGGTATGGCAAAATAAATAAATAAATATATATATATGTATATGTATATGTATATGTATATTTATGATTCACAGATGTGGTTTGTTAATCTTTTATCTATAGAATACTCGTGTCGTACTGTTTTATCAGATCAAGATTTAGAATGTTGTCATCTTAAAGTGTTTTTAGTCGCTTTCATTAATTCAAACTATATGTTTGACGTTTTGGGATTAATATTCTGTAATGTGAACTAATATCAAAAGGGCCTGGAGGTCAACAAATTATGATGACTGAACCAAAATAGAGGCTTAACAAATTAATCTGTTGGGCCAAACGATATACGCCGGTGAAAATTATATTTTAATACGTTATGATCATAATTTATTTTGAGGATCGAGTTTGTGTGTGCACTTATTGTCTAGTTTGGCCCAATAGATCAAATATGTTAGCTGTTTAATTCGGCTCAATAGATCAAATACATTAACGCTGTTTGGCCCAATAGATCAAATACATTAGCTGTTTAATTCGGCTCAATAGATCAAATACATTAACCCTGTTTGGCCCAATATATTAATTGCATTCTATTCTAAGCCCATTTTTAAGATTTAGGGTTCACAAGTATAACTGTTCTTAGGTTTCTCATTATCATTATATTGAACTGATTGTTGCTGCGCCTTTTTGTGCATCTAAGAACTTTTCAAGGTGAGGCAGTCATTGATTTTTTCATCATTTTCAAGAATTATACGTTTTTGCTTGATCCTAAGATTGATAGAATGAGATTGATTGTTTATTGTAATTTGTAAAGCAGGATTAGTGCTAGCACGACTTGATTATGTTGAATTGTTCTACTCTTTCTATGAATCTGTTGCAGAGGGGGCTTTTGCTATCTAACATTGTATAATTGCAAGTTTCGATAATTTAGTCTGCTACTTATGATACATTTTGATATATATCCAACAATCTTAAATTTATAGATTTGATAGCTATCTTGCAAAGCTGTGTTTCTAATCATAACGCTTTAATTAATTAGGTTGTTATTGATCTCGGGTCCTTGACTCAGATCTTAGTGCTCAGATTTTTATTATATTTTATTATTCCTTATGATTTGAGTGCCGTGTGGATAATTGATGACATATATCCTGTTTTTCAGGAAGAACAACCCGTGTGATAATACTTTTGGTGGCAATCCATTTGGTGTGCCAGTGCCATCTTCAAGATTGTTGCACTGCCGAAGCAGGTTTCGGTTTCAAGCATCCTCCCATCTTGTGCACCGATCTGTGAAAATGGGAAATGAAGAACTGAGTCAGCCCAAGGATCCTCAGATCCATAGTTTAGCAGAATTTGATTTGCGCCCTTCTTCAACTAGTTTAAAGGGTTCTTCAAATAAACGACCATTGCCTCGCATTAAAAAGAAGATGTGTTTGGAGTCACTTAGGGAATTTATATGTAAAAGTTGTGGTGGAGTTTTAGAAGAAGGTTGGAGTGTTGAGTTTAAGAATTCTAGGAGTAAAGATGAGTCGGATGTAGTATACTGTGCTCCAGATGGAAAAAAGTTTGAGTCAATGTTAGAAGTTGCTCGTTATATTGGGCTTACCCCAAATGCTGATACCACAGAATGTGAAATAAGAAGTCATGAACTTGATGTTTCACTGACAGGGTCTTCAGAGCGTAAAAAAAGAAAGACAGCTAGACTTGCACCAACCAATGGGGATACAAGAGTTAAAGATGTGATAAATGACTTCGATAAGGATGAAGTTTCTGGCATTGAGAATGTGGATATTGCTGGTAAATCGGTGAACTGCACAAAAGTCACGGATGCAAATTTCGAGAAAACTAGTGGATGGACATCTAAGGAGTATAATGTAAGATAACGCTGTATATTTTGTAAATTCTACTGTAATTGTCATTAAGCAACTTCCTTGGTTTCCATTTCATTTTCTGCTTGAAGTTGCATGATTTATTAAAATTTGAATTGTGAGTAATCAAGAATGTGCATTATTTCAGGATGGATATCCTGTTCAATATGAAGACTTTTTCATTATCTCAGCAGGAAAAATTGATTTCAGACCATCTTATCATAATGCCAATGAGATCTGGCCTATTGGCTATAAATCTTGTTGGCATGATAAGGTTACTGGCTCACTTTTTATATGCGAGGTATTGGATGGTGGTGATTCTGGGCCTGTTTTCAGCGTCAAAAGGTGTTCATGTTCTCAAGTACCAATTCCAGGAGGCTCAACTATCCTCTACAAGTCCAACCTGGCTCACCTTGCTGATCAGCATGAAGAAAATAACGATTCTGTATTTTCCCTCGAGGAGGAGTCGGATTTTAATTTTCTGATGATGATGCTCTCTGATCCTCCACCACAAGAACAAGACTTTCTGTTCCATCTTGGCAGTACTATCGACCTGAATGATCAGACATTAAAAGTCCCATCCGTTGAAACTAATGCAGGTGATGGTGAATCTGAAAATATTGTGTCTGACAAGACAGTGCTGCATGATGTAATTGGTGAAATTTCAGTTGAAGAGCGTTCATCATCTCTAGCATGGCTACGGGTTTGTGGAAAACTTATTGATGCTTGCCGAAATGCTTTTACCCAAACGGGGACTTTTGAGTACTTCTGCAGACATGCGGCTGGAGCAACATGCTCTTCTAAATGGGAAATTAAAAACCAAAACTTTGACTGGAATGCTGATCGTTTGATCAAATTCATTGGTTTGTTTGAATCAGTTGATGTTCCTTCTGTTATTCGGGATCATAAAGCTTTTGACGTTTCATCTGCATTGTTGTCGAAATGGCTTGGTGAGGACAGATTTGGACTGAATGTACAATTCGTGAAAGAACTGTTGGAACAGAATCTTGGTGCTATAGCTTGTCATGAGTATGTCAGTTTGAAAGAGAGAGAATCATATTCATCATCTTTAACAGTTGGTAGTGGCTTCTTACTAGCTAAGACGAAAGACGGAGTTGACCTCACGAGTGAGAAAGTAGATGATTTAACTGAGAGGTGCCAAACCTCTAATATCCCAGCGGCTAATGATCGTGTTATCGATGATATTATAATCCCTGAGGGAACGCCTGTTAGCTCAAGACTTCCTCCTTCGCTCTTAAGTGATGCACTTCAAGTATGTAAATTTTATTTCTATGTGTCATTTCAAGCTAAATGAATTAAAATATAGGATGGGGCGTTGCTGGAATACGTGGTCTCACTTTTTTTTTCTCTACCCAGGTGCAGGAGTTTCTTATTCGTTTCCATGGTGTTCTGGAGTTGAGGGATCTGTTTTCATTTGAAGAACTTGAAAAGGAACTTATCAGTCTGGGGCTTGATTGTTTCGACCATGAGATTATTCAAGGAGTATCGGAGAAATCCAAAGGTATCCCCTCGCATAGAACTGTGGACACTGAATCTGATCCAGCAGTGTCAGATAAAGATCCACATGCAAAAATAACACTTAAAATGAAGGAACATCAAGATCAACTACCGTCTATTGCTTTCAACAGGTGCAACGGCTTTGCTTTGACTAAGATCCACTGCTCATTAATAAGGGTGCTAATAGGTGAGCTGCAGTCAAAGGTGGCTGCAGTTATAGATCCAGAATTTGATATTAGTGAGTTGAAATCCAAGCGTGGCAGAAAGAAAGATGCAGACAGTTGGATATCTGAAATGAGAAACAAAATGAATATACCTCCTCTTAATGAATTAACCTGGCCAGAGTTGCTTCGGAGATATATTTTGTCTGTCTCTTCTTTGGGTGAAAAGCTTAATTCTGCAGATATTACAACCCTTGAAAGTAGAAATGTATTTCGCTGTTTACAAGGTGATGGCGGGGTGTTCTGTGGCTCACCTACTGGACCTGTAGGGATAAGAGCAGATGCAGCAGTAAGATTTATGCAACTCTACTTTCATGAGCTCACTGTATTACATATACGATTCTCTGCATTTTGAATTTGTGCTGGCTTTGAGTTTCCCTTATCTCTCAAAAAATAGAGATATTTAGAGATATAGAATACCATAAAATTGAAGTGAATTTCTTACTAGTCTGGTCATCATTTGGCTGTAGCATAAACTCTTGGTTATGCTTTAAATTAAGATAAAACATGCACACAAAGAAGCACCCAATAGTTTTCCTCACCATTGATCATAAGAGTCCAGGCCACATGTGAAAGTGTCCAAGAAAAGAGTTCTTATTTGTTGATAATACTCTTACTATGAACTTTATACTTGTCACAGTACCTGTTATCTACTAAACACTCTTCAATATACAGACACATATGGAAAAAGCTTTCCTTTACTCTGCAAATTCTTAAATGGAAAATGGCTTTTTTATTTTAAATCCTTAGGCCTGTCATTTGCCAGAAATTTTTGCTCTCAGGACCCCGAATAAAGTACAGTTAAGACGATGACTGAAATAGCAAAATATGTCCTCCTAAGCATGACTGCATGTGAAGTTTTATATTGAAGATATTGCTCATGTTGTAGACATCAACTACTGAAGAGGGATGTAAATGGTATTAACTTGGTTAGATATATGATTTCAGCTTTGAAAGGTGATGGTAGGTAACGAGCTTCTGACTGACTGCAACTCATGTCTAACAATTCTTAGTTCATCCAGCTTTGTTTAAATTACATTGCAGCTATTTGTATTATTCTTATTTTTACAAAAAAAAAAAAAAAAGAAGAAGCATATTGTTTTTCGGTTTATTGCTCTGCTATAAGCCATTTTAGAATGCATAAAAAGTTGCTCTGATTTGCATATTAATGATGCTAATTTAGTTCTAAAACACTTTTAGTTGACATTATATTTTAATGTTTTAACGCTTAATTCATTATTGCTGCTCTTTATTCTTGGTTTGCGAATTGTTTTCCTAGTTAACTATAAATTCAATTTTTTAAAAAAGTAAGCACTTATCTAAAATATTTGAAGATAATTTACTAATTATGATATTGAAATATGAAAAGTAAATATTAATTGAGGCACCCCCCCAACCCCCCAAAAGAAAAAAAAACATAAATCATATTCAGATTTCAGAGGTCCTCTATTGTGGTGCTGCTGTTATGTTTTTCTTTTACATGTCTTATATATCTTCCCTTGTCCTCTGTATGAGATTTTTACAATTTGTGCGTGTATATTGTATCTATAAGAAGTCTATTTTGTGTTCTCTTTTATAGGGACCACGTAGAGACGATTCTTGTTACTCACTAGTTTTGTCTCTCTACAGTTTCTTGCAGAAGCTATACAGAATATATATGGCTCTTACATTAGAGAGCATGATGTAATTGCTATAGACGATGTAAAATCCCAAGAGACAATTTTGGAAAGGGTAGATGTAGAGGATGCTGAACTTCCAGGGTGGGCCAAAGCTCTGGAACCCGTCAGGAAGCTGCCCACGAATGTGGGAGCCAGAATCAGAAGATGCATAAATGAGGCATTGGATAAAAGTCCACCTGAATGGGCAAAGAAAGTTTTGGAGCATTCAATCAGCAAGAGTGTTTACAGGGGCAATGCATCTGGGCCTACAAAGGTACGGTTTGGGCTAATCATTGTTATATACCTGAATCTTAAAAACATAATTAGACGTTCTAGTCTTTGAGAATTTGTTCTATTCTAATACTGCCATGCTGAAGGATTCTCTTATGTTTGTCGAATTGACATGGCCCGGACTCCCAGTAACCACATAAACAAACTAATGAAAGACAAGTAGACAACCTGATTTCAGCTTTACTTGCCCCGTTAATAAATGGTTTGAAAGGAAACAGCTGGGTGGAATATTTTGTATTGTTAATACTTTATGTGGATTCATTTAATATTAAGTTCTCCACATACAGCATTCCTGCAAAATTTTAAAGAGGACGTGTACCAAACTTCATATTTTATAGTTGTGTGCTGTTTTAATTATACAGAAATTACTTTTTCCACATTTCTTATAATAATTTTAACAGCTTGACATTTATCTTAAAGTAATCATGCATCAAATAATCAAATATCATTAGCACCTGCAAAAAAAACATTGGTGTTATTTCCTGTTTACTTGAAGTAAAGGGCAAAAAGTCATACTGCATGGCCGGAAATTTGTGGTCTCATTTTATGTGATGCAATTGTTCTGGTATTTCTTATATAGAGATAAATAAACTTAAATTCAGAGATGCCCTCAGATATAATTGGTTTTTACCGACTCCCAGTGACATTAGGTGCTCAATGGCAGAGGTGGATGTAATCAAAATGTCTTGTGTGATATCTTGTAATTGTTTCGGAGGATTAAGTATGTGATTTCCTTTAAATTATTAATTTCGTGTTTTCTGTAAATAGTCCAGGGGATTGATAAGGACAAGAAAATAGACTCTAGGTAGGGATTAATAATACTTGGTTTAGAGTCTATAGACCAAGTATTACGAGTGAAAAGTAGACCAAATATTATGAGTGATAACTTAACTTAGACAAAAATACCCTTGCATGTTGAACTTGGTGAAAAGGCGTATTACAGGACACCCTAGCTTGTCTAGGATTTTTGCCTAGGAACCTGCCGACTAGCTCTATGGCCAAGGCAGGTATGTAAATCGGACTAACCGGGCGATAAGACCCAGTGGGTTGGAACTCCCTGTGATATGCATGGTTTGGGACCCGATCCCCTTTGGTGAAATCTTCCCACTGTCTCTTCAACTCGGGGTGAGAGCCCGGGAGCTGGCGAGGTTCGATTATATGACCCTTGCATGTTGAACTTGATCCGTACTCGTTTGATTGAAGGAACTAGGAAGGATATCATTGTTCTTTAAATAATCCTGTGCAAGACAAATTTGGAACTGGACTTTTGAAAGACTAATAATCCAAGAATTTAGTGAGGGGACAACAATGCAAGGATTTTAAACCTTGGACTATAATGTTGCCAAACAAACATTGCCCAAGGTTTGACCATTATAAACGCAGCCCAAGGCTTGCTATTATCGACATAGCCCAAGGCTTGGTTATCATAAATCTTCCATAGACCTCCATGGCATATTATATGATACTTAAACCTGACTACCATGAAGACTTTTTTTTTTGGTTGCTTATTTTGTTGGTTGTTAGCTTCCACTATATAATTTCTTCTGTTTTCCCTTTGGAATCATCTGTGGAGTCATGTTGTAATTCTAATTGAAGGGAAGTTACTTGTTAGGCAAAATTTCATGGGGAGTGGGGTGTTCATTATTAAATTTCGTTCATTTACAATATTTGACATAATTGGTCTGTGGTAAAGTAGCAAATTGTGTAAAATAGAGAAACATTAGAGAAAATTTATGCCTTCTTTCAGAATTCTTAACTGATTGTTCAGCACCACTATGAAGTATGTGGGTCAGTTATGCTTCTGATCCTACACCATAGAATAGTTGGACTCAGTTCCCTTTTCTTTCCGGGGCACTTACTTTATAGATAAACTTAGAAAGCTTAGGACAACAGGATTGGAGGGTGTATTATTTCTAGTTTGTATAACTTATTTCTAGCTGCATTCTTGCTTGTTTAAGAAATATATTTCGCCAATGTACATAGATAAAATTAGTTACATAAAGACTGATTCTGATCCGAGTTTTTTTGGTATATTGTTGGTTAATGGAAACAGAAAGCTGTTATTTCCGTGCTGGAAGACTTGCAGAGTGGAGGCTTGCAGCAGAAATCTGGTAAAGAACAGAAGAAGAAGAAAAGGTACATATCAATATCCGACATCCTTACGAAACAATGTCGTAAAGTCTTACGCAGCTTGGCTGCTCATGATGATTCAAAAAATCTCCGCGACATGCTGGAAAAGGAATTCACGAATGGTGAAGATGAGGGGCTTCTTGGTTCTCTAGCTATTGTGTCACGCCCTTTCGATTTAAGGACTATTAATTTGAAATTGGCTGCTGGGGCCTATGGTGGTTCACACGAAGCATTTCTTGAGGATGTTAAAGAGGTCTGTCAACCTGACAACCTGAATATACTTTATATAACGGGAACCTAATTTATTTGTGCACAAGTATTTCTTACCGAATTACTATATGTGTTCTACATAGACTTGAATGAGATGTGCAGTTTGGGAGGTAGGCTTTAAAGAGTTTTATGCAGCTACTTTGTAAGCTTCATATTTTTATGTGAACACTTGTTTGTGCTGAAAATTGGATAGTGGTTTTAAACTGAATTGAACATTAGCATGAATATTGCAGCATAATGCTCCAGTCGTCGTACTAATAAAAAGTTACATTCTAGTTGTCCTGTGTCTATTTTTCATTGAATTTACAAAATGGAAACCATTTGTCTCTCTTTGATGATAATTTACAGGTGCTTTCTTTTTCACTTGCAACCAAATTGTTTCGCTCTTCATAAATTGATTTTAAAAGTTAAAGTGGAACATTTTATAGTTTGGGTCTTTTGCGTATCTTCTGCTGTGTTGTCACACTTGTAATGGGGATTTTGATGTATATTCATCTCTTTTTTCCATTTCCTTATATATTTTTCGAGGTATTATTTTTTTTTATCTTTTTCTGACATCCACAAGATTTTCACTTGTAATGCTATCTCTAGTCTCTACTGTAGTATGTTTCATTTATTTCTCTCCATTTATACACAATTGCCTCTTCATCACAAAAAGCTAACAAACTCTTATGTGGTTTCCCTTTATGGTTTAACCTTTCCAGTTTTTCGATTGGATGACATCTTGTTAATGAAACATCTCGTCTTGGCTTTTATTAATAACAAGGTGATGCTGATTTCTGTTGTTTTCTGATTGACAGTTTTGGGCCAATGTGCTTATTGTTTCCAAGGACAAGCCTGATCTCATTAGATTGGTTGAGATATTGTCCCAGACTTTTGATTCGCTGTATCAAAAAGAGGTATGTGGATTAGTATTGCGTATAATCTGGATTATAAGTGCATTGTGCACCTGCGTAAATTGTCCATGTGATGGTGATACATTTTCTTTAAAGTAATTAGCTCCTGTTTATAAGTGATTCTTGCAGCTAGTAGTCTTGTTTTCACGAATTTAGAGTTCTTTAATCTTAAGCATTGAATTGAAAATCGAGAAACTGATAAAGTTTTAGCTTTGGCTTAATATTCTAGAGTAAAGTTGCTACCCTACTCTTTTTAAAGATTATTCCACGTGGCAGTTTGATCTTCAATGTCTGCTGTTTTAAATTATTTGCAATGCAGGTTCTCACACAGTTTCAGAAATTAGAGAAGTGGAGACAATCAGGCCGCGTAAGTTTGGAGGCCCTAAGTGAGTTGGATGATAAAGCCCCATGGGAAGGAGGGGGGGCATGCAAAGTTTGTGGAATTGATGATGATGACGCGAACGTCCTCCTCTGTGATAAGTGTAATGCGGAGTATCATCAATACTGCCTTGATCCTCCACTTGCAAAAATTCCTGAAGAGAACTGGTATTGTCCTTCTTGTGTTGTTGGGACATCCACAACTCAAAGTGCGTCTGGCACTCGGTCGCAATTTCTACACTATAGGGAGTATCAGGGAGAAATTGGTTCACACTTTGAGTTCATCGCACATCTAGCATCTGATATGGAAGAGAGAGAGTATTGGGAATTGGAACTTTACCAGGTTTGTCTGCCTGTAACATCTTCTATACAAATTTATATCAGATTTTTGGTTATCCCTAATAATAAGAGTGTTGATCTTCATTTTCAATAAAGAAAATACATGCTAATATTTACTATTCTACCCATCTAGGTAAAGTAAAGTGATTTAAATTTTGTAAGTCCTTGTGAAAGAAATCATGATCAAAATAAGTGAGCAAATAATACCCAACTAGTCGGTAATGTTTATGGTCTTGGATTCCATATATTTTCTTTCTTTACCAAGTTTTCTTTAACATTAATGCAGAGATCCCACCTGCTGACATATCTGTGTGATGAATTGTTAAACTCCGCTCTTGTTCGGCAACACATTGACCAATGCACAGAAACGCTGACTAAATTAATGCAGAATCTGCGCTCTACTTCTGCAGAATTAAAAACCTTGAAACACAAAGAAGCGAGCTTCGAGGCCAAAGTGGCAGAGTGTGACAGAAGTGTTAAGGTTAGTACTCCTGATCTGGCATCTTTTGAAGATCTGCAAGGCCTTTCTTCCTCTCTTGCCACAGGGAGCGCCAATGTCAGTTCAGATGATCCCATTGTGCTCCTCAATAACTCCCAATCAGAAAACTCTGAGTTAGCATCAGTTAGGACCCGAATATTACAACTAAACAACTTAACTGCTGGTTTATATTCACAGTTTATGAAGTTGTCAACGCGCAGGAAATTTCTAGGTAGAGATTCTTCTGGCAGATCGTACTGGGTGTTGGCAGATTCAGGTACCCAACCTTCACCTATTTCCAGCAGTAATGGGGAAATGCAGTGGAGTGGACAAATTATATCTGCCAGTTTTTCAGAGACTGTTTCACCTCCTTTTCCATGTGAACTCGGTGATAATAAGGGTGGTCCTGAATGGGTTTCTTACAAATCTGATGCAGAAATTGAAAAGATTTTGCACCATTTACAGGATAATAATTCAAGAGAGAGAGATTTAAAAGAATCCATTTTGCAGTGGAAAAGTTTTATGACCCAAGGCAATCAAGTATCTGAGAGCGAAAATTTGAAGGGTCCTCAAATGACTTCAAGTTTGGGAGACTGTATATATGTTGCATCTTCCAACTCTCTTTGTACTAAGGCGACCAGTTTTCTAGAGGAAAAATATGCTCCATGCGTAGCACTGGAATCATCCGAGCTTTGTAGTAGAAGGATGAAAAAGGCAAATGGAATAGCCCAACACCAAATGGGCAGATGTGATTGTTTAGAGCCTATATGGCCATCTAGACTCCATTGCTTTACATGCCATAGAACCTTCTTGACAGATGTAGATTTAGATGGACATAATGATGGTAAATGCAGTAAAGCTCTACCAGCTTCTGATAAATTGGATTGTCATGAAAGTTCTAAGGGTAAAAGCATGATATCCGGGCTTGGACAGGTAGGGTACCGACATGAAATGCGCAATGTTTCTGCATTAAGAAGTGGGCTTTCCCAACCATCGCAAAATTATATCAGTCATCTGAATGACAAGTCAGTTTGTCCATTTGATTATGAAGATATTTGTTCCAAATTTGTGATGAATGAATCAAACAAGGAACTTGTGGAAAGCATAGGTCTTATCGGCTCGAATGGTACTCCAACGTTGCTTCCATCTACTTCTCATCTTAGTGATTCTGTGGCAATGCTAATTTCCCAAGAGGCTGTAGTTGGTGAAGCTCCTAAGCTTCCTGATGATGTGAAACTTACTTGTTTGCAAGACGAGAGGACATTTAATGCTAACACTAGCAATAATTTTCCTAATAATTCTCTGCAACATACTGTTAAGCATCAAGACAAAAAAGTATCATTGCACTGTGGTGCTCCCCTGTGCAAGGTGTTGGATTGCTGCATTGTCCCAGAACCCTCGTTAAGGCCATTGGTGGGCAGAGCTGGTTATATCCTACAACAACTCAAGATTAACCTACTGGATATGGATGCTGCACTTCCTGAAGAGGCAATAAAACCTTCAAGAAGTAAGCTGGAACGCAGATGGGCTTGGCGCAGCTTTGTTAAATCAGCAGAGAGAATATACGAGGTTAGATCATTCACTAGCACACAATATACTTTCTGTAGTTGATTATCAATTGAGAGTTTTCACTTTAGGTATAGTTGCATGTGTTATGTGCCAAGTAATATACGGCTCTAACCGAATAATGACTGATGTGGTGCACTAATGATATGGATACTTAAGTGCATATAACTGTAATATGAGGCCTGTATGCACACATGGATAGCCATGATATAGTCAAGTCATTTGTGATTAATTTCAGCATGTTTTATAAGAGGATATTTTTGAAATTGATCATGCATTCTAATAAGCTTTACATGGAACAAAGTTATAATACTAGTAGGAATTAGTTTATCTTCCATTGATTTAATTTTGTCCCGTATATGTGACACTGTTCTATATTAAAACCTTTTAGATAGCATGCCTGCTTGTTTTTTATGATATAATTCCCTTTGCTTTCTGGATGCCAAAGCTTAATTTTATTCACACAAGCTGCATTACATACCCTTGACTCCTAAGATGCTAAATTATATTTCTTGGTCAACATGATAGATCTGTCCCTTCACTTATTAGCAATAGATTCCCTATGAATAAGAGTTCTAATTTCTTCCAGATGGCGCAAGCAACAATAGCATTGGAGGATATGATCAAATCAGAGTACTTGAAAAAAACTTGGCGGTACTGGTCTTCACTTACCATGGCTGCCAAAATTTCAACGCTATCATCCCTTGCTCTGCGTATTTACTCCCTGGATGCAGCCATCAACTACAATAAATCTTCTTCTTCAGATGACTTCCAGAAAAGTCTCAAGCAAGAAAAGAAAGGAACAGGAGACTTAACATGTATTTCTCATGTTTAGAAAGGTGACATGCTAACCTCGATCTACATGGATAGGAAACAGACATTGATAAAATGCATGATAGTGCATCCAGTTGTGGCCTGATGATGGCTGGAACTTTCTATTTCTCCTGGAGGACTACACAGTATAACTAATAGATTTCACATGCACACAGAAGGGCCAGATGAGAACAATACCAAAGAGGGAGAGAGATCAAATTTGAAATTTCTTTTTTGTTCTCATATCCTTTCTTTTAGATGTCTTGAAATTCTAAGTATTGTTCAATGTTCTGAAAAGACGGTTTTCGATAGAAGTTGAGTCGTTTTTAGAGAGATAAATTGGATGTGTTGTGTAGGTTCATACTCTGTCTTTGTTTCTTCCCCTTTTACATGGATTCAACTAATGCTGTGGAGGTTAAGACTATTGTAGGATGTCGAATGTGTTTGGCATAGTTCAAGGATGCTCCATTTGGCTATTTACTACTTCTCTCGTAGTTCTGTTATTTTTTTCAAGTTACCATGCTGTGCCTAGTCAGTTATAACATGTATCTGTGCTTGCATATGATCGGAGTTACCTGGGTTCATTTCGTAGGAAAGCATTGTTCTTTACTTAAATGGTACGGAGAATTTTGCATGGGTTTCCGTATTAACGTAGCTAAATACTCCGTCTGTCCCATTTTCCGGTTTTTGAAATTTTTTACACGTATTTTAAGATTTTTAAAAATCAAATCTAAATATAACTCTTATTATTTTACACTTTTATATACCTGTGAATAAGTCAGTTAAAGGAGGGAGCTGAAGTTAATGTTTTACACTGACGGAGATTATTTCTATTTATCTTTAGTATGCGACTATATAACTTTCTTTATCTTGCACAAGAATTATAATTTCATATTTCATCAGCTTATGCATCAAAATAAAAGCTCGCAAGTTAATCATATCCTTGGCTTATGGATTGATAATTTTAATACCAAATGTTTTGTTAAGTTCCGGAAGTTTCGATTTCAAACTTTTTCCAATTAATTAGTTGGAAGTTGGGATGGACGTATGTTTCGTTATCCAACATCCAACAGTATATATGTAAAGAAAAACACTTATTGTTGTATGAAAATACAGTGTATATATGATTATTCTAAATCTCAAACTATAAACGAGCATCTTGATCTGTGAGTGTGGTGGTTAATCACTGTAGAATAAACTATTTAAAATAAAAATCTTAAAAACTGCATATTAAAGTTGACGAAGTAAACAAGCCACAGATAAACTTCTTAAGCTTTGAATTTCGAGGTTCTTAATTCCTGATTCTAGCTTTGAAATCATGTTTCAGAACACCAAATTTAATAAACTTTCTTGGTATTCAATATCACATGTAACAACCACTATTCGGGCTCAGTAATAATTTTCTTAAGGTCCTCGATACCTTCGGAAACATAAACAACCCTGGGGGTGATCATGTGGGAGCATACCTCCCCCTTTTGAAGTGTCGATGGCCTCCAGCATGGTCACCACTTCATCCATCTCAGGCCGCTTGTCGGGATTAGCATCCCAACATCGCTTCATTACATTTGCAAGAGAACTGGGGCAGCATCGAGGGATTTCTGGCCTTAAATTCTGTACTTCCAATAATTAGTTTGATGTCTTCATGTATAAAAAGAATTGGTAATGCTAAAATTGGAAGTAGTGTTGTTTATACCTGGCGGACAACAGCAGATGTCACTTCCGAGAAGCTGAGGTCAGGATATGGCATGTCACAGCAGTATATTTCCCATACACAGATTCCGTAACTATACACATCACACTTCCTGTTGTATGGATTACCATTAAGAACCTGATGCATCCGCCATATCAATTTAGACAGTTAGATAATATGGAGTCAGGCACTCACTTGAAACTTACAGCTTAAACAAGGGTTTGTTATCTAGCTGATACTGAATTAATGCAAAAATACAAAATAGGTCAATGGCCAAAAAAAGCGTCGAACAACTCATTCAACCCAGCTATTTGAACACTCTGCGTACTGTTCAACTTAATTAGATGGGAAGTAGACGAGTGGCTGCAGACCTTGGGCGACTGGTGACATGGCATCTACGTGGAAAAGCCCACAATTTTGTGGTCAATGTTACTACTTACTGCTCAAATCGCAAAGATGTGTACATGTTTGGTTGAATATGGAGTTGGAGACTTGGTAGACATGAGACTCTTATATATGTTGGTACACAAAATATATATCTAATGTATTAGTTTGTTCTTCTATGAATTATTGTAGGAGTTATTTAAGTACAACTGCAAAAAATCTAAAGTAAGAGAAAAGGGGGGAGTGAAGTTCATAACCCTTGAAAAGGTTATAAAAGAGGGAGAGGTTGGGGAGGTGCGGGAGGAGCCACCAGGCCATTGCTGAATCCTCAACACGAGGCTCAAGCGTTTTCACATTGAACTGCAGCACATACTAGGTTGGTAAGGAATTGAAAAGATTAATTTAAGTATGGGGTTAATTTAAGTATGTTGTGTTGTGTTACGCTGCCAAGATTAGAGTCAGCACAATTAATACTCACATGCTTAGTTAGTCCACTATATTGTTTAATTTAACAAGATAACTGAATATGTGTACAAGGGTGAGACTGTTTTTTTAAGCAGTGATCCACGTAATATACTTGCATGATCTCAGTGGCTAGTTAGATAAGTAACCTATCTAAACAATTCTATGTGTTAAACAAATCAGATAAGGCAAATTAGGTTACCTCCGGTGCCATATAACCAAGGGTACCAGTTTCACCAGTCATGTCATTTGGGTTTGAAGCCTCAACACGAGCAACCCCAAAATCGGCTATTTTTAATGTTCTTGTCTTGTCCAAAAGCATATTTTCCGTTTTCACATCCCTGTGAACAATCTTCTCAGAGTGAAGATAACTCAACCTAAAAGATTAAGGACTCAAACTGTTAAAAACAACTTCAATTGATTGCAAGTTACGGTTCATCTTCATTCATAACAAAGCAGAAGAATCTCACAGAAAATAAAAACTCTAATCGTGGACAATAGTTAAAAATGGAAATGAGAGTTTTACCCTCGAGCAAGATCTAGTGCTATTTGGTGAACAACCTTGAATGCCAACTTCCTTCTCCGATTTTTTATGAGGAAAGATTTTAGTGCTCCACCGGGAAGATATTCAACAACAACACAACAAACATTACGCGGCATGCCAACATGACCATTTTCTGTTTGAATGCTGATACCTGATGCTCCCATTGTAGCACCTATGAACTGCAAGAGAATCGGTAAAAAATAATCTAGTGAGCACCATTCGCTTGGAAAACATACCCCAGTGTTAGTTCACGAGTTGAAGGCTTGACCATTATAAACATATACATGTGTCTGAGTTCATTTAATTATAGTCAGGCAGGCACCTTCAAGTTTTGCACAAGAAAGAAATGAACACTATCATGAATTTTTATCATAGTCGCTAAGATACAGAGAAGAAGATACGAATAGGCTGAACGGAAGATTTTGTAGCAGCAGTCACTTTTATCAGTGCAAAAGATAATCTGAAGATGAGAGCGATTTTGTAGCAAAACATTATTTCAAAACTTATATACTACTAATAAAACAAATTCTCTCAATTTTTTACATGGTATTAATCGACGGCAGATAAGTTAACCATCAGCATCTTAATCCTAAGCTGTAAAGTCACTCAAACGAAGAACTCTTGAGATATGTGATGTCAGGTCAACACCTTAAATTTTTTAATTTTTTACAAATACGTGAACTTAAGGTTTAGCATACATCAGTTTACATCTCCATCAAGAGTACTGGTCATATTTGATTTTGCAAGTATTTACTGGTTCTCTTTCAATTTTATTATGTAATAGAAAAGGTATTTCCACAGACACTAATCACACACACACACAAATAATTCCAACATATAAAGGTCTATAAATCCTTGAAGGAGCAAATAACAAATAAAGAAAAGAATGAATTTAGGATGACCAAGAAAATTAGTCAGGGAAAAACGAAAGTATACTTTGGTTACATTAGGATGATCAAGCTTGTGCCACACAGCAACCTCCTGGGTGAAAGCTGCTCTTAGTGAAGCTACCTCAGCCTCTGTCCTGTGGCCCTCTTCCCCCCAGTCAAGAAGTTTAACTGAACATGTAAAAAGAACATATAGAAGAATTCACAAAATCTTTATTCTGCACCGTGTTAAGAAGCCATGAGAAAATGAATTGAAACGGGTAATGCAAATAGAAAAACAGATGAAACAAATGACTGAAACATAGTAACAGACTCAACTAAGAAATCAAACCGTGTCACAATATATGTTGTTACTTGTTAGACAGCAAAAAAAATAAAAATACTTTATTCCTTTTTGATAAAATCTGACATTTATTAGTTTAAAGATCCATAATTTTGTAGGATTTAATTGCGTATCTGTTCTGATTTTGACTATATTGCACACATGTATGACAGTAATAAGTGACCAGCTGAAAAGCTGAAGGGGCCATTAATAAAATAATGAAAAAGATAAAAAGAAGGGGGTATTATGCACCCACCTGTATATCAAAGAAAACCCGTGAGTTCACGGTTTTAGTTACACAAATCCAAAAGGGGCCATCTCAATGATTTTCATATGCATATACATAAAAGAAAATAATTCATTTATTAAAATAGAAACCATCTGTGAAATTTTGATGAATTGGTTTAGACTACATAGTAGATCTGTGAAGTAAACCATACTTAGTCCGAATTAGAGGAAGTTGAGAGTAAACATAATAACATCATCATAAATCAAGAAAAGCCTTTGTTCAATTCAAGAAGCAGTACAATATGTCGAAACAAAATCAAAGTTTGCAAATTGACCAAGATTCCACACAATGCAGGTGATAAAACAGAAGCAAAAGCCTAAAGCTTGACATCGAAAAACAGGAAAAACCAAAATGATTGAGTTCCAAAATGGGGTAAACATAAAAAACATGACAAGAAATAGATAAGATAGAGATAAATAAAAAGTGGGACTTGCCTGCAACATCAAGGCCATCATAAACACCACGATGAACAATCCCAAAAGTGCCACGAGCAATAACAGATTTGATAATGAGCTTGGAGGGGTCGATTTCCCATTCTTGCTTTGTAGCAGCTTGCTCTGTTTTCTTGAAATTATTGTTGTTATTATTAGTACTAGTAGTAGTAGTGGTAGTACCATTGCTGCTTGCATTATTAGCATTTTTTTCCATAGTCCAGGCTCTACTGAGATGCCTCTGAAGCTGCTCATCTAAACTCTTTAGATCTATTTGGTCTGCTCTCACAAACCCACCTTGCCCTCCTCCGTTCCCCCCTTCATCCGCCATCTCTCTCTCTCTCTCTCTGTCTCTGTCTCTCTCTCTCTCCCACTGTGAATATACTACTGGTATATATGGAGAGAGAGGGTGTTTTGTAGTTTAGTTTGTGTTGAGAAAGATGCAGATACTAATAGAAGAAGAAGAATGGTGTGTGAGTGTGACTGTGTGAAGGGGGTTAATATTATTTCGAATGAATAGTTAAATACACAAGTGTGTGTATATGTCAGCCATGTGTGCACTGGATCAAGATTCAGGCCTTTCTCGCCCGTTCTTTCGCCTTTTTCCCTCTTTCATTTTTGGACTTTTTTATATACATAACAAAGTTTAAAAGAGTTTTTTCAAAAATATTATCATTTTTTTAAATAAATTATAAAAATATTATATTATTGAAATTTTTTTCAAAAATACGCTAGTTGCATATGCAATTATATCGGGTTAAATAGCTAATTCATCATTAACCTGGCTGAAAACTTGCGACTGAGTCATGTTGTTGAAAAAAGGGATCTTTTTAAAAATACCCATCTGTAAAATTAGTTTTTTAAAAATACTACCATCTTTTTCATTGTTTTTAAAAATACCTTTTCATAAAAAAAATTTCAAAAATACGATTTGCAACTTTTGCAACCTCATTTGCAACCTTGGGCGGCGCAGCCGTAAAAGTTGCAAATGAGGTTGCAAAAGTTGCAAATGAGTTTGCAAAAGTTGCAAATGAGGTTGCAAAAGTTGCAAATAAAAATGGAAAGTTGCAAATGTTGCAACTGTTGCAACTGCAATTGCAACTAGTTCAATTGAAAACTGTAAGTTGCAAATGAGGTTGCAAAAGTTGCAAATGAGGTTGCAAAAGTTGCAAATGAGGTTGCAACTAAATGCAACTGAAAACTATATATAGTTGCAAATGAGGTTGCAAAAGTTGCAAATGAGGTTGCAAAAGTTGCAAATGAGGTTGCAACTGCAGTTGCAACTTTTGCAACCTCAGTTGCAACTAAATGCAATTGAAAACTGTAGGTAACAACAGATGTATGGTGTGCCCCTGGCGGGGCCATTAGATTACAATAGAATCAACTGAATGCAACCATATGCAACTGAATGCAACCATATGCAACTGAATACAACCATATGCAACCATATATGCAATTACAAATCCTGATTTCAAGTTCCAGTTTTCAAATGTCATTTTCGACCTCATTTTCGGAATCGATATATATATATATATATATATATATATATATATATATATATATATATATATATATATATATATATATATATATATCGATTCCGAAAATGATGTCGAAAATGACATTTGAAAACTGGAACTTGAAATCAGGTTGCAACACGGCTGACGCCGCCTGTAGTTGCAAATGAGGTTGCAAAAGTTGCAAACAGTATTTTTGAAAAAAAAATTTTATGAAAAGGTATTTTTAAAAATAATCCTGGAAGGTAGTATTTTTGAAAACAATAAAAGAAAAGGTAGGTAGTTTTGTAGATTTCCCTTGAAAAAACTTTCAAACGCATCACCAAATAATTAAAACTTTCAAAATCATCTTTCTCTGTCAGTTCCGTTAAGTAATTAACGGAAAGTTCAAAAAATAAATTAAAAAAAAATCAAAAAATTGGAAAAAAATCGTGAAAAATTCTGAAAAAATTCAACAAAATCTGATTATTTTTTTTGAAAAATGTGAATAAAATAAAAGAAAATCAAAAAATTAAAAAAATGGAAAACAAAAAGTTTCAAACCTTTTTTTTATTCTTTTCAATTCTTCTAAAATCCAAAAAAAAACTTGCCATCTAATTTTTTTTCAAATTTTTTCATATTCTTTTAAGATTTTTGAATTTTTTCTGAATATTTTTGAACTTTAGAATTTTTTTTCAGAATTTTTTGAATTTATTATAAATTTTTTGTTTTTTCTCCAAATTTTTCTGAATTTTTTTAGAGTTTTTCAGATATTTTTCATTTTTTTTATAAAATGTTTTTGAACTTTCCAATAATTACTTAACGGAACTGACGGAGAATGATAATTTTGAAAGTTTTTAATTATTTAGAGATGCGTTTGAAAGTTTTTTCAACAACATAACTCAGTTGTAAATTTCCAACCAGGTTAGTGATGAATTAGCTATTTAACCCCAATTATATCTATAACTGCATCCATATGCAACCAGAAATGCAATTTTGAAAAAAAAATATAAATTATATTTGTTTGCATAATGAGTTGCAACCGGTTGCAAGACAGAAAAATAACTTCGGGGCCGAACGTTATAACCTAAAAAGTAACTAAAACAACAACCTCGAAATCAACTCAAAATTTATCTAGCAACTCAAAACTAAAAACTAGATTCTTATAAACGCGTGGGTCCATTGGAAGCGGACGGACCTTGGAATGAAAACGGAGGCGTGTACAGTGCAGCCGTTCAAGCTTGAAGCGGAAGAAAAGTATAGGGTAGGGAATAAACTCCAATGAATGTGCGCTCGACGATCGAATTTCTAGTTTTCGATCTCAAATAAAAATCAGATCAAATTTGAGATATTGAAATGAAGAATGAGCAAAGAATCTCGAATTGCTTCAATTAATAGAAAAGGTAAATCTGAGTGTGAGAAAGGGGTGAGGTGAGAGAGGAGGAGAAATAAGTAATAAAAAATGAAAAGGTGAATTAGAGAAGGTGGTATTTTTGAAAATAAGATTCAGTATATTTGAAAGATTTTGGAGAGGTTAGTGTATTTGTAAATAAGATCGAAAAAATAGTATACATAGCAAATTCTCTTCATTTTATTTCTTTCTTTCAAAATAGAGAAAATTTTACAATAAATGTTAAAACCGTTTCCGATCTTAACTTTATGTTGATAAATTAGATGTTAGTTTCAGATACTCTTTCGGTGATTTAATTTTTTAAATATTTTTTCTAATAATAATTATTTACAAATCATAAATTATCCATCAATCATATTTTATTATTATCTTTTCTGATAAATATGATTTATAATCTTTACAAATGAGTATCTGCTCTTAAAAATTATCTGGGTGAACCCCGAGGATAAATTTTTAATCACTGAACTATCCAACCGTAATCACATATTTATTATTATATAACTCTAATAATAAATAAATTATTGATAAATCAAAATTATTTAAATAAATATTTTAAATTTTAAACTCGTCACATTGATCATAAATCATAATTTCAAGGCCAGCCCATTGCCCAACCGCCCGTTAGTAGGCCCGCGGGAAATGTAACTAGTAAATAAATACAAGTCCAGTACGTAAAATTGTCAAAAGCAGACAGGATAATCTATCCCATATTCAAGATTTCCGATATAAAGAGGAGAGGCCATTGTTAACTCAAAACACAACACTCAACATACCTCACCACAACAATGGTGGTGGTGACCTCAATCAACACCACTTGTACTCTATCTCCTTATAACAATACCACCCTTCATTCACCATCTGCAACCCCAAACTCAAACTTCTACACCTTCATCTGCAGACCCACTTCACCATCTCTCTTCTACTTGCAGCAGCTCTGTAAAAACAGAAACCCCACAAAGCCCAAAAGCTGTAGCTACTCTAATGGAATCTTGGTGGTTAAGGGCTACAGGGAAGACTCAACCACTGTTTCTGGTTTTGTTAATAAAGTTGTGGGAGCACTCCCTTTAGTTGGCCTTGTTGCTAGAATTTTCAGTGATGTGGGAGGTGTTGGTGGTGATATTGTCGATTTCGCAGAGTTTAGGAGGAGAGTGGGGAATAATTCTTCGGTTAATGATTCTAGAGCTTTTGTTGATTTTCAAGATCGGAGAGGAAAGGTTTTTTTTTCTTTTTTGTTTATTGGGTTTTTGTGTTTGTTGGATTTTTATGTATTTGCATTTGCTTGGTTTTATTGTGTGCTAATTAAGCGAAAGATAGGGGATTTATTGATCTCGTGGAGTTGATTTAGCGTGTAAAATGTAGGCAAATATTAGCTTTGATCACGTTTACTATATGGTAGAGAAGTAGTTCGCGTAGAAAAGATGACTATAGTGATGCTAAATTGGCGATAACCATTGCTATAGTTTGGCACCGGAAAGTGACATTTGTTCGTAAAATAGAGCTTGTGCCGTGGTGCTAATGCTGAAATGACTAGAGTTATTGTTATGTCCAAGTTAATATTCATCCACTAATGATATCCTCTTCCTTTACTTAAAGATGATGCGGCAAGAATGGCTATAGTTATCAACTTATCGTCATTTCTGATATAGAACCACTTATACATATATGAATATCTACATTCAACTATAACTATGCATTGGAGTGGTGTTTTTGCAGAACCTGATAAGTGATGCACTGGACTTGCCCGTAGTATCACTTTGATTTGATCTTGTATTAAAATGCCCGGCTGGATCTTGTATTGTAATTGTTCTATATTGTAGTTTTGTTGGTGTTTATTTTTTTAGCAAAATTAATTAGATATACCTAGCTCTCCGGAAACACTGTGTTACAAGGAGGACTTAGTGGAACGTATATTTATATTAAACAAATAACCACACACCCATGCCTACTATGAGGCTTGAAAGCTCAACTAATAACAGAGGGCATCTGCTCGGGTGAAATAACCGTGAATCATTTAATCTTGTAGTTACTTGAACATCTGCGTTGTTTTTTGTAGGCAGGAGATCCTATTTATGTGCTTGCATGCTGTTGGTTAGCAGCTGTTGGAGCTGGTCTACTCAAATCTGAGGAAATTTTGGAGGGGGTATCAAGGCTTAGACTTTCTAATGATATTGAATTTGAAGAAGAGACTTTTCTAGCATTAATGAAGGAAGCGAAAGAGGTTGGTTACTCTTTTGGCATTGAACCGATCTGTGTCTTTTACTTTGTGCATGCATGGTTTGTGACAGTTTTCATTGCGTCTGATATTGCAATACAATTTACAACCAATTAGTTAACTAAGTGGAAATGGGCCTTGTGCAGATGGTAATGCATTACAATCTAGAAGCAATAGCTATTAAGTGGAAAGTCCCTTTTTCCCGGTCATTTCTTGAATAATTAGCATAGAAATATAGCAGTATAGGAGGGAAAATTGAAAATATAATTGATTTAGCAGCATAGGAGGGTAAATTGAAAATATAATTGATTTTGAGAACCACTGTTATGCCAATTTTCCAAATTGCACCTACACCCGCATAGACTTCAAACCTCACAAAGGTATACCACAAAAATGCAGCGTATATAAATGTAACTTTAATGTTAAAAAAGAAGAAACACACATTGTCACTCACAAGGCATACTCCAGAAAACTGGAAGAGCTGAAGGGACTCAAACACATGAAAAATAGAAGGCACCTGCAGATGAAACAAAGTAGCTGTCGGAAAATGAATTTTAGCTCTGTATATATAATAATACATCAAACAAGCGAGCATAAGAACCTGAGAATTTTAAAAGTCATTTAATGGTTTTATATAAAAGTAGTTTATATTAGTTATAGACAAATACAGTTTATTTACTTGACACCCTCAACCTGCACAGCTCCAATTGTATCCTCTTTGGTACAAATTTAAACCTCAGCCATATTAAGCCCCATCAACATGATTGTCAAGCTCATGCCCGTAACTAGGGCTTCCAGATACGTTTTCAGCCCTTCCTACAGACCCATATCATTCTCACTTGTTGGGCTGTCATTGACAATCTTCTCTAAGGCCATGTTTGTTTGAAAGGATTATAATCCCGGATAACTACATTATTTTCTTTACATTTAAGGGATTATAAATTTATAATTCCATGGGAATGTATTGCAATCACTTCTTTAATTTATTTCTATGGAATCATAATACCTTCTCTCACATGGTATTATAATCTTATAGAAATGGAGTAAAACAATGATTGGGATATGAATTCATGGGATTATAATTCTTTACAATTGAGATCAGTAAGGTAATAATCCGGGGATTATAATCCCTCCAATCAAACATGGCCTTAGTTTCCCCAGAAAACACGGTGTTCAACCGAATTGAATCTAGAAATCTATTCTTCTTCAAATGACAAGCCTCACCAACACTTTTCAACCATCTCTTTGAGTATTTTGGATATAATGTGAACGAAAGTTTTTAGAGGGAAAAATGAGAGATGAATTTGTTAAGTGCTATTTATAATTTAAGGTGTTCTGTACATTCGACTGCAACAATTCCATTTGGAGCATCGTTTATAATCCTAAAGTAAGAGTGATGTCACTGAACAATTCGTGGTCCGGCACTATGACCAAGGTGAGACCACCGTCAATAGGAGAAGAATTGTGATTAGCAATGTAGAATGATGAGGTTGTGAAGCTCGTGGAATTCATCTATAATTATTCTACTCGATTGCTAAATTGATGATAATACATAATAAGAGAGCCTAAAGTGGGCTCTGAGGAGGGTAGGCTGTATGCAGCCTTACCAGATACTAGAGGGTATGCTAGCAGCCTTATCCTTGAGTAGGGAGGCTCTTCTCAGGAATTAAATGAGTTGGGTACTTGACCACTGGGCAGGGCCGACCCTTGGGTAAGGTGATCGAGACGAACGTCTAGGGCACCACTATCTTAGGGGCACCAAAAAATCTACACATATGTAGTATATAATATATACTGATAAATTTATGCATTTATATATTTACATGCATTTGAATTGATTGTCTTATTTATTTTAAAATAATGTTTTTGATTATGTTATTGTATAATTTGAATGTATGTAAAATTTCCTTTACGGTCTTGAAAAATAGCGACACCATTTTTAAAAGTCGTCTAGGGCACCCAAATCTCTAGGACCCTGCCACTGGGCCAACTCAACTCCTTTAAGAAAGAATATGTATAGTTTCAAATAAGCACTGCAGTCTTCACTTGGTTGATGTGATTACATTTAGTCCTTGCCTGTTGTTTCTATTTGTCAAAGTACCCTCAAGCTGTTAGATGCGAAACTGACTGTAAATACACTTTTCACACTTCTAAAAACTTATAATACACAAAATGCACAATCGAAACTCAAGGTACACGCAAAATTCAGATACACAATTTGCATTTTACTAAAAACAATAAATTATTTTCCATTTATCTTAAGTGTGGTTCTCAGGATAAGCAGTTTGTAGTTACTGATAAAAAATACTCAGTTATTTCAAGTGTGCTTATCAGGATAGAATTAGTTCTTATGTTAACCAAACTCCTGGACCTCCTGGTTTGATATATTATATAATTTGGTATATTTTAAAGAGTGCGGGGGTGCAGTGCATGTTTATATAATAAACTCTGAAACCACACTGCACTACATGTTCTGCAGAAAAAAATTCTCAAACACACCTAATTGCAACAAGAATGTATATTAGGAGAGCAAACCATTACAAATCGATAGATAATTTAAGCTGTCAGTACTATAGTTCTAGTTAAATGATATTCCGTCGGTTGAACTTATGGTTGAACTTGTGGAATGATTTGTCTTTTACAATAAATCTGTTTGATTCTATGTAAAATTATTATATTTAGCGAGCGTTTTCCTTCTCATCTCCTCAGCATAGAGTATGCTTGTTGTTCCCAGTGAAATGGTTGCCTATGGCTTATGAACTAGGTTCGAGGCTGCCGCTCGGCCCTCTAGATGGAATGCCAAGTACCTTATAAGAGGATTTCTTACAAAGAGCTTGGTGGTCTTTGCGATCAATGGCAGCCTGTTATTGCTATTTGCATGTAAATCCTAGTAATAGGGATAACCCTGCTTTAGGGAAAAGGTGGAGATAAGTGGTAAGGCGGATTTAAACATTTGATCCTGAACTAATTGTTAGATAGCTTAAACTTTCTTTGCAACCCTAGATGAAAATACTTGTGAATACTCATCGTTTGGAGCGAACTAGATGATCAGGCTGATGGCTATAATTCACCTTTTATATAATAAAATCATCAGTATGATAATGAGAATAGATGGAAGCAGAGGAGTCTCAGGGATGAAGGCTAGTAACTCCAGCAGCTTCCCTATTTCATGTGCTAAGTCTAATTATAAGGAATGTGACATAAAGTAGTTCTCCAGCAGTGTCTTAGAGGTGCCTTAAATCACTAGGATCCTCCTTCCATGCCTTATTAATGAGGCACCACTAGCCATGCCTTATTTGATTTCTTTAATAAAAAAATCATTTCTCTCTCTTATTGTAACTTATTTTCTCTCTCTTCCTTCCATCTTTTATCAATCTCTTTCCAAATTTATTATTATAATAATAATAAGGAATGAATTATAAGGATCATTGTTGGAGTTGAAATACAATATCTTGTCCTAAATCACTAGGATTCAATATTTTATAATATTTATAAGGAAGACACTAAGACACTGCTGGAGATGCTCTAAGGGGTCTCTACATTAACAACTTCATAGAACGCCGAACGGGTCAACATTCTACTATTTGCATGAATTTCATAATGCAGCTTGTGGTTTTCACATAGTACCACTTTTTCGGTCTCTCGATTATGACAATCATTAACTGCTAAAGATTCAACTTCTCCAGCTTACTTATAAAGTATGTTAATTTACCTGCAGAAACGATCAAAATCAAAAACTCCTGCTCCTAGCATCCCAATTGAAGCTCGAGCGGAGAAAGCTATGGAAGCAATATATATTTGTTGTTTTGGAAGGGACCCGATAGAAGAAGTGGATGAGCAGTTACTATGCATCATGCTTGCTGTTGTTTTCCCAACAGTTGGAAAATCAGAGATAAATAGGATTGTTAGCGACCAGGCAAAGAGAGTTGCCGAGGGAATCGAAGAAAAATATCCGGAGCCCAAACCGCTATCAAAAGAAGCTGTACAGCTGCAGATGAAGGACTTGCAATTTCTTAGACAAAATAGTGAAACTTAAAAGGCTTTTTCATCCATACTAATGATGTTCTGTTTGCTGTCAGAATTCTTAGCATATTTTATAAAAGAACTATTTTCTGCCTTCCCTTGTAATATACATAGTGAAAAGACAAAACAGTGGTTTTAGAAGACGAATTGTTTCTAAGTGCACAAAATATTGAACATGAGTCTTTGTAAGCCGACAGAATATAACATCTTTCTAGTATGTCCACAGGATGAAAGGAGCATAATGCATAGTAACCGCTCTAGAATATAACATCTTTCTAGTATGTCCATAGGATGAAAGGGTGGTGGTATGATAACTAACGGCAACACACATGATAATAACCAGAAAAGCTCGTTTGAGTTCCATAAAGAACACGTTTATTCGTTTCATCACAAAAGGGAACTAGTGAAAGAAACAGAAAGTTCCGATTACAGAGACAACTTATTGGTGCATAACATTTAGGCGAATGATATCTCAGTATACATCCATCAACGCAAACCGCAAAACAAGTCTCTACCGGTACTGGGGTGCTAATTCACCCTCCTTCACTATATAGTGTTGGGCAGGGAAATCTTCTCCCTTGAAGTACCTGTCCAGCATGTCCTTGACTCCAGCAGCATATCGCAACTGCACAGTTATACACATACACGTGTGTGAGCAAAATGTTGCAACATGAAAAAAATATACATAAATCTAACATTGATGGAACTGTATCTCAAGACCTGCGCATCAATGGTGGTGCCTGAAATATGAGGGGTCATAGCTTGGTTTGGCATGTAGCGCCATGGATGGTCCTTTGGAGCAGGTTGAGGGTACCAAACATCTCCACTGTAACCTACATTCGGTCCCAAGATAAAAACCATAATTAGAGGTTGATGCACAGTGGATAGTTCAAGCAGGGACATTTGTACATCAGCAAAGCAGATTCAGTAGAATACATACAATAGCTAAACAGAATTTGTCTACACTCTAAGGATTATAAGAATGTTATATAGCTCTTTGAAACTTGCCTGCAATATGCCCACTGTTACAAGCATCAACCACTGCTTGTGTATCCATAATAGCTCCTCGGGCATTGTTAACTATGAGAACGCCTTTCTTCAACTTGGATATTTTAGCTTTGTCAAACAGTCCCCTATGTTACAGATACCTTTATTAACAAATCACAATTTTCTTGCATTGTGTACGGACAAATATTCAAAACATCTTAAGTTCCAACATGGGCAAAAAATTCTTACTTGGTTTTCTCAGTTAAGGGAGTGTTGATGACTATTATGTCACATTTTGGAAGCATCTTATCAAGATCCTCCTCGAACTGTGCCCCTATTTGGTTCTCAATTTCTGGTTCCATTTTAAGTCGATCATGGTAGAGGAGATTGCAATTAAAAGGCTTCAACCTCTGGAGTAAAAGCCTCCCAATACGTCCTGCACCAACAGTCCCTACAGTTTTACCTTCAAGATCATAAGCTCTGTGCGCGATTTGTGCAACATTCCACTCCCCATTAATAACCTGATGGTATCCAGGCAAGAAGTTCCTAACAAGAATGAGGATTCTCATGAGCTCATCTTCCGCAACAGAAACAACATTGCTTCCAGTAACCTCTGCAACTGTCAACCCAGCTGCAGCAGCAGCATTTAGATCAATATGGTCAGATCCAATTCCAGCTGTGAGCAATAGCTGCAAATTTTTCGCCTTCTTAATCCTTTCAGCCGTAACATAGGCCGGGTGGAAGGGAGTACTTATGAGGACATGGAGATCAGGAATATGTTTCTCCAATTCTGAAATCAGGCAAAGCATATAATGGATATTTATTACAAATTAATCAGTGAACGACGTAAGCTGCACCTTGAGAAAAAGCACAAACAAAATGCAACACTTAATACATATTGCATATAGTCTGATTCATATGAAGGTCACTATGCAACAATTATATAAAATGATACGGAAGATTCTGAACAACAGGTATAACACCTAGAGATAGTGGCAATGATTGTAATATATTGAAATGAACATATAAAATGATACGGAAGATTCTGAACTACAGGTATGACACCATCAGCTTTAATGTAGAGGTATAACACTGTGCATCATTTTGATTCTCTGTCACAACATTATGACTAGATTTTTCTTTAATGTAGACAACATCTTTTAAATTGTTTGTTTTTTAAAGATATTGCACATCTGTGTATGTAAATGATGACTTTAGTAAACCAAAGTACCAAACACTTTCTGCATCATCCATAATATGACAACACCACCCAGGTTGTAGCTTATCTGAAAAAGTAGCTCAAGAATCGGATCAATATGTCTTACCACAATCAGGTCCTTCCTTATCATCAGTGACTATGTATTGGTGGCCTTTGGATTCTAGCCAATCACGAATGCCTAGAGCATTCTCAGCACAACCGAGAAAATTTGGATTGGCCGAAGCATATTCATTTGCCTTGTAGAAGACACCAACAATTTTCTTGCTGTCTGCGGAAGCCTGGTAATTGAGTAGAAAACAAAAATATCTCAGGGAAAAAAGAAGAATTATAACATTACTGAAAGGGAATGTGTACACATTTTTATATTGCTGAATATTATATTGAAGCAGGATGCATCAATGATACATTCATCGATATCCACAATTGAACCACACAATGAATGTAATCGTAGTATGGTTTTTGCTCATTACAAGTGATATACTAAAAATACTATAGTAGTTGTAAAAGGAGAAACATGTGAGAAATCATCAGGGTTTTAATAAAGAGTTATCTTTTTATATAAAAGTATATTTAGGATTCCACTGGTATTCACGAGAATCCCTTTTTACAAGTATTATATTATCAATTTTTTACATAGACATCTGGCAAAAGCACCCCAGCATCAAAAACAATAACACTTATAACATGTGCTTTTGCACAAATAAAATAAGTAGTCCGATCCCTTGTGGGCACTGCTCACTCGTCGAAATTGAACTATCTAAGATGTATCAACTATGTTTTGCAGTTTCCAATTACATAAAAATACCAAAATTGAATTTAAAATTTCCACTCAAGTGAATCAGCAATTCAGCATGATCTTTAGTTAAAAAAACCAGAATTCAAGCAGGCAAAACTAGAGAGGGAGAGAGAGATTTGCGCGTCAGTGTGTGAACTAAAGTATGATTTAGCACCTAAATTCATCAAAATCAAGCATTCACAAGTACTCATAAAACTAAAAGGAAGACATAAAAGAGAAGACACGTACATGAAAAAGTCTAGTGGTGATGGATGAAGAAGCAGAGTAACGCTGTGAAGCCAAGGCCCGAATTGCAGAAGCAGCACCACGTCTCATCGCCATCTCTATCTCTCCCGATCCTCGATCACAAAGCCCAAATACAAAATAAAAAGTGATGTGTTTGCGAGAGAGTGAGAGAATAAGGGTAGACACGGAACCTAATATATAGCACGAGATATCGAGCTGACTCACTCGTACATCCACTGAACCTATCTCTCTGTCTGTCTAGGACTCAGGATAGAATTGTCCTAAACAGTAAACAGAGATCGCTTTTGATTTTGTAACGTTTAGTCGCACACCTCTATTATTTACATGTACCTAATGCATGAATCCTACAATCCAATAATTATATCTGTCTATTGTTTTCTACGCCCGTCTCATTTTTTATTATTTATATTCGGTGTTATAAAATTTTAATATGCTAAAAAGATTTGATTAATTTTTAAAATTATATTATTGATTTACTGATTATATCCCGATTTAACTAAAATTCTTCGATAATGGAAAAAAGCTTTGATAAATCGTGTCAAGTCTCGGCTTGGGATCATGTCTTAGAAGGTTAACTGATTATTTCCGATTCACGAATTCGAACTATATTCATATTACGTTAATACAATAATAAATATTAAATAAATTAATTTATATAAAAGTAATACAATTAACAACAATTTATATGTTGAAAGAAAGTAAAACTGTGATTTTAATCAAAAAAAATAAAACCAGAGTAATATGTCGCAGTCTTATATTATTTTAATATTACATTTTATTAGATTAGATAAATTATCAGTAAACATTATATTCAAAATAACAATTTAAATCCAAATATCTGTATTGATTTAGCATGTTTTACAATTTCTTTGAAGACGGATATAAATTTAAGTGAACCGTTAAGAAAACGAGATTCTCGAGGTGCAACTAAATTAGTCCTGTGGCAATTAATGGGGAGACACATACAAGAAGTCTTGCAAGCAAATTGTATACATTTCATTTCATTTATAGGATCTGGCCGAAATTTTAATAAACATTCACGAACAAAAATCATTTTCATCCAAGCAAATGAGAGTCGAAGAAATTTCTATAAATAATTTTATTTTATCCCGATTAGAAGTCTGCAACAGTAATCCATAATATAGTTAACAATTGAGAAACGAAAACTTTTATACAACTCCTACCTTGATCCTCCAGACTTTTCTAGACACGTTTCAAATGTCAATTACCTGAAGTATATAATAAAAGTGAAAGCCAATAAAACGTTGGCTCACTCTGTCACGTACCATTCAAAATTTAAAATAATGAATAAAGTAACAAACCATAATAGAATGAAACAAACCGAGCCATGATAAAATAAATAAATAAATAAACCAAAAAGAATAGTAGCCTACCCCAGAAAATTACTTCAAAACTTGCACAAATAACTGAAACCTCAAGTCTACATCCTCAAATATAGGAGATTTGATAGTATATAAAAAAGGACCACTTCTATCACAGTTGACCATACCATAGGATAATTTTACCATATAATTCATAGGGTAAAAGGCAAATCGTAGTACACGTATGCTGATATTTCACAAGTCACTGAGGCGCCCCGTTGCCTCCATACTATATCGGGTCCTTCTAGTGACATTCTTTGCCACAACTAGTTATCGAGGAGGTAATAAAGGAAATTATGCACGAAGCTGAGATGTATATCCACACGAGCAATCTTCAAAAAAATGGCTCATCTGCACCAAACAAGGATGTGAAATCTATTTTCATGAACCAATTAATCCTCGAGTCACATTGATAAACTATTTCTAGTCTATTGAGCAAGTTACAGGTGTAAACATTTTCCAGTGAAAAAAAAATTATTTACAAGTTATCACACAAAAAATGTAATTCTTCGTATAGTAATAATAAAATAAGTAATTAAGGCCACAAGTCCATACCATTGTGATCATCAGCCATGTTAAAGTCGTCTTCATCATCATCAAAATCTATATTCTGCATATAAGTCATAATTTCACAAGTTGTTACTTTCAGGAAATAAAGGAGATACTTTTTGCAGTCAATTCATATAGAAAATTTACTCGTTTTCTGTGGGTGGAAAGAGAGTAAATTGTTATTCATTAAGCAAGCCTACAGGTGAAAGTCATTTTCAGTGGGCAAGAGCATGTGCATGCATACAAGAGAGAGGAATGCCACAGAGTTGCAACTTCCGAAAGTTCATAAATCATAATTAACCTTATTCACAGACCAATAACATGGTACCGACCCGACTCACAGCAAAAGAAAGTAGGAGAGAGAATGTGCACGCATACAAGAGAGACAAGAGAGAGGGATGCCACAAGGTTGCTACACCCACAGTTCATAATTAACCTCATATCACCCCGACTCACAGCAGAGGGGAGGAGGAGGGGGAGGGGGGAGAGGGAGGGTGGAGGAGAGCGAGAGAAAGGGGACTGGTTGACTGGTCATCTTCTCGCTCCTGTATCTGTGAATGGAAGTTAATACCAATATAGTCATGCTGATATGGTGTCCAGCTTTGCAGCCAACAAATTTTCACCTTGGTGTATTGGTTGCTTCAAGTAAATGTTGCTAATTTTTGTTTTCTTTTTTACTGCAACACCAATTAACTATTTAAAAAAATTGATTAAACATAAGATTCATCTAAACAATAAGTTCATCACTTTTGTCTAGCATATAGAATTTTATATATGCTTTCTGCCAAGCATAGTGGTGGTAGAAATTGGTCCACTTCTTGAATAATTAATTATGTACGAGCAGTTAATATACAATAACAATACTAGTAGAATTATATAAATTGCACTCAAACACTTTTCAGTTACCTGAGCATAATCACCTTCGTCGCTGAATTCTTCATCTTCCACTTCAACATCCTCCGCCTCTTCCTCCTCTTCTGCAGCATCACCTCCTTTCTTATCCTCTTCCGTCTTTATGCAAGTCATTTTAGTGATTAAAAGCATAAACAAGAAGTTAACCGACAGTTATCATATAATATATATAGAAACCTCCATCAATTAATGTTCTTAAATTTGAAGCTCAACATGCTGTAATAACTGAAATAATATAAAGGTTAGTGGTGGGGGAAAATTAGATACCTTGGACTTCTTTTCAAGATTCTCAAAGATATCTAACTTTTGCATATCTGTTACATGCAAACAAACTATCAATTAGTTCAACATAAAAGCCCCAGATTTGTTGTTTGCAACTAATATAGTGGAACTTATTAATCTCTTAAAAGCAGGAATTACGTTACTCGCAATCTTTTGCTATTACTAATTGCTGAGGATTGCGATTCCATAGACAACTAACGAAATTCATATACTATATACCACCATGGACGCCATAGAAGTTCCACCAGCACAAGCTGTACGAAATGAACTAAAGAACCCAACCATCAGCAAGAAGCTAACCACAGAATTCCCATTATATTTATGTCATTAAATTGTATCAATTTTATTTTATCTTTTAAACAATTGTATCACACAACTGGAGACTTATACACATTCTTCCTTTGTCTTATTTTATTTCATGTTTAGTTAAATTCTCTTTTTCTGCTTTAAGTCATTTTTTAGATTACGCTGTTAAATTAATATAGGCTTCTAAATTTTTGTAGGTTCTAAAATTAGTCATTTACTTCTTGCAAGCTCATCAGTTGACTATATGTTTTCGTTCATGATAAAAATTACAGGGATGTTGGATAAAGTGTAATAATGTGATAGGAAAAGAAACATGTCCTCCAGTGCAAAAAAAAAAACTTGATTGTTGTATCTTTTTTCATATAACTAAAGATTTACAGAAATACTGCTCCACGACATTCTATTAAATGATTTGCTATAGGATACTTTAATCTTCAAAGGACTGAGAGATTGAGACATTAACAGCATACAAAACCATAAAATTTACTTGGAAATTTAAGGTTAAAAAATAAGATGTACACATAAGCTGCAAACAGAAAAGGGTATTAGGGCATTTATTATTCATCTGACCTGACTCCTGATTCCATCGCACTCTCTTTCGACCACGTTGGTGCCTTACAGCTGTTGCAGTTGCTCGAGAAATTTAAAATTAAAAAAAAAACATATAGCCGATAAAAATCTGATTTCAAAAAAAATGTGAGTGGTGATAATTATCTTCACCTAGTTCTGCCGGAACATATTCATCAGTCATCTTTATGCAGTCTGAAAGTGTGGGCTTACGCCTGGTTTTTTTTGAATCTTTAGCAGAATACCTTTCAATATCTATGCTTTCACAGCCTATCAAAAACAATTGCGAAAAATACTTCTTTGAATGAATATGCAGACCTCCAAGAATAACAGAAAATTATTGGTTTACAGAATGAATCAACAACCATCCACATAAAGGAAATGATCAGATTAATTACCTGCATTATCATAATCTGATGAGGTACAAAGAGCTAAAGTATTATCAATTATTGTATACTATTTACTTCTTTTTTTTTTTGAAAATTTATAAAATATAATTGTTAAGAATACTCTAGAATTAGGATAATCATGTTAGTAGTTATCTTCTACTTGGAGTGAACAAGATTTAGCATTTTAGATTTGGGTAGTACTAGCTTAGGGACCACGAGAAAAAAATTGTAATCTTTACTAAAGTTCATTCGATTGTGAAATCATTACTTGACTAGTCTAATATTGTAAATTTACAGGATCTCGTCTTCATCTTCTCTTAAATATCTAAGACTCTTGACTAACAAAACATAGAAGCTTAAGCAATTACTTCAGAATTTTTAATTTATTAAAATTAAGGACGTCTATACCTCTTGGAGCAATAATAGCGGTATGTGTTTAGGCAAGCAGGCCTGTTCTAAGAAGAAGAAGGCATAGCTTACATTCAGCTTATATTAAGCTGAATTCCAAACAATACTAGGTGTTTTGGTTTAAAGTCTTAGAAGATTAAATACTAGTTGTTCACCAACAGTTTTATGTCTTACGAATTAAGAATCTCAATGTGTGCTTAGCAAAAAGAAGAAGAATCTCAATGTTTGCTTATATTTAGTCTTCCATTCATATTCTATGATTAGGTGTAATAAGCAATATTAATTTTCATTCTGTCCATCTATTTCCTGTTGTTTTTCATTTTGCAAGTTATATTCAAATTAAATTGTTTTTTGGCAGTAGAAAACTAAATATTTTCTTATAAAAAAGTTTACTATATGTACAGGAACGATACAAAAAATTATAGGATGATATTTTATACTTATGCTCTCATCTAATTTATGTATTTTTCATCTGTTCAGTATTAAACTGTATATCCAAAAAAATTAGTATTTTGTTCAAGCTTACCTTCAGCATCATTTCCCACACCCTTGTAATAATATGGAGAAAGTTTCCATGATACTTGCAACCGGTGACTCCAGAAAAATAGAACTCGTTCTTCTTTCACATTTTGGACATCTGGCAAATTATCGATTTCCTATCAAAATTAGAAAGCATAATGAGCTAAGAACTAAAATCTAAAATTAGGAGTTGATTAACTACACATCCATGCTGGTAAGTTATCTTGTTTGACTTGCTCCAGCTTCATAAACCAAAGCATATTGTAATTGTAGTCACCAATGTCTCATAATTTCTCCCAACACTTCACACCAGATCCTAATCAGAATTTCTATACACTAAAGTTCTAATAAAAAAATATTAACAAATGCCATGAAACGTTTAGCTAGTTAAAGTTTAATCAACACATTGATGGTAGTTCCTTTAGTAGTCACAGGATCCGCAGGATTCTGAATATTAAAGCTGAGGTAATTATAGATAACTAATGTAATAACTAATAGTCATGTTCGACCCAACCCTCATAATTACAAATCAACAGGGGATGATACGAAGGGTTTCACCAGGTTCATCTAACATTTAACATCAACCAGTAAATTCTTTTTTCAAGATCTTCTGTGCATATCCATATCAATCTAAGATTTACTGCTAGCAAATTCAGCTATATTTCATAAGTATAAATTTTGATCATTGTAAATTGCATAAATATTTATTTAATATCTTTTGAATGAGAAAACCGCACACTTAAATGAACAATAATTATACTAAGAGCACCAAAAGACAGTCAGTACCTACCGGAAAATGTTCAAATTTAATTTTCTCTGCATGACAGGGACCTCCACCGCCACCAAATCTACCACCACGTCCTCGTCCTCTAAAAGCCATCTATTAGAACAACACGGCTAAATATTGAGTTATTGTGCTTCGTTTACATATAGGTTCATACTACACAAGATGAATTAGTGAAATTCAAAACTGCAACCCTCTAATTTAAGATACAAAAACATGTAGCCCCTCCAACATCTTCTTTACTTCTTCATATCTGCTCTCTATGTATACTTTTATTACTTGAATATACACATATATGTGTGCGCGCGCGCAAAAACAACAGTACATTAGCATACTTGCAGCTGACAGAGGATATCGTATTTACTATTATAAATTTAAAATGAGGAGGCAGGTAACACTTCACATGTTTGAGGAAAAATTTGAAGCTCCTAAAGTTTCAGGCACTTTTGAGGGGCCTGATGGAGGTGATTTAAATTTCAAGTTCCTCAAAAAATTAGTAAATTAAGAGTTACTCCATTTTACTATCCATATATAATTCAAAAGTTACTTTTGTACTGAAAAGTTGCAGGTTTGTGAATGCAATCATGAGAGTGAGCATATCTGTATATACAAACAAAAAAGAGAAAGAAAATAGAACATTCAGACATAAAATAATAAGTCAAGCAAAAGAAGATCTGCTCTGAAGAAAATATTACTGAGGAAACTACAGAAGAAGATGTGACAGTGTGAATGACAAAGAAGTACCATGAATTTTATTGTTTTCTCATCTGTGCATATATGGCATACCCTGAGCTTCCGCCACTACTCACGCACACGTAACGAATAGTAGATGATAAAAATTGAAAAACATCTGATAGGGGTCCCAGAAACATCAACCAAAACCAAGTTAAGAAAGAATAATATTCAGCCAAAATTTATGGTAACAATGTCTGGAATCAGGATTAGAAATAGTAAATTGTTCGACAACAATATGAAATCAGTATATTCTAGCTCATTGACAATGTACTGGACAAAATTGCAGAATACACTAGTATACCTCATGTATTCAGACTATGCCAATATATAACGAACATATTTAACAAACTAAGACCAATACGACAATGTTGAAAATTTTCGAGATCAATAATATTGATACTAGTGCCCTGAATCAGCAAGTAGAGCAAATTGACTTGTGATAAATAGTGAGTTAACAGAGGCATTTTTGGAGATCAATATAGGGATGTGTAACTGACCATCCCTGAGGACATAAAAACAAGTATCTGAACTTGTAACTGCCAACAAAGTGTCATTGGGAAGCACACATAATAACTAATCCTTATGCAAAACCATTAGTAGTTTAGTACTAACAAAATACTCCACGATTTTCCGGAGATTTATTAACATATACTCCTCTGTCCCAAATTACATGTCCCTTTCGGTTTTCAAGAAGTCAAATTGACACATCTTTGACTATATATTATAAATATATTTATTTATTATTTAAGAAAATAGAAACTTATATTTTAAAATAGACTAAATATACTTTCAATGGTATATTTTTTCTTATTTTTTTCACTAAAAATTTGAGTGAAAATATAGTCAATTTAATTGGTCAAAAAATAAAAGCCACGTGTAATTTGGGACGGAGGGAGTATTAATTATTGGAACAGATATACTATAAGCTTATAAACCCCCCTCTTGAGATCTCAGAAGAGCCAAACACTTAGTGAGAAACATAAAAGATGAAATTCAAGTGGAATAAATACATGAAATAATAAATACATATGAATCGATATTGAGAGAGCTTTCATAAGATTAACGAATAATGGGTTGAACAAATCATCAAACAATATGTAGAAAACAAATGGGGGCATACCAGATGTTGTCTGTAATTTGTGAGGATTGATATACAATGGCTTTAAGGGAGTGGTAGTTTCTCCGCAGCAGGATGTGATGATGCACCTAGAGGATTCTGTTGTCTTACAGATACAGCAGGAGTATAATTATATACAAGACGAGATGAAGCATACACTCAAATATTCATACGTACAAAGAGAATGTGAGGGAGAGAGGTACCGAGATTCGGATATTGATTCTGCAATTTACAGCTCCGCCCAGCAATTCTCCGCAACGAACCCTAATCTGTTTATAAGGAATATTTCACATTAATTATATCATGAGACTATAGTAACAGGGCTCGTCTGGGTTTGGTTCGCCAGAGTGTGTTATCTGAGTAGAATCCGGGAGAAGGGTTATGGACTTATGGGTTCAGAGTTCAGACCATCGCTGTTTGAGGGCTGAAATTAATAGGTTTAATTTTAAATATATTAAAATTTTTATTTCTAGTAACAAATAATATTAAGAAAATTATTATTGTTATTATATATATTACATCATTGATTATTGTTGAATTAAATATTAATATTTAATTATTTAAAAAAAAAGTCAAAAATGAAATTGATTCTCATACTTTTATCTGATTACCACTTCTCTTCTGTATCAAAAACCAAATTAAAATATATAAACTAAAGAATACTTGATATAAACTCGTGAATTAATTTTTTGATTTCAAAATTAAAATAGTGTTGAAATAAAAATTTAGGGAAAAGGTATTAAATACTTCGATATTAAAACCGAACATTTGCAAAGTATGGTCCTCGCTTCATAAATGTATAGAAACTCAGTCTGAATTCCGGTCTCGTTTTTTAACCTTTCTGCAGTCTTTTTAATAAGTTGTAATAGTAAAGTCGTCTCATAAATACCTTGATATTATTTTGAACTCTAAATATCACTAAAGAACCAAAATTAATCTAAATTTATCTGTTTTTTAGTATGCTTGAATACATTAATAGTTAGAAAGTAATATAATTATATAATTATAAAATAATTAAGAAAATGCCAACCAAAAATCAAATTACCTGCACAAATGAATTTATAATTCTTTTTGTTAAGAGGAGAGGTGTCCGGGTCTAAGCTTTGCTTGAGGAAGCAGTCAGTTTAACGTCCTCGTCATATCGGGTCGAAATCCCGTTTTTCCCGCGCCAACTGTAACAACTAATACCTTGTCTATAACACCCCGAATAATATTAAAAATAATAATTTAATAATTAATCGAAATGACAGCGGAAATACAAAAACCAGGCAGTGTGGGTGGTGGGAGATGATAGGTCTCCTTCATTTGCTTCCACATTCCCATCATCACCGTCCTTTTCTCTTCTCTTCTCTTGTTTCTTTTTCTTCTGCATTCTCATCCTATGCTATGTAAGAAACAAACGGTTTCGTTTTAATTATTTTTCATTTCATTTCTTGTTTCCCATTTTGCCCTCTTAACCACCTTTCCCCCTGCATATAAGCTCCTATTTTTACAAATTATTGTACATTCATCTCTGTTTCACTTTCACTTTCGATATTCCAGAGACTCACAGACATTGGATCACTAGTTCTCCACGCGTTATTAAGGTACATGATTTATTGCATTGCATTAATTGGCTTCTCTTGTTTTGTTGTTGTTATGACTTCTCAAGTTTATGTTTGTACCATGATCATTTTACTTCTACATCCGCTTGCCTGTTTGTCAGATTCTATGTTCTGTTCTTCAAATTTCTTTAGATTTCGTGTAATTTACATTTTAATGTCTGTAAACTGCATTCTTTATGTGCGGTTAAGTCCAGTGAATTTAATTTTTATGATTTAAATGCGATTAAGAAAGAAAGCGAAACAGACTCTTATAATGCTGTGAAGGGAAACATATTGCTAGAGTTATATGGATGGAAGAACTAAGGATACATAAAATATAAATCTGAATTTTGCATAATTTCTTATTATAACATGATGAATAATTTCTGGTAGTTTAATTTGATATGTTAACTAACATTTATGTTGATGTTTAGAATTGAATTGTATGGCTACACTTGTGGATGGAACTCCAAGTGAACGCAGTGGACACTATCAATCTAATAAAGAAGGTTGTACTAATGCGTCGCCAAGAAGTCCTTTGAGTACACACAGTCCTGATAGTGACTCCATCGATTTATCCATTGATGGACCTGTTAATAATTCAATTGAGCAGCTTTATCACAATGTGTATGACATGCAGAGCTCAGATCAGTCGCCGTCACGGTATAGTTTGCTGTCGTATGGCCAGGAATCAAGAATTGATTCTGAACTGCGCTTTCTTGCTGGTGGAGATGTTTTTGATGAAAAGACGAAAGAAATTGTGATGGTGAATGACAAAGCACTGGAAAAGAATGATCTGGCCGAGCCAGAAATTGATCAGACAGATGAGAAATATAAAAACAAAACTAGATCTGCTGTTGCAAAATCTAAAAAATTAACACCTGTTACCAAGAATAGGTCTTCTCAGGATAAGCCGCCTTCTGGGAAACGAAATTTGAAGACATCAAGTAAAGGTTATGGCCTGAAAGGTGAAAAGAGTTCCCCTGTCGGAGCAGTGAAGTCGATGAATGGGGCTGAGGTTTCTTTTGATGAAGAATACCTTGGACCTTATTTACTTAAACAGACAAGGGATATGGTTTCATCTGGGGAAAATCCTAAAAAAGTTCTTGATGTTGGGCTACGAGCACTGAAATCATTTGAGACAAGTGAAGATGGGAAATTGAATTTGGATTATGTCATGTGTTTACATGTTGTATCTGCATTGTACTGCAGCATGGGCCAGTACAATGATGCAATTCCGCTTCTTGAGCGCTCCATTGAGATTCCAGGTATGGATGAAGGCGAAAAACATGCACTTGCTAAATTTACGGGGTGTATGCAATTAGGTGATACATATGCGATGCTGGGCCTGATTGAGAATTCAATACTGTGCTATACAGCAGGTTTGGAGATTCAAGAACAGGTGCTAGGGGAAAAGGACTTTCGTTTAGGTGAAACTTGCAGGTATGTGGCTGAAGCTCATGTTCAGATGTTGCAATTTGAAGAGGCTGAGAAGCTTTGTCAGAAAGCACTTGACATCCATCGTGAGAATGGCTCATCTGCCTCTTTAGAAGAAGCAGCAGATAGGAGACTTATGGGACTTATTTCTGATTCCAAGGGTGATCATGAAGCTGCTCTTGAGCATTACGTACTAGCAAGCATGTCTATGGCTGCTAATGGCCAAGAAGCCGATGTGGCTGCAATTGATTGCAACATAGGCGATGCTTATCTATCTTTAGCAAGGTACGATGAGGCTGTTTTTGCTTATCAGAAAGCACTCACTGTGTTCAAGTCTATGAAAGGAGAGAAGCATTCATCAGTTGCCTCGGTTTTCATTCGTCTGGCTAATTTGTACAACAAGATAGGGAAATTCAGGGAATCAAGGTCTTACTGTGAAAATGCACTTCGGTTTTATATGAAGCCCACCCCTGGTAGCCGTAAAGAAGAGATTGCTAATGGCTTGATTGAAGTTTCTGCTATATATGAATCTATGAATGAACTGGACCAAGCGCTCAACTTGCTCAAGAAGGCTCTTAAGGTATACGATGGCAAAGTAGGTGAACAAAGCACAGTGGCAGGAATTGAAGCCCAGATGGGGGTAATTTACTATATGATGGAAAAATATTCAGAGTCTTATAATTCTCTAAAAAGTGCTATTTCGAAGTTTAGAGCCATTGGAGAAAAGAAATCTTCTATGTTTGCTGTTGCTCTTAACCAAATGGGACTTGCCTGTGTGCAAGTATATTCGATCAACGAGGCTGCAGATTTGTTTGAAGAAGCCAGAACTATTATGGAGAATGAATATGGACCTTATCACCCAGACACACTTGGAGTCTACAGCAATCTAGCTGGTACTTATGATGCAATGGGCAGGTTACTACTATTTTTATACTTTCTGTAAATGATTATATGTTTACCTTATCATCTGCAGATTGAATGTGTATAAGGTTCGGTGTCTTAAATTTTTTTATTATGTTGAGGTGAATCCAGGTGGAGTGACGCGATAGAAATCTTGGAACATGTTGTCGCGATGAGAGAAGAGAAGCTAGGCACAGCACATCCTGATGTGGATGATGAAAAGAGGAGACTAGCCGCGTTATTAAAAGAGGCAGGGATGTCGAGGAATAGGAAATCAAGATCGTTAGAAGTGCTACTTGTTGCCAGCTCTTTCATTGTTCCAGAAGGAAAAACCAAGTAATCATGATTTATTTCCAAATTTCTGCTTAAACGCGAAGTCTGTGTGTTACGTATGTTTAGTATCTCTTAGGCTGGAAATGGCGATGACTGGCAATCTCCGAGGATGAGAAAGGAGATGTTGTAATCTCATTGTATGAGTTGATAAAATTTCTGTGTCAAAATGGTTATGGTATACGCATAATAAGTTGTAAACTTGTAGTTGTCAAATAAAAGGTGGAAAGTATTGATCAGGCAGCTTCTAATGGTGAAATTTCCTTTTCTTTTGTTGTTGTACCAGACTTTATACAACAACTGCGCATCTGTTCTTCAGTAATTTGTAACTGAATGTAGAATATGATGATATGAGCAGAGCGAGGAAACATACTTCTGTATTTCTCACCAAATTTAACAGTGATTTATGGAACCTGAATAATAGCTGACAATTTAACTATCTCTGCACAAAATTACGTGATGGTATTGTATCATGATTTTTAATGACTTTTACTGACTTCTAAAATTTAGGCGTATTCAATTAAGATTTTTAAATACTCTTTAAAGGCAAGGAGGTATTGTATCAGGATTTTTAAAAAGTATTTCAAAGTTTGATGTATTGAATTACAACTTTTAAAGAGTTATCAAAAGTCAGTTGTTATTTAATATATCAATGACTTTGGCGAAAAAATATACGTAATTGATAGACTTTTAATGACTTTTTATGGAAAATTGCATATATTTCTTTCAGAAAATTGTCACGTCATTATTGAAAATATTTGACATGACTTTATTTTCTACTTAATTAACCGATCGCTCCAACCTAAGGTTCATCCTCTGCGAAAAGTCTCTCCAATTCATCCTACGTGAAAAACGTTCATTTTCTTCTCTGTTATCATTCTATGATTTTACATATATATACAGATCTGGCTTTCTCGCTAGCTTCCTATGACTACCACCAATCGGCTAATAGTAATATGTATATGTTACTTATCAAAGAAGGGTAGTCGTTGATTTTGTGGTCGGGTAAAGAGGGATTAGGCCTCGAAGAGCAATCATTTCGTTAAATGGTGCCCGGAGATCGATGGACGCAGAAACTATGGTTACATTGTGCTCCCTCATTCTAGCAGCAAAAGTGCATGTGCCAACACTAAAATCTACTCCCTCCGTCCCAGTCAATAGTATACATTGGGGGACGGGGGCGCGGCACGGACTTTAATGCTTCAATATAGTATAGTTCTGTAAATTATTTTTAAGATTTTCTTTTTTTGTATAAAAGTATAACATTTATATTTTTATACAAAAAAAGAAAATCTTAAAAATAAGTTGTGGAACTATGTTTTATAAGAGCCTTAAAAAGCGTGTCGAGCAGTGAAAAAGAAACGTATACAATTGACTGGGACAGAGGGAGTATGCCGATTCTAATCTCTTCTGGATTTAAATCCAGCACTTTTGTTATAAGAAAATCTGCACACTTGAAGAACCCTTCGCGGGTTACATCGTTTGCTAGGCAACTGAAGTTCTTGCATAGATATTGACTCCAGCAAACATTTCTATTATTAGGAAGTTTCCACAATGACTCGCTTATTGGAAATGGCTTGGTATATCCGTAAAACTATGGTATCAAAAATGAATAAAAAATCTGATACAAGGTCACAATTAACATTATGTTTATCAGAGCAAGTCCAATAGGTTACCTATATGATATCCTAAACTCACGTTTAGGTAATGTGTCAAAAAAATGCACTCCAACACTATCCTAATGTTATCGCAAATCACTAGCACAACCTTAATTCTCCTAGCCATTACTTATTTATAAGTAACCCCTAGCCATTACCTATTTAATATTTATGAATAAAATAATCATCTCTCTCCTTCTTTCTTTCTCTATTCTCTCCTTTTCCCTCTCTCTCTCTCTCTCAAATTTATTATTAAAATAATTTTAGGAGAACAAATATAGGGATTACTATTGGAGTTGACAATAAAAATAGATTACCTAAATCACTAAGACATACTAACCCTCATTATTTTATATTATTTATAAGTAATAGGATAGGTAACCTATTGGACTTGCTCTAAATATGTTTCAGTAAAAACTACTGTAATATATACAACCTGTTTGGGAAGGAGAAGCAGAAGTGGCTTCTGCTTTTCTTGACCCGTTTGTGTAAAGAAGTAGAAGCACTTTTAAAAAGCTGAAAATGCTAGCTTCTCTCTCACAGCTTCTGCTTCTTTTCCAAACACTTTATTAACTTATTTACTTCTCACTTCTACCCCCACTTCTTTAATATAAGCAAGAAGTCACTTCTTTTAAGCTAACCCAAACGGCCCCATAATACAGCAATAATACCTTGTACTCGATTTTGTAGTCGCCAGATTTGAGAACACACATCTAACTTGGGTTATATTAGAAGATCGAGAGGGTATAACAAAAGATGATTTTAATAAAAAATCTATTAAAGTATATGGAAAGCCATGAATTTGTAATAAAGAGTTTGTTAAAATTTTTAAAAGTCAATTGTCTTAGGAGTCATGATTTTATTTTTTTTTAAATCTTAAGAAGTCAACAAGAGTCATTAAAAATCTATAAAATCCATTAAAGTCATCCTCCCAAAATTTGTCATTAAAAATCATGACACAATACTTTAGTTTTGTAAAAATTACTGTAAATAACAAAATTCAGAAGAACTGGAATCTAACTTACAAGAGGGGCTAAATTGAAGTAAACCACTGATGAATTATTTTCAAATTATAATATAACTAATTGAGAAGCCGCGCGTTGCGGCGGCCTATAAAAATTATACTAATCATTTAAAATTAGTATTTGTGAGATAAAATAAATGTGTGGTAGTCTATAAAAATCTACTTCTATATATTAAATGGCAACCAAGGGCAAAAAGAGCAAAGAAATTGGTGGTGAAATGTCCACTATACCCTTTTATTACATGCATGTTATTACAAAATTACCAAATGGTTCATTTATTACTATTAAAATATTAACTTATCAATAATTAATGTGATTACATAATAATTAGCCATTCTAATCACACCCATCATTTATTTATGATCACTCATTACAAGAAAATTAAAATATTAAATGCTAATGTAGTTAGTTAATTTACACAAAATAATTTTGTGTGAATTGAACTTGTGACATTTAATTAAATCTCATGTAAATTCAACAATCATAATACTAAACTAAAATCTCCCTGTTCCCATCTATTTTAAAATATATATAATTTTTTTACATGTGCGGATATTTCGAATTATTTTCATTTTTTTTTTTTTGCATATGCGGATACGTCGAATTAGAGATCTCCTTTTTTTAAACATGATTTCCAACTTTCAATTTTTTGATGTGTAATCCAAGTTGTCCCGATTTTGCCTCGAGTTATGTCGAGTTTTATTGGAGTTAGACTCAAAAGCGAGTTATATCCAACTAATATATTTAACTCGAAGTGCAGGTACTCGATTGAGTTACGAGTCAAGTCGGTCAAATTTAAAAATATATTCTAAAAAATTAACTATTAAACAAATAATCACATATAAATTATTAAAAAATTATATATCATCTGTATGTTAAATATAGATAAACTTCTATGATAATTTAAAAATAGAGCAGTAAACAATCTATTGATAACTGATAATCAATGTTTTATTAACCAATAATTGATGCATAATTTGTAAAGTACACTAATGAGCAAGATACATAAATACGGCGAGATTTACGAAAGAAAGATCGGGAGTGGGAAAAAAAGAGAGGGGGGCGGAGAGATAACAAGTATTATGTGCATCTTTACTATATGACTGACTCACGTAAATATGTTTTTATACGTGCATGTCTCTCGGTGTTTGATCTTATCTCTTTTTTATGATGGTAGCACATGAACATATTAATTCAACTTTAACCATCCTATCATTTCATCGGTTAACTATATAATTCACACGAATCATTCCTATAATATTTTATCATTTATAAACACATTCGACTATGTTTTGATTGAATAACACACTGAAAAACAGTTTTGTAGACATCTTTCACATGCAAAATCTATTGTGTCAGTCCCACTTATATGAAAATTTGTTTTGTATGCTGAATCAGTTATCATAGCCATTATTAGTTTATTTTAAAAGAAAATTTATATTTAAAAATTTAATAAAATTAATATACTTTAAAAATTCAAATTAAATTATTATTAAAAATAAATAATATAATTTATAATTTATAATTAATAGGCCCGTGCCTCGCACGGGCTTTTACGCTAGTTATATTAATGATTCAAAAGTAATATTCGTAGAATAAAATAAATTTTATATTGTAAACATCTCGATGCAATACCAATATTAATATATAAAATTACAAAATTGGACTATAATTCATGAGTGAAAAAAAATGTAAACAAATTTCTACATATAATTAACGATTTAAAGCATGACGAATCTCAATTTTAATTGTGTTTTTTTTAAGTAATCATGTTTTTCACTAACATTGTCATTAATTTCCAAACACTACTTCTTAGACATATACACCATGCCATATATGTAAAAAGCATATGGTTCTTTAACAGAATTAATTGATGACATCTAACAGAACTGATTCATGCAGGTGTATATAAGTGACTCCTTCCTCCAATTTGTTTGGATTGTTTGTCCGCAAAAACATCAATTTAAATTCATGAGATATCAGTCTACTTCCACACCCGACAAATTCTTACTATTGTCAATCAATCATCTCTATCGTCATTCAAAAAATCTATCACAGTGTAGCTCATTATTGTATGTGTAGAACGATAACTTCCCAATAAAACGGGTTATGATGTCATTACAAAGGAACGACACCACCACGATTAGGGTTGTGGTATTGAGAGAGAGAGAGAGTAGGTTGTGTTTAGATGATCCAAAACCCTACAACCTATAGGGGTATTTATAGGTGCGGAGAGACTTGTGTGTTACTCTTTTCCATAATTAAATAATCTGAAAAAAAATCAGATTAAAAAACTGCAAGCTACTATATTTCATAAATAATTTGAAACAGAATCAGATTAATTTATGTCAATATATATATATATACCATATCAATTAATCTGAAACAAAAAAATAGTTTTTATTTTTGATATTTTTCATCCGAAAATTCTAGAAAATTAGAAAAATAGAATGGAGTTATCTGAGAGGCGCCACCTACACGCCCCTCGCTTCTCCTTTATATAAATATATTGATGATTGATTGTTTCAACTATCTTTGGAAATCATTGTATATACTATTCATCAAGTGATAGCTAATTGATTATACCTGCACCCCTGATGTGAGCAAAGTCACCTTTGAGATAAATCATAATTTCTGACATGAGAGGATGACACTGGTAAATCCACTGCACCCTTGATGTGAACAAAGTCACCTTTGAGATAAATCATAATATCAGACATGGGAGGATGACACTAGTAAATCTAGAAGTAAAAGTTTACCGGCTAAAAGACTCAACTTAGTTTTGATAAAAAGTAATATGTGCATAATGCATATATTCGGTCCTTAACTCTCCTGTTAGAACTTAATTTTTTATAAAAAGTAATTTGTGCATACTGCATCTATTTACACATATCTGAACTGCATATACTTATACACATATTCGGTTTTTTGCTACTATCCATCACATTGCAATTTAATCAATACGTCAGGTTATAAATTGTATTCAAATTTCAAGTACAATTTTAGTATTGCTAACTCCTATGATTAACTGTACCATAATTTTTCTTTTAGAGTTGTGTTGGGTAAAATTGCAGTTTCATGCGGATATAATTGCTATGTTGTCGACTCCATGTGGTATACTATGTTTTGTGGCAAAGATAAATCCTACTCTGAAAAAGTTGTTCGTTGGATGCTTAGAGACGACAGATTTGAACAAAGATATATTTTTGTTCCAATTTAAAAATCGTGTTAAAAAAAGTATACATGTCTCTTTTTTGTTCACCACCATTTCTAATTAATGTTCTTAATTTCAAATTTTCAGTCAATGTTAAACAGTGTTAGGCTTGTATGGACATCTCATCAAGAATGGGAGCTATACTCTTTCACCATCCGCTCAAAGTAAGTTAAAACATAGTTATTTTCACAGGTCTTTCTTTAGTTAAATTATGAAAGTCTGTCTGAGAACTAATTTTTATTATTATAAATAAATTCAGGTCCAAAATATCCTGAATTTACAACTGATCTGCCTATCTACAAACATCTAGTCCTTGTATACATGGTTGATGAAAATTACGAAGGCAGGTGGGGGATTCATGGCATGTGGCCATCAAACAAAGTCCATGGCAGATTGGGTGGCCTGAAGAATGAAGGTTGGAATAAATGGGTCAATCAAGGGATGCAAGATTTAATTCGCAATATGGCATTGACTGATCGAGGATTTAATATTAGAAAAAAAATTCTGGATCCCTTTTGAGGGCGCACAACTAACTTTCTGGGAGCACGAATGCAAGAGCCATAACGTTTATATGGATTCGATATTATTTTGTTGTTATTTTGAGGATATTAGTCTAACTTCAGAAGTCTATCTTCGAGACGAAAGAGCCCACAGTCTTTCGGTTTTACTTGAGTATTACAAACAGACATTAGTTTCTTTACTTAAGATGTATAATCGTGTCCCAAGATGTGAGATCGTGTTGTGGTCAGTGACGGATCCAGCTCCGAAAGTAAGGGGGTCGTATCATTGAATTAGTTATATTGAAATAAACTCTAAAATCGTTTTTTATATATTAACTTTTTTTAATATTTTTCAATTAAATTAGTCCATTTTTCAAAGTTCGGTCTTCAATTATTTAATTTTTTTGCATACGACAGTCTGACGGATTACATTAAATGTTATATCCAGATTATCTTTTTTAATAAACAAGTCATGTCCACTTTGATTAGAAGGCTCAATACCAAAATGATAACACAAAAAACAAAATTTTAATATTCAGACTATGTAATTAATTCTTTACCGTTGCACGATATTTTTTTATCGTTTGCAATATTTTATTACCACTTCACAACATTATCTACAATACTATGGGTTATGTTCTTCCTCAAATCTAACAACTCTCCTGCCTAATCACTTTACCCTCCATGCATAGCCTATGAAAGTGAAACTTATTTGCTCTGATCTAAGAAAATTGTTCAAAGCCTTCCATGTATAAGAGCGCCAATTTATCGTATCAAGCACTTGATTTAAACAACCTGTCCATCAACAACGGGTTTTTGAAATATTCAAGGAACATCTAAATTTTTTTTTCACCTCTATAATTTGTTGGGTCCTTTTAATCTTAAAGAATTTTTAACCCTCAGTATTTGATGATCTGGGATACGGGTCGGGTTCATCATATGCAAAACAGACCCTTCTTTTTCGGTGCCGGAAAAATATGAAGGTCAGTCGGAGAATGTGAAGGTGGCGGTGCAGCAGAAGAATAAAAAGAAAAGCAGAGATAAGATGATGATGAAAGAAGAAGAAGAATAAGATGATGAAAACAAAGAAATGAAATGAAGACGATTAGATGAAGGAGAGAAGAAAGGGAGAAGATAAAACATAAGAAAAGAGCACTGCATGTACTTGGACATTGGGACATTGTGTTGTCCAAGTTCATTTGTGGTTAGGTGCACAGCTAATACAGTAGCACTATAGTACTATCATTTATTATTATATTTGTATATTTAAAATTGTGAAAATAGCCTCACATCATCGGTCAATGTATATTTTTTTTATTAAAAAAATTTATCATTTCATTTTTCCTTCCTGAAACAATAATTAAAATTAAAAAAATCAATTTAATAATATAAAATTAATTAATTAATTTAAATTATGTCGTGTCCCCGCACCCGTGTCTAAAATTCGGACGGTGTCCCCAATTTTCAGAGATCCCGAGTCCGACACTCGGATACGTGTCGTGTCCGACACTCCGTACCCGAGTCTGGGCGACTTTGTATTTGATGTCATCTTAATCCTCACGAGTTTGAAATAATTTGTCCATCCATTGTATACTGTTTTTTGGTATGAGAGCTAATGGAAATATATCGGATATTTGAAGGGTTGAATCGGTCGAGTTAAATTATTGAGACCGTATCATCACACACCCCAACACATTGAGGGTTAAAAGGGCATTAATTAATGTAAATGTAAGCTTTTATAGTCTGAGCACAATGTAATATATATATATAGGCTCATGATCAAATAGAAACCAATTTTAAAATAAAAACTAGAAACCAATACAAGTTAGTGATATTCTCAGTACAATTTAGTGATTATCTCTTTAGGATTTAGTGATCTGTGCTGCAGAATTTAGTGAAAACTCAAACTCCAGATATTAACCAGCTTAGAATCTCCAGATCTGTTCATGTTTTCGATTCAGATGGTGGTGATAGTGGTGGAGATGGTGGAGGTGAAGGTGGAGATGGAGGAAAGATGATTGTAGCGGAGGTTTGGGCGGCTTGAAGTAGGGGGTTGGAGCGTTGCCGGAATAGTGGCGGCTCCGCCTTTGAAGTTGAGTCGAGGTGGAGAAAGAAGTATGAACGAATCTGAAGGAGGTTAAAACGGCGATTAAGATGGGCCTGGTGAAGATGGAGGTGTGGAGGTTGTGTTGTTAAAGAAATAATGGAGGTGGAGGTGGAGATGGAGATGGAGGTGGTGGTTATGGAGGGGGTGGGCGGCATAGAGGTGGTAGTGGTTATGAAGGAGGCGACGACGGAGGTGGTGGTAGTGGAGGTGGGGTTGGTGAAGATGGAGGTGGGGTTGATGAAGATGGAGGTGGAGATGGGGTTGTTTAAAAATTTAGTGGTATTTGCTTTAGGATTTAGTGATATTTCAGTTTGGTTTTTAGTTTCTAGGATAAGGAGGTTTCTATTGGAGTAAAACTCTATATATATATATATATATATATATATATATATATATATATATATATATATATATATATATATATATATATATATATATATAGAGTAAGGTTCGAGAGAGAACCTCACTATCAAGAGAACCGAGAGAACTCTCCTTAGAGCCATTGATTTTTGGATAACATTTGTATACTGCCTTTTATTATTTCAATCAGAATATCTTAAAAAATCTATTGATCAAGGGCATTTTGGAACACAACAAAAATGTTATTATTTCGAAATCTTTTAAATATGGCATCTTGCATCTTTTTATCTGCCAATCAAATATTACCATTTATAGATTATTACAGAATCTGGAATCCAGATCTTATATTTTTAACATATATTCTTTTTTTGGCATTTCTCACAACTCAATCTATCAATAAAAACGTAAGATAATACACATTTCTCATATATATATTATATATGATCGACTAACGAAACATTTAATAACATTTTTAGTAGAATCTTAAAGTATTTATTATAAACTTAATCATATAATCAAAAAACTTATATTAAATTTTATATTGTTAACAGATACTTTATTACAATATCAATAAAATTATCAAAAAATCTCTGATACACATAAATTATATTAAAAATCTTTCATTATTTAGAAATTTTAATGCATCAATTTGTAGAATCTTCAGTAACATGTCACTTAGAATAGTAGAATCTTCATTATCATTAACATTTCTAAAAATATATTTAGAAATTAAAATCTTAAAAAATAATTAATATTAAAATAGTAGAATTATCAGTGAAACACTTAATAGAATCTCAATACTATCAATGTGACGCTTAGTAGAATATCAATAAAAATTTTAGAATCTTAATTTATTAGAATCTAATACACAATAAAAATATATCATAAATCTTGATTATCAATATAGAAACTTTAATACATCAATAAGTAGAATATTCATTAATGTATCTCTAAATGATTTTAATTTAAATAAAATTTTGAATAGATCACATAACAAAATTATATAATATATATGATCAAATAACGACTCATCTAATAAATTTTGTAGTAGAATCTTAATGTACCTTTTAAAATACATTTAATCACATAATTTAAAAAATGATAATGATTTCTGTATTGTTATTGGAATCCTTATTATAATTTTAATATTGTTATTAAAGAATAAGTATATAATGCATCAATTAGTAGAATCGTATATAGAAAATTAGTAAAGAATAAGAAAATTAGTAGAATATACCTTAATTAAGTATTCTATAATAAAGAATAAGTATTTTTAATGTATCAATTAGTAGAATCGTATATAGAAAATTTAATACATCAATTAGTTGAATCATAAGTAATGTATCACTAAATTAAATTTTATTAAATTAAAATGTACTTTAAAAAACACATAGGAAAATCATATTATATATAGATATACATAATATATTATATATAACCAGCTAAATGAAACACCTAATGAAATATATTTTATTATGGATAAAATGCTTATAAGAATCTTAGTAAAAGAATAAATAATGTAAAGATTTTACAAAACATCTCCGAATATTTTTTTACAAAATCTTCTAATATTTTTAATCTTGTACGAAATTTGGAAATAGTAATGAAGATATTTTACTAAGATTCCGTTAAGTGTTTTTTCATATTTTAATTAAAAGAAGAATATGAAAAATATGGAACATTATATATAACTTTCATATTTCAATTGAGAAAAAATACAGAAGATATAGAAGCATTAAATCAAAGATACGAAAGATATGAAAGCATTAAATAAAAAATCTCAATAAATACGAATAAAAAACTTAAAGAATCTTAGTAAAATAATAAATAATGAAAATATATTACAAAATATCTCCGAATATTTTTTACAAAGTCTCCTAATATTTTAAAGCTTTTATGGAATCTAGAAATAGTAAGTAATGGAAATATTTTACCAATGAATTCCAATAAGTATTTTTCCATATTTCATTTAAGAGAAGAATATGAAAAATATAGAGCATTATATATAACTTCCATATTTCAATTGAAAAAAAAGAAGAAGAAGATATAGAAGTATTAAATCAAAGATATGGAAGATATGAAAGCATTAAATAACAATCTCAATAAATATGATAATAAATTGTGATTTATTTCTTGTTTTTTGATGGTACAGAAATACCCTCAGTCTCACTAGATTTGATTGATATTATAAAGATATTATTTTTGAATAGTATTAAATTAAGATTTGTAATCAACGGTGGATGGAGGAGTTCTCTGGTTCTCTCGATTATTTGGGTTCTCTCAGGATCCCACCCCTATATATATATATATATATATATATATAGGGGAGGGTTCTGGTACAAACTTACAAACTTTTTTTGTTCAACGCATATATAACTTGATTTCAACATTTTTTCAACATTTTTTGTTGAACATTGACTAAAATAGTGGTGGAGAAATATATAAACCAATTTTTAAATGTAAGAACTAAGGTAAACATGTTATATAACTAATATTTATGTTTCTAGACCCTACCCAAACCCTAGAGGTATAGTTTAAACATATTTTTAGATATATTCAACACAATGATAATTAGTGTTCAGCACCCGATGTTGAACCCCAGTTATAAATGTGTTGAAAACGCGATTTATTTATGCGTTATTTTTAAAAATTGTGATGTTTTTTGAAAAATTTTCAACATGGATACTTTATATAACTAAGGATTAACACGATAGGAGAATAAAAAAAAGTTTGTAAGTTTGTAACTTAAAAAAGTTTTTATTTGATCCTATTTATACATATACATATACATATACATATATATATATATATATATATATATATATATCTTAAAGAATGCAGCAGCAAATGTTCGATTATTCGGACTCTATCTTTAGAGAAAGTTCAATAGGTTACTTAAAATGTGCTCATAAACTCACATTTAGGTAATGTATCAAAAATATGTTACTCTTACACTATCAACTATCCTAGTGATTACCTAAATCACCGGTATATCTTCAAATTTTCTAACCATTACCTATATTTAGGTAACCTCTCGTGATTACCTATTCAATTTTTATGAATAAAATATTCATTTTCCTTCTTACTCCCTCCGTCCCTATTTATCTGTCTACTTTTAACATTTTCACACATATTAAGAAAATTTAAGTTTGATAAGAAACTTCCAGCAATACCTTTATTTAATGCCTTAATTGTAGGAAAATACTTGTAGGATTACTCCATTATCCAATACAAATTTGATGAAGCAGTGAATAATAGTCATGATATCTATAGCTAGAAGAACAAAGCAAAGACTCTTCAGGTTTTTAGATGAATTATTGGCATTAAACTAACATGTTTATCAGTCACGTTGAAAACATAAATAAGGGTAAAAATGAATTTTTTTTGCTTTGGTTATATAAATGGACAGATAAATAGAGACAAGTTTTTACTTCCAAAGTGGACAGATAAATAGGGAATAGAGGGAGTATTTCTTTAACTTTTCCATCCTTTTTCACCTTCTTTCTCCCAACTTTATTGTTAAAATCAATATACTTATATAAAGGAGAAGCGAGGGGCATGTAGGTTGCGCTTATCAGATAGCTCTGTTCTATTTTTCTAATTTTCTGGAATTTTTGGATGAAAAATATCAAAAATAATTTTTTTTTTGTTTCAGATTAATTGATATGGTATATATCTTGGCAAAAATTAATCTGATTCTGTTTCAGATTATATATGAAATATAGTAGCTTGCAAGTTTTTTAATCTGATTCTGTTTCAGATTATTTAATTATGGAAAAGAGTAACAAACAAGTCTCTCTGCACCTACAAATACCTCTATAGATTTGTAGGGTTTTGGATCATGTAAACACAATTTACTCATTCTCTAACCACAACCCTACTCGCTGGTGGTGCCGTTCTTATTCAACGACATCATAACCCGTTTTATTCGTTCTACACATATGGTGAAGGGCGAATACGTTTTATAAACAATTTTTCTTTGCCTATTTATCTTCTCCATCTAATACAATAATGAGTTACACTATGATAGATGTTTTGAATAGCGATGGAGATGATTGATTGACAAAAGTAAGAGTTTGTCGGATGTGGAAGTATATTGTCATCTTATGAATTTAAATTAATGTTTTTCCGGACAACTAATCTAAAGAAATTGGAGAAAGGAGTCACTAATATACACCTGCATGGATTGGAATTTATACCTTGTAAATTATAAGTTCCGACATGATTAATGTTCGTATAACTAGAATATAATGTTTATCCCTGTTAAAACTGGGGATGGTTTCGTAGTCGCATCTCAATATCTTTTTGACTTTTAAGCACTTATGTTCTTGCAAGCTTACTGTCTATTTTATTGCTCAATCAATGTATATAGCTAGATGTCATCAATCAGTTCTGTTAAAGAATCGTATTTTTTTTACATGCAGGGCATGGTGTATATGTCTAAGAGGTAGTGTTTGAAAATTAATGAAGATGTCAGTGAAAAACATGATTACCTATAAAAAAAAATACATAACTAAAATTAAGATTCGTCATGTTTTAAATTGTTAATTATATGTAAAATTTTATTTTCATTTTTCACTCATGAATTATGGTCCAATTTTATAATTTTATATATTAATTAATATTGGTATTGCATCGAGATGTTTATAATAAATTTTTTATTTTATGCTACAAATATTAATTTTGAATCATTAATACAATTTTTATAGACTGTCACACATGTATTTTATCTTACAAATACTAATTTTAATTCATTAATATAACTTTTATAGGCCGCCGCAACGCGCGGCTTCTCAACTAGTTATAATAAGGAACGAAAAATAAAGATTGCTATTGGAGTCGACATTAAAACTAGGGGGTGTTTTGATAATTGGTGGGAATGAGAATGTGGAATGAGAATGGGGGTATGGGAATGGAGGGTATGGGAAATGGTAACCCAAGGAGTGTGGAGGTATTGATTTACCCTCCAAGAGGGAATGAGATCACTACTAGAAAAACAGGATTAGACATCACAGATTAGACATCGGTTAAAAAAACCACCGATGTTAAAACCCTTTTTTACATCGAAATTTTAAAAACCGATGTCTATTAAAAAACTGGACATCATCTCAGTGTAAAACCGATGTCTAAAACATGTTTTTAAAAAATTGGCCGCGCTTCCCCGCTGCTATTTCCCACTTAGCCAAAATTTTCACAAACAAAAACACCCCGCTTTTAAAACCCCCGCTTAGTTGATGTGTTGTCTGAACAAGACATCAACACCTGTCTTTAAACATAAAATTAAAAGGAAAAAGACATAAAACTAATTAAACTACCTAAATTAAATCATTTGTGCAAAATAGATTCTCTCTCCCCGTTCTTCCCCCTTTCTCAGCGAGCGAACCCTAGCTTCCAATTGGGCCGATTTCATCCTCAAATTTGTGCCCTAAAGGTTGATTTCATCCTCAAATTTGTTCTTCCCCCTTTGTATGTTCGATTACAATACTCATTTGTTCTTCCCCCTTTTTCAACAGATCGAGTTCAGTTCGAGTGTGGAGTGTGGAGTTCAGTTCGAGTGTGGAGTGTGGAGTTTGGAGTCTGTGTTTTCAATAGACATCGGTTTTTAGCCGATGTCTAAGCCCTTTTTTGTAGTAGTGGATTCCCGTTAACCGGGCTCATTAACCATCAACCAAACGCCCCCTAGATTATATAAATCATTAAGACTCACTCGGACTAATTATTTTATGTTATTAATAGGTAACCAGATAGGTAACATATTGCACTTGCCAATAGTTTATCCACTCTAACATTGGCAGCATCCGATAAGAACCTCATACACAGAGGAGGCTTTAAACCAGCCAAACCAAGATAGCTGCTGGAACACCCCAGAGTAAATCACCACAGATCATACCAGATGCCACAGCTGGTGCGTAAGCCCTGGCCTCTTTCTTGTCTTTCAATTTCCAGATGAAGAGGATAAAGCTTCCGACAAACATATCAATGGCAAAGTATGCTCCAAGGTAGAATGGGATTGCCATGCACATTGGACTAGGAACGAACCTATAGAGCCTGTACTTGGTTTCAAACTTCCTCGTCAACTCCACAGACCACAATGATATTCGTTATATGGCAGCTACGAAGAATATTTGGATTGTGTATCTGACTATTTTGGATTGGAATTGTATAAATATAAATGAAATAAAAAGATAAAAACTTTGATTTCTAGTACCCATGCTTGAAACCCGCCTGCCTAATTAGGTATGAAAAACTCATATATTACTAGTTTGATGTATGGATTTCATAATAAACTTTTCTTAATAAAAAATAACATATGAGTTTGGAATGAAGAAGACTTATACCTCAAGAGCTTGAAGCAAACGACCTCTAATGAATTATAATCAAATCATAATGCAACTGTTTCAACAATCTTGGGGTGGGGGTGCGCATTTTATCATTTGAAAGAATAATGGCTGGAGAACATCCCAATAAAGGAAGAAATCCATAAGCTACACCCAAGGATGTGCTCTACTTGCACCGAAGAAATATAAAAAATGGCAAATAATCATAAATAACTATATGACAAATGGCCCCCTCCCATATAAGCAACAACCAGGAGATGTAAATTAAGAGCTCCATTTTGCTAGCAAATCTGCTGCTTGTGGACTTGCCGTGAACTCCATGTATTGTTCAGTGGCGAACCAGGGAAGATGATTGTTGGAATCCTTTTGCTTTCTTCCAAGTCGGGGAAATCAGTTGTGTAGTGAAGGCCACGACTTTCATGCCTAGCAAGCGCACTACTTACTACTAGCTTGGCACAACAAAATAGGTTTCTCATTTCGCAAGCCTCGAGTCCCACCATTGTTGGTTCCCATCCTTGCTGAAATAAGTAAGCTTCCCATTCCAACTCCAGTTCCCCAATCCTCTGCTCCGCAGTTGTTAGCCTTGTAGTTGATCTAACGATGCCTACATAATCCCACATGATTGATTGCAATTCTTTCCGCACTTCACTTGTCCTTCTTATGATTTTATCCAATACATTATTACCTAGAGACTTGGGAACGGTAGGCCTCTCCCAATAATCAGCAGCATTGCCACCGTAGTGAGAACTTTTCATGTGATCAATAGAAGGCTGTACAGCTCTTCGGGCGAATACTAGCGCTTCAAGCAATGAGTTACTTGCAAGTCTGTTAGCACCATGCAAACCAGTGCATGCAACCTCACCAGCTACATAAAGACCCTCTACATTTGTTTCTCCTTGAAGACCAGCACGAACACCTCCACACATGTAATGTGCAGCAGGAACCACTGGAATCGGTTGGCTGGTAATATCTAGGCCATACTGGAGGCATTCTGCAGCTATATTAGGGAAGTGAGAGAGAATTTCCTCTCTAGGTTTATGACTTATATCAAGTAGCACGTATTTTTCATTACGTTTTTTGAGCTGATCATCTATACTTCTTGCTACCACGTCTCTAGGAGCAAGTTCTGCCCTCTCATCATAGAATGGCATAAACCTTTCCATGTTTAGATTGTAAAGGATGCCTCCATCACCCCTGACGGCTTCGGTAATTAAGAAGGCATTTTCTCGCATTGTTGATGGTCCTGATGGAAGGCCTTCGTCAGCCAAGGCAGTTGGGTGGAACTGCACAAATCTAACAAAAAAACAACAATGGAGTGGATTATTACTACAGATGAAATGAATTTAGTACCTACTATATAGTACCTTATCTATCGAATTCAGTATCCGATCTTCTAGCAGCATTCAAGAAGAAATTGCAAGCATAAACCCAATTGGATAAAATAGATTAAACAAAATATTGACTTTTTTATGATATATGACCACTAAGAAACTGAACAGGGAGAAAACATGCATTGAAGTTTCAATTCACGAAAATTACACTCTTTATATTCTTTGTGAAAAGAAATTCCCCACAAGCTATAGCGAAGTGCTAAAGGGCAAGCTCACGACATTGAATTTACTTCTACTTGCTGGTCTTATAACATTAAAACATAGTTTATTAGAATCTAGGTACACTATAATATCTGTCGTAAACTGAGTTAAAAAACAAGAAAAAAGATTCTATGCAAGCAGAGACGTTTACTTACTCCATGTTAGAAATTACAGCCTGAGCTCGATGTGCCATAGCAATTCCATCTCCCGTAGCTACCTGCAGTGGCAGAGACTAAGTTTCAAGGTATAAATATTAAGCTAACATATTACAAGGTAGATTCTAATTAAAATTGATCAGGACTCAGGAGCCACTTTCACATCATCTCACACCCCTTAATTTACTAAGAATCTCTCTCTCAAACTGAAGAAAATCCAATATTAGTTATTTCAAAAAAAATCCATTTACATGATAGAACCTCTAACTAATCAAGTGCTACTTCATTGAACAATTACAAAACTACAATAAAACAACACAAAGTAATTAACAGAAAACCCCCATTGACATACTTCTTATTTATTTAACCAAAATACCATACTAGGGGTGTTTTGATTTAAATTGCTTACTACTATCTCATGACTATGCTTGGTTCTATAGCTAAATGTTTAAAATGTAGAGCCAAATTTGCAAAAACTTCACTCCAATGCATATATGAATAATTGGTTTTATGGCTATATACTTCAGTGGATTAATTGATAATTGGTTGTAAAATTGGAGTGAACATTTTGTAAACTTAGTTAAATTTTGCGCCATCACCAGTAGTCAAAATGTCTTTAGTTCATCTAGAGCAAGTCAATTATAATTTAGAATCAAGCACTGGGACACAAGTCCTATTTTAGCACAAAACCACACTGTTTGGTTCCAAATAAGCATTAGACTTGCTCTCACAGGAGACTATACCAAAAAAGGTACGCAGTCCTCCCCACCCCACCCAAAACCAATCCCCAAGTCCTATCCTAGGTCCATAACTTACTGGAAGATCATGTTAAGAATCAATCAAGGTATGTCTACTCTAGGTCAGGGCTATGCATAATTTTCATCTTTGGAATCCATTGTATATACTATTTTATCAAGTGATAGCTAGTTGACTATACCGGTGGATTTGTTGTCGACGGATAGATATGCCCTGCACCCCCTGATGCGAGCAAAGTCACCTTTGAGATAAATCGTAATACCTGACATTAAAGGTGGATGATACTGATAAATCTAGAAATAACAGTTTACTGGGCTAAAAGACTCAACTTAATTTTGATAAGAAGCTATCTAAAAGTTGCAGATATACTCACCTCTTTTGTTGCAGTATTCAATATGTCTGCACCATGACAAACCGTGTTTGGACCATCCTACAACACCAAAAATACAATTCAATGTCGGTGAAGAGTTATAAATATTTTCCAAAGTCCTCTCTGATGCCAGCCTAAGTAGCATACAATATTAAAATAATAATTCATTGAACCTGGGAAGTCAGCAAATCTATTGCAAAGTGATGCTCAAACACAGAAATATTTGGATCGTTTACAACTGCATTCAGCAGTGCCCTCTCAATTTCTCTCCCTGTCATATCAGCAGCATGCACAATTCTGTGGTGTGAGTGGCCTCCTTCTCTAGCCAGGTGTAAATTTCCATCCTCCCCGTGATCAAAAGATGCACCCATCGCAATGAGTTCTCTAATTCTATCAGGCCCTTCTGTACAGACCACCTGAACATGTGTGACAAACTTTTATATACATACTGAGGATGAAGAATGGGAGCATATTACAGTCCAATAGCAGCTGTAAAATTCCTCAATTTTAATGCAGGAACAGATGCCCGAGAAAATCAATCTTCAATTCACATTCTTAAAGAGAATGTTATATAGACAATCAAACACTGATCTTTACAATAAAGACTAGCTAATATAAAAAAGTTGGCTTGAAGCCAGAACAGGCAGATGAAATGTAGGCAGTCCATGGACTATATAATTCTTACTATTGTGTGCAGATACTAGCTTTGATTCACTAGCATTTTAATTCAGACAACACATTTAATTCTTAAATTGTTCGTGACATCTAATATAAACCAGGTATAAGCGATAAGCACAACAGCAAGGTAGTCATTTTGAGTACAAGTTTCAGTCCTGAAAACAGCTGAGAATGGGTATAACTCATAAAAATATCTATATTGAGGGACAGGTCCCATTTTAACCTGCCAGATAGAAGTCACTAGGACACTCTTGGAGATGCTCTTACTTATAATATGAGCCATTCTCACACATTACCTAATCCTCGACATAACTAATTAATTGCCTGTAAACTAAGGGAGCCCTGAGAGAGTATCTCTAGGATAAAGCACTACAAAAATCACACAAGACTGCAAACATTTCAGTTCTTTTGGTTAAAGTATTACTTACATATTTGGTTACAAGCTGAAGCTTATACAGGAATTGTTTTTTAATTATTTTTTTTAATTAGTTCAAAGCAACACACAAGTAGACAATGTGTTAAATGTGCCTGATATATTGGAGACAACCAGAAGACTAATTTATACATAAGCCTTGCACTTTAAAACTTACTCTGACAGTCTCTTCGTCGCATAAATACGCCCCTGCTATGATTGTATCTTGCATGTGACTCTCTATAGAGTCTAAAGGGCACAACACAGCACTTACACCTCCCTGAGCATAATTTGTGTTGCTTTCATGAGGCTCAGCCTTGGTTATCACTGCAACAGTTCCATGTTTTGCAACCTCAAGGGCATAACGAAGGCCAGCAACTCCACTGCCAATAACTACGAAGTCAAAGTAATTTGGGGACCCATCTCTCAAGCATGCTGTGACCATGGTTTTATGATACTGCAACTTTTTTACGATCTGAGAATGAGAATAGCCAGATTTGTGGAACCGCAAGATTTTGGACACATTGCTTGAGCTGGGAAATACCATTGGAAGTTAACTTACAATTAAAAACATACAAAAAATCAAATAGGATGACAGATATGTGATATACACTCTTGTGGTAGATATTATAATATCTGCACTAAAAAGAATATCTGAGAAATAGGGCCCTCAGAATAAGAATGTACAAAAATCACAATAAGGCCAACTGGTCAGCTAATCTTTCCACTAATTATTTTGTGCTGATGTAGAAGCTGAAAAATATTTGCAGACAACTAGTCATCTAAATCACAAGTCTTGCAATTATGTTGACATATTATATTAAATATAGCAAGCGTATGTAGCGGCAGGGAGAGCAAGAAGCATATAGATGAAGTTCATCAGTTCATGTAGTTTTGTTAAAACATCTTGTACAAGCTCAACACACAGGGATTCGGATTTCAGTTGCAGTAAACAAGTAGAGAATACATACCTCGACAGATCCTTTGGCTTGCATCTCTTTAGTGATATACTTGAAATCCTGGATGTCTGTCCTCCACAAAGTTGTTGCCCACTGCAAGAAGACTCTCTAAATTGCAAATAACCAGTTCTGGCAGCTACACTGCTTGCCATTGCAACCCTTCTGCAAGCAACACTTATTTTATGTGAAACAGGGTACGCATATTTAAACGCACAGAAAAGTATTTGAATCAGCCAAATCTGTATATCCTCAGCATACATATACATGTATTTTCATAATTTTTCCTGCTCGTAGAGTCGTAGTTAATTATTGGAATTTGAATACTTACACACATGCATCCGATAAAACTTAACCATATACTTCTAAACAATAGAAGAAGGATATCAGAGGCCAAGGCTTTACATGTATATATATAAAATTATACTACAGACATACATAATTTCATGATTGGGTCCCACATTCTTGAAGAGACAGCTTGGTTATGAAATCTCGAGGCCAGAAATATAGCATAGGTATCAAACCAGCAATCACAAAAAAAAAAAAAAAAAAACTTTTTTAATTGTAAACATCCAACAAACAAAGAATAGGAACAAAATATAAGCAAATAATGGGAAAGCACATAAAAACAAGTACAGGTACTTGCAACTCCCAACAAACAAAGCCTCATTAGAAAGAACACATTAATACTAACAAATACAATCACCCCGAGAATTCTTTAGAATTTTTAAGTTGATAAATTTGACTGCAAAATAATATACCATAATTTTCCAGCGTATATGAATATATTGATACAATTAAAGCCTCCTCTTGAGATCTCAGAGGAGGCAAAAGCTTAAAGGGGACCATAAAAGATGAAATTCAAAGCAAAACAAATACACGAAAAATAATAAAGTCTAAGAAAAATGGGTGGAACAAATCATCAAACAATATGTAGAAAAGAAACGGGGACATACCAGATGTTTGTATGTAATTTGTAAGGATTGATGTAGAATGAAGATGATGAATAGGCACAAGGGCTTTAAGGGGAAGAAGCGTGAGGAGAATCTTAAAGGGAGTGGTAGTTTCTCCGCAGCCGCAGGATGTGATGATGCACCTAGACGATTCTGTTAAAAGAAAGATACGCTAATCATGAATCTTTGTCTTAGGAGTACTACTCCCTCCCTCCCCCTCAATTGTTTACATTGGAGGGAGACACGGAGACCAAGACAATGTATGAAAAATGAGTAAAGTTAGATGAAAAGTGGTTAAAGTGGTAGGACCTACCAATATTTAATAATAGATTTGAGATAGTGGAGGAAAGTAGTGGGTGTAATAGTAGTTTTTATTGTTAAATATGGGATAGTAGGGGAATATAGTGGGTGTAATGATGAGAAAAACTTACTATTTATAGTAACGTAAAGAAATGAGAGGGACATCCCAAAATAGTAACCGTAAAGAAATGAAAGGGACAGAGGGAGTATATGCAATTTAACAGTCGTACTTTAATTCGTTGAAATTACTGCTGTCCTAGGAAAATGTAATGAATGAAAAGCCTACAATCCCGAGGCGCCACACCTGATTTTCTCTCTCCTTCAACTTGGCGCCATTCCCTTCTTCGTATTAATCCTTGCTTTACCCTACTTACCCTGCTCTTTGCCGTTTTGCCCCCACCAGAATTTTTACAAAAAGAATTTAGCAGTAGAAAAGGAAAGAATTTAAAACAGAAAATGAAATATCGACAAGAAAGGAATATAATTACCCACAGGTATTGGAATTTTTTCATATTTTCTCTAATTTGCATCGTGTTTTATATTTTTAATTTGCATCGTGTTTCTTTTCTCAGGGTATTTAGAAAGAAGCTGGTACGTGACTTACTTTATGGCTATTCTTTTCTTATTCATTTGAACTTTATTATCTAAACGTCCGTAATTATGTTTGCATCATTTTCGATTAGATGATAAATTTCCTTGAAAAAAAGATATCACAATTGCGATTTATTGTATTTTGATACAATTCATCAACGAGTATGTAGACCTTGCAAAAAAAAGTATGATAAGCTGTGGTTTCAAAAAAAAAAGCATTTAAATAAGTATTTAACAAACCCGTGCAATTTGCATAGTACTACGATGTAGACTATAATATTATTAAATATACCTTTATGAGAACGAAACCGTTAAAATTTCTTTTCAAAGGACAAATTGCAAGCTTATGTTTTTTTTCTAAGCGTTTGTCCAGTGTGTACCCATGGGCACATTCTAAGCACAAAATTTTCTAGGTTTGAAATATTTTAATTGGTGTGGTTGTTGCATTTGCAGGGGGGTCCACCATTATTAAGAAACACCAACCAATCAAAATGAGTCAAACTTGTGGAATTTAGATATTGGCACACACTAGAAAACCGTTTTTCTAAATGCGTACTTGAGTAAAATAGAATATAAAACAAATTTAAGTATTATGATCAAATTTAATTAATCCAAAATAAATTTTTGAATATATATAATCTTTTATAAATGATATGTACGAAAAGATAAATGAAAGAGTATTGAACTTGTGGGAGCAAATTAACAAATTTCTTAAATTATGGTTATATTGGTTTATAAACAAAGGTCAAATCTCATCACAAAAACAGTAAAAATCAAAGTAGGAAAAATGATACAGAAATACGAGTGATGTGTGTTGTTTTGAAAAGGTAATGAAAAGAGCCATCACTTTCTATAGTATTTTCGTGGTCTATGCATTCCGGTGGACAAAAAGTTAACAGCAACATAAAAATCACCCAAAGCCACCAATATTGAAGAAAGATTGATGCTGAGAGTGTGGTGTTTGAATTTTATATTCTATATTTTCATAAGCCAATAAAATTTTCTGCATTTCACGATCACAATATACAATCAAATTTTCTATTTTATGTTATATGGATGACAATATAGAGATTAGTATTATTTTTAGAGAGTTTAGTTCTATGGAGACCATAAATCTTTGGAGTATTGGAGACCATAACATCCACCATTCATTTTGATAACATCCAATGGTCTGTTTTTTTTAGTTTTGTCTTATAATTAATACTCGTATTTTTATTCATATGTGTATGCATTCTTTATGTGCATAACCGACTCTCTTGGCAGTTACATGTATTAGCATTTAATAAGTTTTTATCTCTTGAACCCCAATTTATTTATACAAATTAGGATTAAGTTATCCTACAAATCTCAAGTTTTCAAGAATTAAATGGAAGCAAGTCAAATATTCAACTAGAAAATGTTGTACTTCAATTCAATCGCATATCATTTTCGTGACTCATTCTTCACTAGATCGCAGAACTGCAGGATAAAAAAAGCAGAACAATTAAATCTTAAAAGTAGGAGTATGCCTGCTGCATATTTGTTTAAATAATACACTAAAATTGATAACTAATCAAAAATGCACTACTAAGTATACTTTGCAGGACAATGGATAAACTTCTCACAATACTAGATCTACAGAGACAAATACAGAGAACACAGACTATATACAGGGGACAAAATGTTCTATACACTCCTTTCCATCCCCTTCGTTGCAGGATGAAAATATCTGAGAAACTTGTATGTTCTGCATCATCAAAATACTATTCCGCACATCGTTCATACAAACTATTGTGCATATTGTTCTGCATCATCTCTTTATGGCTCAACGTGATTGCATAGTATATTGTTTTCGTCATGATCAGTGGCGGACCTACAGTCAATGTAGTGGGGGCATGGCCCCCCAGTGAACTTCTGGCCCAAACTTATATTTGAGATAACTTAGCTACTGCCCTTGCAAGTTTATGCTAATGGATAACTGTATAAGCATGAATGAAAGAAAAGTAGCCAAGCTCTCTCGACTTTATAACTTGTTTTATGTCTACAACGTATATGCACATCTTTTACTCAAATTATTTCAAGCCATTTAATATATTTTTTATTTTATTATATCTTGTTTTAAAAAAAATTGTTGTGCCCCCAATGACATTTATTCCTGGGTCCGCCACTGGTCATGATACATAGTTGGTATAAGATACAAGTACAATCATTCTTTAATGTGATTTATTTTAGTTAAAAAGTAAAATAAGATGAACGGTTGGATCATAATTGAATGAATGGTGTAAGATGTGGTCTCCAAGTCTCCGATTAATTCAGGGTCTCCACTGAACTTTACTCTATTTTTAAAGAATAAAGTTCCATGTAATCCACATATTTACTATAGTACCGTAGACCACATATGTTCTGCAACTATAGAATGACATAAAAACATTGCAAAATGTGTTTTTTTGCAAATCATGTTCTATAAAAATCATTATTTTGTTAAAAGTTTTGACAATCCTAAACATTCTACAAGTTAAATAGTGAAAAACACATTATTCTGCAAAACATGTTAAGTTTGCAGAACATATTTACATATTACAGAACATATGTGTTCTACTTGTCGAACATAAATGATTTTCAATATTTTGCATGAAATAGTGATATTTATAAAACATACATTTTCACAATATACTATAAAATAGTGAAATAGTGATATTTCACAAAATGACAAGTTTCATATATTTTGCAATGTTTTTATGTTATTCTATAGTTGGCTAGTTGCAGAACATACGTGGTCTACGGTACTACAGTAAATATGTGGACTGTATGGAACTTAACTCTATTTTTAAAATATAAATAATTTAACTTCTTATATATTGAAGACATAATTTACTTTATGAATCGGTATATCCTATATGTAATTTAGAGTATTTGTTTTACACATATTTTTTTCTCGAAATTTCTTCTGGCTTCTGTATTTCAGCTAGGAAAACGAATATAAAATCATCAACCCCTTCTCTGGCTCCCCACTTGCCGATGTCGACTCCGCTTAATTCTTAAAAATCAGTGCAGCATGATATTTATTTGGAGAATTGTGATTTTAGTAACATCAAAAGCATCTTAAATGAGGCTAAGTTAATTTCAACACTATTATTTGTATTTATTCTCTATTTATAATTTATTATTATTTGAGGAAAATTTGGAAAGAGAATTAAAGAAGAGTGAATAGAAGGAAAGGGAAATGAATATAATATTCAATAAATATTCAAGAATAATAACTTAAAAGCATCTCCAATCCAAACAGATTTTTAAACTTCAAATTTAAAGAACATGTGGAAAAATAGTGCACCTAGTTGCTCTTTAAAAATTAGGAGCCATCATTTTCTTCTCAGCGCGCTCTTTATTTAAAACTATTTGAATACTCCCTCCGTTTCAAATTAGATGTCCACTTTCAAAAAATCACACAGTTTAAGAAAAGTGGTTGTTCACAAATTAATTGTATTAAATGAGCATAATATGAGGTGTGAGATTGATCTATGAAATATAAATAAGAGATATGTGGAGGATAATTGATTTAGAAAATATAATTTTGCATTGAAGGTTGAAGTGGACAAGTAATTTGAAACAAAAAAATTTCTTAAAAGTGGACATGTAAATTGAAACGGAGGGAGTATATGGTATTCACTTCCCTCCAATTCTATTCGTGGCTCTCTCCAACCATTCTTTCAAATAATAATAAAATATAAAAAGAGATCAAATTTAAAAAATAAAATTGGAGCTATCACTGTATTTAACCTATATTAATTTATTAGTAATCATATATTATATTATTTTTTAGAGAATGAACTCTGAGCACTGTCAAAAATGTCATCTAAATATTTAAAAAAGAAGACTCTTAACCACTAATAGGCCATTCAAGCACAAATTTTCGTGTTTTCTTTCAATTTAATTTTAAAAACTTGTTTGAAAAATTAGGGTCATGTTCCAGAGAGAACCATTAGAGAAAGAACCATAGAACCCTTACCTTATTAGGCAAGGGTTCAGCAGCAGAACTTAAGTATTAGTTGGGGTTCTGCAGCAGAACTTCACAAAAAAAATGTCAATATCTATGGATTATATTTTTAAATTATTTTTGAACACACACAACGATGAAAAAACATGAAAAAAACATGTATTTAGATTTAGATCCTAAAAATCTATTTAAAATTTAGGGTTCTGCAGCAGAACCCTAGTGGTTCTATGGTTCTATTTTAAGGAGCGGTTCTCTCTTGAGCGCGACCCTGAAAAATTAACGGGGGATGCTCTGACGGCGATGTCTCTTTTTTATCCTCATACTAAGTTCTCTCGCTTGACAAATTGTGGAAGCATGGTTAAGAATTACTAGTAAGCAATAGCTCAATAGCACATCACACAAAGTGGAAGAAGATTGCTCCCGAGTGTCACTTTCGAATAAAGGAAGTGCTTGAATGATTGTTAACAGATTTATCATTGGTGTTTTTCTTTTTGATAGGCAAATTCTCCACTCTTCTTGCTAATTGGATGTCTACAACTAAAAAAAATTCTTGCAGGACACGTGTTAGGATGGTGTTTGGCTACAGTTTTGAAACCTAAAGAGTTGAACAATGAAAATAGACGGCTAACTTTTGAATTTATAAATTAGAAATACTTATTCGTACTGTTTATATGAAAAGTCAAAAATTACTTATAAAAAGTTGAAAATCCTAATTTTTGTATCATGACTTCTATTTCTTCCACAAACACTTCAACCACTTAGAGCATTCCTATTGGGTTCCCCATAATTTCCCTATCCCTATAATTTAGAGACATTTTTAACTTTTAGTCTAAATTGTTGTTCCATCCGAAACCCTAAAATGGGTTTAGTTTTAGGGACAAAAACTAAAACCCCATATTTGGAGACTTACTATTCGTTCCCCATTCCATTCCTTTTCATTTCATTTTTTACTTTTGTTTATAACTATAATTGATTAGATAATAGATGGAAGAGAGAGAAAGAAGTAATATAAAATTGAATATAGGGATGGGGTAAGATAGGATGGGGGATGAGATGTAGAAGATTTTTAAATTCATCAATATAATTTTAGGGAATTACTAAATTTAGTAAGAAAATAGGGATAGGGATGGAGAAACCATTGTGAATGCTTATAAGTCTTAATTTGTTTTTAACTTTTATTCCACTTCTCTATTTTGGGCAAAAAAACACTTATTTTAAATTGACCCAAACGACCCCTATGTATGTGCGGATAATCTTTTTAAACACGACTTAAAATAATATGACACAAAATTTTAAAATATTACACTCTCTCTGTCTCCTAACAAAAATCGCTTTCACTTTTTACACGTAAATTGAGATGTAAAAAAAACACACCTCTACATATTATTTTTCAAAATTTCTTTTTCTGAATAAAAATATAAATATTAAAATTTTATCTAGAAAAAAAGAATTTGAAAAATAATATGTGAAGGTATGTCTTTTTTGTCATACGTCAAATTACATGTAAAGAGACTCTTATTATAGGACGAAGGGAGTATATATTTGTCCTTATTTTAAAATAACTTCTTACAATAAATTTTAATTAGTAAAATAATATATATAAATTAACATATTAAATAATAATTTATTGAGAAAAAAAATAATTGGATCCGTTCTGAAACAAAACGGTCCGACCTGATCGACACTGTTTAAATTATAAATAGTGATGCTCATTTAAATTGCGATGGAGGGAGTAATTTCTTAAGCAAGCCGAGTGGTAATTATGTTCATGGCCCAGAGGAGAACAAGTAGTAGCAAATCTGGCCACAGATTGAAATAAATGGGTATGGGCCGGAAGATGTGGGCATTAAATAAGTTTCAATAGGGGTTAATGTAGAAGAAACTAGAATCTTCATTATTAAATGAAAAAAAAATTTAAAATCGGAGCTTTTACACACATCAGTCCAGCCCATTAAACATGGCCCGCCTTCATCAACATTAACTATACATAACTGAACCTCCTTCTATTTTTTTCTTAAATAGTAAAAAAATTCGAAATTAACGTTAACTGTTGCTTAAAAGTAGAAAACTAGAAATGAATATGTGGATGACGCTGCATCGATCACACAATACATAGAAACAAAGTCAAATAAATGCATATAATATTACAGAACATGTTAACACTGTAAGAGAAGTAGCAGAAATGGCTGCTTCTGCACTTTCACTCACTTGCAATCTCTCATCCCAATCTCATCCCCTCACTAAAACATCATCGTACTCATGTTCTCTCCGCCGCCACTTTAAAAACCCTAATTATTCCACGAATCAGTCATTGATCTGCGCAGCTCTTGGTAATGATAATCAGCATCCTTGTAGAGTCCAGAAGAAGCTTCTAGAACATCTTCTCGTAGCGACAACTTCGGTGGCCTTGTCATTCACTCTGTTTCTGAGTGATGTGGACTCTGCTTCAGCTTTTGTTGTGACTACGCCTCGGAAATTGCAGACGGATGAGCTGGCTACTGTTCGGTTGTTCCAGGAGAACACTCCTTCTGTTGTCTACATTACTAATCTCGCTGTCAAGTACTGACCGTAATTATGTTTGTTTTTCGATGTTTCGAGATGTGCATTTTATGTATTTGATGTTTGTTTGTTGTGATTTAGGCAGGATGCGTTTACATTGGATGTGTTAGAGGTGCCTCAAGGCTCTGGCTCTGGATTCGTGTGGGATAAGAAGGGTCACATTGTTACTAATTATCATGTCATTCGTGGCGCTTCTGATCTCAGGTTTCCCTTTTTCTTTCACTTTCATATTTAGCTTCGGTTTTTAATACCTCTAGTGCTACACTGCTGTTTTAGCTTTTGTGAGTATCTCGGGTTTGGTTAGGTTTTGTCAATTGTTAGTTGCTATTATGAATTGTGTGATATGAATTGGACAGTTAGTATTATCATAGGTTCAAGCTACCGGAAGTGACAATGAATCATATAAAATCTTTTCCGTCGAGTCATTTCAGTACATTAACCGTTTGTTAGTTCTTTTAGTATGGATGTTAATAAATGTGATGGTCATCAACTAACCTAATTAGTTTTGTGAAATTGTTTAATATTTTGTGGTTAATAATCTTTTCAGACAATGGAAACTGTGAGTCTGGGACACTTTAATTATAGATTGCTTCGTACATTTTATTCTAGTGTTTTTTAGTTAATAAAAACAAGTTTTGAGGAAGTCATGGTCGAACTTTACATTATAATTTTGACCTTGCGCAATACCAAAAACATCTCTATTTCGTAAAATGCATTTCATACATCTCTCATATTACACCATTTTAGAAAAAGAAAAAAAGAAACTCCAACGTGGTCATTGCTGAAAATGCAGAAAATTTGGCTATAATTAAAGTGGTACCATTGTTATGATCTATAGTCCATAACCTGTATATTCAATAATGTTATTACCTATTATTAATATTAATGGGTTATCAAAAAAATTAGGAATTTTATTTTTTCGTTTGATCGCGGTTAATAATCGAAAAACTGAATTAGAAAATTCCGCTACAGAAAACCGAACTCAAATATATAATTCGGTTAACCGAACCAAATTATTGCGGCTATTCGATTCACTTTTTGTTAACCGAACCGAATGCTCAATCCTATATGTAATACCATATGTTCAATACATATGTTCAGTTGTCAAAGATCTAATGTCAAACCTTACACAATTCATGAAATTGTAGTCTACACCCTTGGTCCCGAATTGTGGGTTTACTTCATCCCTCGATGTGGAACACGATCAAATCTAACAATTATGGTGGTTTGAAAAAATGAAAGAAGGAAGAAAAATGGACGAGATAAAAAAAAATAAAGTCAATTTAAAGGACTAAATTTCCATATCTATGACTAACTTGAGATCAAAGGCAAACTAGGAAAATGTGTGAAAGTTCTAAAGAAGTAAGAAGAGGTCAAGAAGAAAAAATACCATAATTAATCATTGCAAAAACACACAAAATCACAAAGAAGCTCTTGGGCGCTAAAGTGCAAAGCGAAGTGCATGCTTTTTTCAAAGAAACACACTACACACACAAAGTTAATATATATTGACAAGATATTAGATGTTAGCATTATCCAAATCTATAAAGTTAGATCTCGTCTTTGTTGAAGATGAAGTGAAATGAAACTCTCATATTTTATGAAAGCCATGTTGGAATAGGCTATATTTTGATGTTTTCTATTCAAACCCATTTTTTATAGTACTCCAATCTATTTTTTGTTCTTTCGCACAAGCTTTATTCTCTGTCACTTTTTTGAGCATATTGATATTGATTTCGACTTCTTTTGCAAGCGTCCTTCTTTTAAATGCATTGGCCATTGGGCGTTTCTGAACAATAAATAAGATTGTGTTTTAGTTTGCATATCAATGTCCTAAACAAATATTGCTATAACCGTCTTACAGAACATGTACATAGCTTAGCAAAAGAAAAGAAAAATACACATATCATATCTTTATAAATAATAAGTACAGTATATGACTTTATAATTTAAATTATGACTTTTGACTTAAAATAGGTATATGAAAAATCGTTAATCTATAATATTAGAATGCTTAAAATCAAAATATCATATAAATGTTTAAAATCATATATTCTACATTCCAATTTGATTGTTTTATTTTTTTTTTGATCAAAATAATATGTTTTCATTTCGTGTTTGTTTGGAAATACAATGCTCCTTCCATCCCTCTCAAATTAGCTTAATTATGACTTTCCAACAATTTTCGTAAAGCATAACAACAATATAAAGCAATCGTTCTATAGTTTTGCAATTTTAAAATCTAGTGCTATTTGCTTATAATTGTTATCCAAACTCAGTTGGAACGCTGACTGGTCTCCTCCCTCCAGCATCTGGGGACTTTATTTGGCAGAATAGTCTTCTGTTTTGCTTTATTAAGAAGCTCATGTCGTACTCGTTTGTTAGTTGATACTAGATAATTATTTGTAGTGCATATAATTGAGAGTGTAATAATATTATTATGATAAAGAATAGGTTATTTCTGACTGATCAAGTTTTGGTTTTATATCTAGTATGAAGCGGGAAAAAAATGTTAGTTTTCCGTATGGAACTTTGTTCTTGTGCCTAGTGTCCCCTGTTCAGGGCTGTTCTTGTGTGATTCTTTTTTTCTGATAAGATTTCTATATCTGAATGGTTACTCATAATTACCAGAGTCACTCTTGCTGATCAGAGCACTTTTGATGCAAAAGTTGTTGGATTTGACCAAGATAAAGATGTTGCAGTCTTGAGTATTGATGCACCTAAAGACAAATTACGGCCCATACCAATTGGAGTGTCAGCTGACTTACTTGTTGGTCAAAAAGTGTTTGCCATCGGAAACCCTGTAAGTGTAAACTTATCTTTGTTGATTGCTGAAATTAAGCGCACACAATATTGTTTTTTCTACCCATGCAATAGCCAATAATTACAATCTTGCTCAATCAAGTACTGTGCCACTTATATGTTACATTAGGTTCATCCTGTGACAAATATATATAATAGAAACATCATTCTTTGCTTGATACTTGAATCTTTCTTGTTTTACTAATATTTGTGTTCTTGCAGTTTGGGCTTGATCATACACTAACAACTGGCGTCATCAGGTGTGAATTTTTGTTCTTTATAGTAAAACAATGGAGTATACAGGGTATGAAATATTGACTTGTAGCCTTGTAGGTGTGTGTTAATATACTACAACAGATTACGCAGGAGTGGCAATTTCGGGTAATGGGGCAGGGTTTTTACCCGGTCCTTTTTTTGGGTCAACCCGGACCCTAAATGGGTTAAAATTTCAGCCCGAACCCGACCTATTCAGTACCTGATTAACCCGAAAATGACCCGTTTTGATCCAAAATTTATTGAAAGTTAATTATTTTTATTATGTAATATATAAAGGATAGTTTAATGAGATTATATTATATGTGAATAAATTGTTTAAATAATATATATTACAAATGTTTGTAACTGTCTGATGTCAATTTTTATATTGTACACAATATGTCATTATATATAAAAAAGTGGGTTAGGTTCGGGTACCAACCTGAACCTGACCCGGGTTTTTCGGGTAAAAATTACCCTACCCGAACCCAACCCAAAATATAAATTTTTTTACCCTAGCTCGTATTTTTTCGAGTCGGTTTCACGTCAGGTTTCAGGTCGTGTTGGATTTTCCCACCCCCAAGTTTAGGAGCTACATATACTATTGAACTACTACAGATTATATGTGTACAATAGGACTGAAAACCTGTTTTGAACTGGTCTATGAAAAGGCCGGTCTTTCTGAGAAAGACTTAATGAGGATTGGCTGTTTGGACCGGTCAGGTCCCAATCTTTTTTCCATGGCCTTTGTTTTTTTTATTCTTTATGTTTTTTTCTTTATTCATTTTTTAGTTTTTTAAAAATAAATAGAGACCAATACACACATACACACACACACACAAATTTGAAAGAGGAGCGAAGTATATGCATGCATGATGCATGTTCTGTAGTTTTAATTTCAAAACAACACCTCGTTAGGAGATTCCACCTAAATGACACTATTAGTTTTTTTTTGAAGTGATGATAATATGTAGTCACCACTTCCACAACATTACTTCTTTTTTTGTCTGTAATTTACATCAAAGCAAGCTGAAAACTCCATTCCGGTTACATAAAGCTATGAGTTGGCTAGCTCATTATTTGGTACAAAATTATGTACAGTCGATATATGTTTATTGGTAAATATATATAACATAAAAAATATATAAAAAGGTTAGTATATTCATCAAAATACTATCAAATTAAATTACTAAGGGATTGGTTTTGTATTATTTTGGATGAATTGATGAATTTCCTCCATGTTAAAGTGAAATCTAGAGAATAAATGTGTGCATTTGGCGGGAATTTATTATATTGCAATTCAAGAGCATAACAGAAGCAAAGTCTGTAGGACACATTATTTTAGACATCTTATTGTATTCTATTCCAGATATCTCATTGCAATCTCTAAAAGTATTCTTCATATATATTTGTAGTGGGCTCCGAAGGGAAATCAGCTCCGCTGCTACTGGTCGTCCAATACAAGATGTAATTCAGACAGATGCTGCCATCAACCCTGGTAACAGTGGGGGGCCACTTCTTGATAGTGCAGGAAGTCTTATTGGGATAAATACTGCTATCTATTCTCCATCTGGTGCATCATCTGGTGTTGGGTTTTCGATTCCAGTTGACACAGTGGGTTACAACTTTGACTTTCTCACACATCTTCGATTATTATGGAGTTATATTACAGTTTCATTCTTTATTTTACCAGTGCATTCACTATATGTCCAGGTAGGCGGAATTGTTGATCAGTTGGTGCAATTTGGTAAAGTTACACGACCCATTTTAGGAATCAAATTCGCACCTGATCAATCTGTGGAGCAACTTGGAGTTACTGGGGTTCTTGTCTTAGATGCTCCTGCGAATGGTCCAGCTGGCAAAGCGGTATGTCTACTCATTCCTGTAAACTTCATATCCATGGCAGCATTTGGAAAATATTTGTATAGATATTGTTTTAAGCCAGAAATAATCGTTTCCTACTGTTAGAAGATTACTAAATGAATCCGATGTTCTTTCAATTAATTGGTAAAGCATCTCCGTTCCTCAGGGCCTGCTTTCAACTAAACGCGATGCCTATGGAAGACTTATACTGGGCGACATCATAACATCTGTAAATGGAAAAAAGGTTTCCAATGGAAGTGATTTGTACAGAATTCTTGACCAATGTAAAGTGGGTGATACGGTAAGCTTTAAATTTATATTCTTTACCCATGGGTTGCTTGAAGTAATATCATTTTGATATAGTACATGACATTCCTTAAGTTAGTTACTACTCCCCCTGTTCTATGAAATTGGTCACGCGTTTGTTTTTGCACACACTTTAAAGAGTTCTGTCACATGATTAGAATTATTATTTTTCACTTTTTCTTTTTAAATTTAATTAAATTTTCTGTTTACAAAAAGAATATTTAGAATAATAATTCTAAATACGTGGTCAAAGTTCTTCGAAATGTGTGGAAAAAGGTCAAGTTTACTATAAAAGTTCAGAGTAAAGCAGATAAATCTTCAAAATTGAGGATTAACGTTATTTGTCAGCTCCTAGAAATAAATAGTTTTATCTTTCTGGTAAACATAAATTGATTTCATTGGTGATACACGCTACTAGCGTGTTAATTGTTATATCAGTATAAAGCTATATGTGTTTTAGAATTTACATTATAAGGAGTTGCAGTTTGGGTACACTGTGTATTTCTTATGTTATATAATTAAAAGATAACTCAACAAGTAGCACTGGAAATTTGACATTAACTCTCCATAAGCACTCAGCATGTCATTTCATTGTTTCTTGGAAGCAGAAGAATCTTACAAAAATAGAATGTGCCCGAGTGAATTAAGAATGTATTAAATGAAATTGCTGTGAATATTTAGCAAAAAAGATAGAGAGAAAGAAATTTCTGTGGACCTGCTGCTATTATCATATGCTACAGTCACATAAGCAGAAGCTCATTTATTTTATGAGTTTGGTTCATGCAGATATAACTGACAGAGGATGTAACACGTGCAGGTCACAGTGGAGGTTCTGCGAGGTGATCATGTTGAGAAGATACCAGTAAACCTTGAACCAAAGCCTGATGAAACATGATGATACCTCTTTTGAGGTCAGCACATAATAATAATTCATGCATTACTAAGAAATTGCCTAGCATTGTGTAGTAAATGTATCATTGTCATGATATAGGATCTTGTACATAATTCATCTGTTGTAATAGCATCTTTACATCTTTATATTAATAAAAGTTTCCGCCTCTTATTCAGTACTGTTTAGCGACAAAAGGTTCCCTCTATAATACATAATATAGTTAGCTGTGAAAAATGTATTGTAATTTTGTAAAGTTAGAAGCCAGCTTGGTAATATATACTATAATACTAAATTTGGTTAAAGAAAACTGTTGATGCGCGAGGGTGTGAAGAACTTAATTTTGACCATCCTATCTTTGGTATGATGGAAAAAATGGTACAAAAGTTTGGAAGCATTTTCGAGACTTGATAAAGCTTAGAGAAACTCACTTGGGTATAGAAAAATGATTTTCTAGATGGGAATAGTCGCAACCACTAGAATTATACTATATAGCATACATAAGGTAATGCTATAGGTTAACTACAAATGTACATTTAATTAGGCTAATGCTTTGTGAACAAAGGATACCAGATGTTTTCTGATTGATTTAAATCAATATGAGAACCCATTATAAGAAGCTGCGGATGAATTCTCTAAACCTGAATGTATCTAAAGTCATGGTCAATTTCCACAATAAAATTTGATAAGACCCACTTGTATCTGGTTTGTATGATCGATGTTGGCTTCTGAAGTTGGCTGTAACAAGTTGACAAGAGTCTACTACTTAACTTGTACTGGCGTTGGAGCCCCCTATTCTTCTTTTTATGGCTATTACCCTGAAACCTCATGTGCTAGCAAGCTTCGCCAGTAAAGAACAGTGCTGGTAGCTCATGTGCTAACAAGCTTGGCCAGGAAGAACAATGCTGTTGGGCATGTAAAGACAACTAGCTTTACCAAAGAAACATAATACTGACGAATCAATACAAATAGGAATATCAAAAAGAGTGAACATTTCCTCTTATTAATGGATATCTCCAAATATGGCTATCCGGTTGTTATCAGAGGCGTTTAGAAGAAAGTAGTCAGCATATGAGCAGTTGGTGGTTCAAGAGAATAAAGAAAGAATTTGTTTACTGATTCATGCATTAAGATCGTTTAGTTACTCAGTCTTTTAGGCGAAAATTTATTAACTCTCAATTTTCTAAATTAATTTATTCTAAAGTTTTTCTCAGTTGGTTGTTACCATAAGATAAAAAGATGACCCCCCTGATGGAGTCCAATAGCAGAGATACCGAACTCAGCATATGAAACTAGTACAATTGCCATTGGAACAATTATGAACTGTTAAGTGTACAAGAGCCAGCATTTCCTGTTTTACTTTGTAAATTCTTCCCTGTGCAATGTTTCTGAGCTGTTTGCTTATTTGATTTCTGTAGTGACTGATATCTTTTTTTTTTTTTTTTTTTAAGAATATTTAATGACTGATATCTTATTAGAATTTATTATCTTGGCCCAAGTTGGTATAAATTCTGATCAAAATTAACCCTTAGAAAGAGCTAAGTGAGTGGCTTATATTTGAAATAGCAACATGATACACTTAGAAAGACTATGGTCTCAACAAGTTATTCGTTTCAGTCTGACCCAATAGAGTCCAAGGTATGATCTCTATTCTCTAAGCATGTCCTTAGAGCTTCCAGTGCAGTATTGTGGCGACATCTTTTACCTAGCAAAATCAAAATGCAGTAATGAACAATAGTAATGTAGAGAAAACTTCAGACAATAAGGAGCCTCGTATAATCTCCATCTTGTTTATTATAAATTATTGCTCTTTTAAGGCAAATACAACATACAAAAGGCGGAGGAGTTAATAGAGAATATAGTAATATAACAAAGCCGCGAGGTCACTGGCATGGGGTTGATGTTCATACGGAGGATGGGGGAGAGAGGCTGAAGTCGAGTCCCCATAGCTCGAAAGATCCATTCACGAAGTCGTAGTGAGCACCCTTTAGCGCCAAGGTTTTGTTCACCAAACCATCTCTCACAAATGGGTATGACAAGAGGTTGCTGAGTGATACATTCACAGCTTCCTGCATTCCATTAGTTTTTCCAAACACAGAGGATTAGATTAGAGATGATATATTAGCGATTAGTTGTTTAGATCTTGAATATTTACAGAAAAGGTTGCTGTACCTTCTCACAGCATGCACACTGATCTCCGAAAGGTTTGTCACCGTGCTCTGCTGTGACTTTGGCCTTGGCAGGCAGTCCGATCTTGACCCAGTCTTCAATGAAATCGCTGTCCATTAGAGTTGAAATTAGAAAGATAAGTTTGTGAGCTTGTCGGGTTTGAGTTCAGAATCTGCAAATTGGGAGAAGGAAGTATCCTTACGTAGATCTGGGTCCCTCAAATGTGAAGGACATGAGCCCCTTGATACCACCACAAGCGCTGTGTCCAATAACCACGATTTCGGAAACCTTGAGATGCAACACTGCATACTCAACAGCAGAGCCAACTCCTGTATGTTTCTCCTATTTCAGAGAAGATATAGAGTACATTAGAGCAGTCGGTGACTCGGTAAAATGTCTTTTAGGCGTCATTTGTCAATCAAAATATGCTAAATTTTCTGGTTATGACTACGACATGGTTACCTTGTCAAAGGGAGGGACCATGTTGGCTACGTTACGGACAACGAATGCTTCACCGGGCTGGAAATCCAGTACGTGCGAGGGGCACACACGGGAGTCGGAGCATGCAAATACCATAAACTGAAACACAGAAACGGTATGAGTAAGCTGTGCTTAACTTGCATCTCAAACTTGTACTGGTTAGTCTCTGTTGTACCTTGGGGCTCTGGCCTTTGGAGAGTTCTTCGTACAAAGCTGGGTTTGTCCTGGAGAGGAAAATAACAAATATACAAATCATTCCTACATAATCTAACAATCCACAACAATAAAAAGTTCTCGAGAGAATCAGAGGAGGGAACTGAGGAGTTACACGTATTTCTCCTTCTTGAACTTGATGAAACCAGTTTTGAGCCTCTCAACAGAATCAAACGCTTTGCCGCCATCAGGTGTCTTGAGCTCAGCTGTTATCTGACCAACCTTCGCTGCTGCAACCGGTCCAAGCTCTCCTTTCTCACTGCAAACCCCCACAGATTAACAATAAGCACGCGACAGAATCCCTCCCAAGGTCCTTCAGTAGATATCATATCTAGAAAGCACGAATATCACGCTTGTTCAACATACCTGATCAGCTTCTTGAGTCCAGCAATGGCCTCTTCATACTCTGTTCCCATTTCTTCTCTCTACAATTTATTAGCAATTGTGTAATCAGGATCGCAGCTTGAACAACTCTACCACTACTTTACTCCTACACCTAACAATACTATATACACAAGTCTCCCAATTTATAGAGGAATTATTTTTCCACTTGAATTAGTTTGGGGCCTGGTGGTGCATGCTTGTGAAAGCGAAACTAAAAGACCCTTTTCTCGGAAGATCATAAATATCGAAGATAATAACATCTCGCAATAAAGATTACGTAAAAATTAGCGAGTATACCAAATTCCGTAGAAATTGGTATATGTATGTATGAAATGCCACTTGTTTGAAACGGAAAGAACCCAAATTTTAAGGATGCCACCTACCAGCGGCGACGTGTGAGTGCTGTGTGATCCATTTCACGTGAATAGCTATTCAGATGAATTGTTATCACACACTTCCACATCATCTTTATGGCAAAATAGACAAATAATAAAAGAAGTGGGATGAAAATTAAATTTTTGCCACATGCAGTAGGGACCTGTTTGAAAAACAAAATACTACCCCAAACCGTTTGAATATTCAAGATTTTTTTAAATTCGGAGCCTCTCGGCTAGTGCTGTAAACGAACAGAGCCGTTTTAGGAGTCGTTTTAGGAGTGAGCGTTTTAAGCAAGTAGTCGCGTTATGGCATAATGCAATGTATAATGAGAGAGGGAGAGTACCAAGACGGGGGTGATGAGGGGAGCAGGGGCCGCGAAAACAGGCTCGTTCCTGATGAGGCTGGGGACGGAGTTGGAAGAAGAAGAGGAGGAGGAAGATAGTCTGGCGGAGACAGATGGGCGGAAATGCTGTTTAGTTGCTACGCTGGAAGAAGATTGAGCAGGGGAGACAGAGGTGAAGCACCAATTGTTAATTGTAATACTCGACATTGTGCAACTGATACTACGCTGCTCTCCTTTTATATATAAATTGCACCCTTATTAATATTATATACTCTCCCATGCCATTCCCGGATAATGAAAGCGATTGCTGGGCTAATCTTAGCTTCTTCCTTTCTCGATCAGTTTTTGACGATGGAGATTACACATGCACACTTCCCGTTTGGTTTCAGTTTTATTTCTTCTGGAATTAAATAGATAAGAATATTTATGGATTTTCTTGCCATAGGAGTTATCTATGAACTTTGTGTTCTCGTGACTTAACTCTTTTAGCCATAATCTCGTGCATGCAATTTATTTTTACTGCTGTTATAGATGTTCTTCCTGCTAAGTTGCACCACAAGTTCTTGCACTGATGGCTGAGCACTGAACACTTGAACTCTTACATGTAATTAGTATTTTCACATAGTTCAGTTCTTTTCCCCTTCCTCTGTGTCCTGTTTATCATGCCATTCTGTCGCGAATGGCTCTTTTGGTTCTGAGTTCTATATATTAAAACAAACTCTTCTTTTCTGCAGACTTCAATGTAATAGTACTAGTATAGTGCGATAGACATCCTGAACTTGAAATTACATAAACATATATGCATTAGCTTTAAATGAAAAATATAAACTTTAACACAGTCAGATTTTAGATTTACTTCTACGAGACCCTCCTGATTAACATTGACAATTCTAAAGACTAAACCGAGTGCTGTTATATTGCATAATGTATACCAGAGATGCTCCAGCAAATGTTACCACAAATTATGATATTTTGAATTGTATTCAGTATATTAATTCTGTGGTGGTGAGTGAAAACAATATCTGGTTGCCGCGTTGCAAAATGGGTAAGCATAGACAGATCTAAGGTGGAGAATGAAGCTGAAGATAAGGGCAGAGATAAAGTAAGAGGACAATGTGGGGAGGTGAAGAAATTACAGCATGAAAGGTCTCAAAATTTTGGATAAAATACAAAAATCAGATAGCACAACTTTATATTTAGATTCAAAGACATACTGGATAGATGGATAAGGGGTGTTATCTCCAAAACATGGTTCTGCATGTTTCTCTCCTTTCTTAACTTGCTGCTAAATTCCTGCATTTCAGATTCCCTTTTATTGCCTACTGCAGCACTGTGCAGTGCATAAAACCAAATGACTATTATAAATATCAAAATGAAATTAACAAGATGCATCTGAGCATCTCCATACCTATGAAAGAAGGACAGTGCAGAAACTGAAACATTATAGGAGAAATTATGCTCCATTGTTCTTGGACTCAAATCGCGGAGTTTGGAGCATAAGATTGAGTGTTCTTCATTTTTAGAGGTGACTGCAGGTTTCTTGTATATATGGGTCATTGCTCATTTCTGGCTCTGAACTTCATGTCAACATTTTTAGTCATCACTGAGTTATGTTGTCATCTTGTTTTTTTACTTGGTCTACCACCTGCAAATTCCTTTTATTTATGTCAATATTTCTTTTCACATAAACAATCATCTCAGACTTACAATTAAATGGTGATACTTTTATTTATAAAATGATATAAATAACATCCAGTTACAGTAACACCGGATTAGAACTAAAGCTTAAAGCTGAAATTTGCAGCTATATGCACAAACATCTGGCTATGCCGAGTGAGCGGATTGGTACGACATTTTTTCATCATTCGAAATTTTAGAAAAATATATAAAAAATGCTCTCACAATTAAAATTTGTACGTTCTTTTTAAAAATTTGTTCGATGCTTGTCCATTTCCTTCTTGGTTTAAAAACTAACTTATAAATTAAAGAAAAACTGTTAAAATAATTTAAGCACCTAAGAAAATAGAAACCATGATATCCAGTAGATTGATTCTATAGTTAACTATATGCCACCGCTTTTTACTTTGAGCATTGTTTTATTATTTCAAATGTCAACATTATGTTGATTTATGCGTCATCTGACTATCATTGACTGCTCAAATTATTGTCGTAACAAGTCATGTGTGAGTAAAGGTCCTCAAAGTCTTGTTCATAAAAATGACCATAATATTTTAATTCAACTGAGTGGCCAAAATATTGTAATAACAAAAATATAAAGAAAATAAATCTATTTTAAAATTATTGTAAAATAACAAATTTAAAATTAATAAAAAGTTTAAAATATTTAATTGTATCAAACATAATATAAGCCAGTGTTAATAAAACCACGATGACCACTAGAGAACTGCTTTGAATTATCAACCCGAAGGAAGCCTTTAAGAGACTACCGTTTGGGCCAAGCCCAAGACATGGAACACATTACTTTGACTTTGTTTAAGGAGTATATCGTGCAAGAAGAATTTTATTTGTATAATAAAGTTTGTCGTTAGTTATTAAAATATATAATTGGTATTTAAATAACAAGATTTTATAAAGAAAAATTAGGAAACTGAATTGTAGCACCTTATTCGAAAATATGACAAAAAATAAATTAATAGAATATTGAATGTACATGTTTTTTATTAGAGAAAATAGATTTTTCACTCTAGTATTATCATTATACAACAAGTTTATTTAATATTATCACTCACCTTATGAACGTGTGTGATTTTAGTTATTCCGTTAAATTTTATAACGAGACAAATAAATTTTTTACTAGTCAACTATTCACAATTGTAACAACATATTAGTGAACTACATAATAAATTTTTTAAGTCACTAATATTACATTTATAAGGTCGCGCTCAAGAGAACAACAGTCAACTAGAGAACCATTAAGATTCTGCTGCAGAACCATTCCTACATCGGTAATTATAAGCATTTCATAAGTTTTAGTTATTGTTGTTAAAATCAGCTGCTAGTGTGGAATACATGGATGATGTATCTTTTCATATTAATTTTGGTACCTGAACACTCTAGATTAGTTTTAGATTAGAGGTTTTTTAATCTTTAACTATTAAATCATTTTGGTCATTCTACATGAATTTCATTCTAAATTCAAAATGAATAGTTCATTTTTTTCTCAAAACATTTAAAAATTTGATTCATATTATGAAACACAGAAAATATATATTTTCTCCTATATTCTTTGTTTTATATATAATTTAATCAAAATTTAAGCATCAACCATTTGTCATTACTCACTAGCTTTCCGATTTAATATTTCGGTTTGGCTAGTGTGTGTCCATGGGCACATGCTAAGCGCGGAAATTTTTGTATTTGGGAGATTTTGATTGGTGTGGTTGGTGTATTTGCAGGGGGGTCCACCATTATCATGAGATAGGAACCAATCAAAATGATCCAAGCACAAAATTTTCCGCGCTTAGCATGTGCCCATGGGCACACCATAGAAAAACCGTTAATATTTTTACGCGAGAGTGTGAAAGAGTTTGTACTCGATACAGCTTGCCTGGTGTCGAGTTCCGAAAGCGCGCGAGACAAGGACTTCTTCCTAAACAATGTTGTGCTGACACAAACATGTAACCACCACCACTATTAATCACAAACTACATGTATTTTAATTCAAAAAATTAATTATAAGTAATTAATTTTATAATACAGTTATAACATCTAACATTGCTGTCTAAATTTAAATGAAAATCTGTTAGAGCGGGAAAAAAGATCTAGAGAGCGTTTGGTTGATGGTTAATGAGCTCGGTTAACGGGAATCGGTAGGGGTGAGCATCGGGCGGTTTGGAGGGTCCAAACCAAACCAAACCGAAATAATCGGTTTTTCAAAATCAACCATTATGTTTAAAATCCAAACCAAACCAATCCGTTTAAAACGATTCGGTTCGGTTTGGTTTCGGTTTAAACCGTTTTATATATGTAAAACAAAGTTATCAACAAAATTAAATTTTAACTTGAAAAATAAGGAATGGAAAATTCAAGTTATATTTTCTATTTAATCATACTCAAAGAGGATACAAGAATATATTAGTTTGATAAATAAGCAAAGATGGAAGAAAATAAATAAAATGTATTCGCATACATTTATAAAAATATAAATAAAAAGAATTGAAACATAATACATACATCAAAATTAATATCATAAAATAGAATAAATAATATTTTTAAAGAAAATCTTTACTAGGATACTTTTTATATGTTTAAGATTTTACAATTTTTTGTAGATTATAATTTTATTTTTAATAATACATTTTAGTACATGTATATTAATATTTGAAACTACACATTCGGTTCGGATTTATCGGGTGGTTTGAAGGTAAAAACCGAAACCAAACCGAAATAATTCGGTTTTTATAATTTGAAACCATAACCAAACCAAACCGTTAAATTCGGTTTGGCCGGATTGGATCGGGCGGTTTGGAGAATTTTTGCTCACCCCTAGGAATTGGAACCTAATACCCATATATTGTGTTTGAATTAGTAAAATTTTTGCTTGGAATGGGAACCTCATTCCCTCTTGAAGGGTAAATCATACCCCCATTCCCACCCATCATCCAAACATCCCCTTAGAGCTTTGTGAGAGTTGTGGCAATTCACATGAAGTATGTAAATTAGTTGAGACTTAAAAGGGGTAGAAAGTCAAATGTTGATGACAAGCCACAAATGCTTGGGAGAAAAACAAACCCCCACATTAACTTGACTTTAATATTATAACAAGCCCTATTTCAACTTATACCTACTTTATTTCAAGTTTAATAATACTCCCACACTCCATTAATTAGGGTATAACAAAACGCATAACCTACAATAAATATCGACAGCACGCCCATCACATGATCCGTGTTTTCATGTAGCTAAAATCTCACTGCTACCAAAACTATAGTTTTTCAAACAATATTTTAATACTCCTACTAACCAACTCGTACATTTTTAGGCATGTTCCACTTTAATGCTGCAACAAACTAACATCTCCTTTAAAAAAAAGTAAAAAAGGTAAATTAGTTACCATATTTACAGAACACTAGTATATACTCCCTCCGTCCCTTTTTATCTGTCCATTTTGGAAAAAAAAACACATACCAAGGAATAATTGATTGCATGAACTTTTTCATTAAATACCTCTAATTAATATCTTGAAAATGGTGGAATACTCCTACTTTATGTCTTGAAAACATGAATTCAACCAAGTTTTAAATAAGTCAAGCCTTGAAAATTGAAATTATGAAGATATATTTGAAAAACTATCATTAAATTAGTTTTGAAAGTATAAATGGACAGATAAATAGGGACAAATTTTTACTTCCAAAGTGGACAGATAAATAGGGACGGAGGGAGTATATGCATTGCAGTAAAAACGGCGACGTTTTAATACGGAGGAAACGGTTTAGCTGCCTTGCCAAGCCCATTCACATTTGCGAAAAACCCTACCAGATCTTTACGGTACGGTAAATATGATTTCCTTTTTTCACCTTCTTTCATCGCTCTATTCTGCATGTAAAACGTCTCGTGCGCCGACGACGACGGAGATGCCGGCGCTCTCATTTTCCCGGCGACTTTCCCGGACTCTAGCCTCAGTTTTTCATCCACTAATTTTTCTTTCTTCGGTGTCAAAAACACGAACGATGACGACGACGACGACGACTTTCCTTCACTGTTACTCCTCCGAATTAAATCTCGGATCCTGAACCGCTTCGACGCCGATCCGGTTGATTTGCTCTTCTTACAGCTCGCCGGAGACGACGCGACGTCGTCTTTTGGCCTCCACACGCAGTACGTCCCCGGCGGTATTGATTCCAGCTCATCAGCCTCGGACGAAGATGAAGATGACAAACGAGACGCTTCGGCTTCTTCGAGAAAGAGATTTTTCAATGGCAGGAGATTCGCTGAAGCTTTTTCTTCGTTATTTTGATCGTATAGTTGACGATTGAAGATAGGAAAGATAGGACCTTGATTGTTGATTTGATCGGCGGAGAGTTCTAGAGAGAACTCGAACTCGTCTTCGTCGTGAACGAGAGTGATTCGGTTGAATTCGTCGGTGACTTTGCTTGCGATCTCGGCGAGTTTATCGGAGGAATAGCTGTTGAAGCTAGGGCACACGACATTGTCGTTTAAATTATTCTGCATTTTGTAATTGTAATTCAAAGTAAGAATAATGAAGAAGAGAAGGTGGTTATATATTTATGTGTAGTGTAGAGGAGAAGGTTTATATTGTAGGTAGAAATACAAGGGGTGACTTTTGGGTAGGATTAGAATAACAAAAAGTCTTAAACAAGAGATTAGCGTGGGAGTTGCATTTAATCAATCAATTAATAATTACTACTTGTGCAGTAAAAATTGAAGAAACGGGTGGGAATAGGATGTAAAGGAAGAACAATAAATATGCGCGTCCTCAACTCTCAACGCTCCCTATTCACACGTTACCTGCGGTAAATGGTAAGCATGGACACGCTGTTCTCACTGCTGTCATCATCCACTACACTGTTTCAAAATTACTCCCGGTTCATGCATTTAAACACCAGTCATTACTCCCTCCGTCTCTTTATTACTCCCTCCGTCCCTATTTATCTGTCCACTTTGGAAGTAAAAATTTGTCCCTATTTATCTGTCCATTTATACTTTCAAAACTAACTTAATGATAGTTTTTCAAATATATCTTCATAATTTCAATTTTCAAGGCTTGACTTATTTAAAACTTGGTTGAATTCATGTTTTCAAGACATAAAGTAGGGGTATTCCACCATCTTCAAGATATTAATTAGAGGTATTTAATGAAAAAGTTTATACAATCAATTATTCCTTGGTATGCGTTTTTTTTTCCAAAATGGACAGATAAAAAGGGACGGAGGGAGTATTTTCCTGTTTGGGATGTCGGTACTCTTTATTATTTTCCTGTTTGGGATGTCGGTACTGTTCATAACATAAGACAAATTACTACTCCCTCCGTCCCTTTTTATCTGTCTATTTTGGAAAAAAAAACACATACCAAGGAATAATTGATTGTATGAACTTTTCCATTAAATACCTCTAATTAATATCTTGAAAATGGTGGAATACCCCTACTTTATGTCTTGAAAACATGAATTCAACCAAGTTTTAAATAAGTCAAGCCTTGAAAATTGAAATTATGGAGATATATTTGAAAAACTATCATTAAATTAGTTTTGAAAATATAAATGGACAGATAAACGGGGACAAATTTTTACTTCCAAAATGGACAAATAAATAGGGACGGAGGGAGTAATTTACATCTAATCTATAAAACTAAATATAGTCATGAGTGATCTTGTTAGATTCGTATTCACGAGTACTTTAATACAGTGAAGTTTTTATTTTTAATGCTACTACGAAATGAAAGATATTAACGATTAAAAATGTGTGTTGGCAAACGTGAAAAGTAC